>NW_005054394.1:2619196-2646870 GCF_000277835.1 Geospiza fortis | reverse complement strand
CCCCCTGGTCAGGCCTTATAAAGCCGACCCCAGGGGGAGGGAGAACCAAAGCATAACCAATCATAAGACAATACATCAAATGAGGTGACATTACAGAACAAATCAACAGAGACTAAAGGAGTGGCCTTCCCCCCTGGCCCAATCACCACCCGAACCCCGAGGAACTTTCTGGACCCTGGGAGTGGGGTGGGGGTGATGGACAGGGGGGTTGCCAGGGAAACAAAGGCGGGGGAACATTGAATGACAAAGGAATTAACATGAAAATAGGAGGACCCGGCTAATTGACAACTAACGGTCACTGAGGGAGGGGGAGGGAACCCTGGAAATCCCCTTACTCAAGTCGCCATCTTAGATCAATAGAACTTAATGAGAATAAAATATAAAACTTGTAAAACTCAACATCAAAACAGTAAAACAGGGAAAAACAACACGCACCCCAACATCAAATGTTATTTTACTTTTGAGAATAAATGCGTTGAAGAATACATGCTCACATGCTCAGTCCAGTACAATAAATAAATAAATAAATAAAATTTTGCTGCAGACAAATAAAAGTAGATATTTAATATGATTTCCATTGTTTAAAAGAGTACTTTCAATTTAATTTTTTGTCACTGCAGCTCAGAATTGAACTCAATCTCATCCATATAGTCATTGTTCATAATATTTTGATGCACAAAGAGTAGAACAAGGTCGAAGCCTCTCCCTTTTGCAGTTTAAGACAAGACCTTGATCAGCTATTTCGACGTCTTTATCTGAGATTCCCTTTGTCTTATACATCAGGTTCCTGTGGGAAAACAGAGTCAGCATTCAACACATCATAGGAACAGAGAATATTTTGGGTTGGGCAGGACCTTTTAGTTCATCTAATTAAATCTTCTTGTGACGAGTAGGGGCATCTTCAACTATATCAGGTTGCTCATAGCCCCATCCAACCTGACCTTAAGTATTTCCAGGCATGGGGCACCTACAAACTCTCTGGGCAACATGTTCCAGAATTTTACTACCCTGATCATGAAAAAAAAATTCTTCCTTATATCTATTCTGAACATACCCATTACTTCTTGTTCTACCAACACTATTACATTGGAACTTAGATTTTATATAAAGTACCAGGTGCCTTGCAAGTGGGCTTGTAACAAAATTTTCTTTTGCAATTCAATGGGTTCCTTCCTGCTTCAGAACCTCTTGGGCACAGAACCTCCAAACAATGGGCATAGATCTGTTATCAACTGCTAAAAAGAAGTTTTTGGGTATTTCCATGGTTGTGAGAAGCAGTAATATGACTCAACAATAATTGTCAGAAAAATACGAGCAAACATCTTTGCTTTGTTGGTGAGCTGTTTATGAGATGATAAACATAAAATCATCTGATATATCATATGAAATATTAAAAAAATCAAGACACATTTTCCTTATTAAAAAAAAATAAATGTTTGGTGTGAATTATGATATTTCCCCTACATAGAAGATATTAATGCCAACAATTGCATTTTTCTGATCTGGGAACTTCTAATAAAACACAAATGTCCCAACAAGCAAACAAACAAAAAAACCAAATCCTCAACCTCTCTTTCTAAGTCATCTTTATCACAAGGTTTACTTCAAAAGAATCACAGGTGTCTCATTTTTTTAAAGTTTCTGCACAGTTCTAGTCACAAACTAAATTGAACAAAGTTATTTTTTTATTTGAGTAGATATTTTGAAGATGTTTTTCCTCCAATACTATCCAACTTCTAAAAGGTACAAAGACTAAAAAGGGCATTGTGGTCAAATGATCATGATGATTCTTCTAAGAGAGGCTAAAGAATGGCAGCAGTGTATGCAATTGTGGCTCAAGCACCTGGAAATGTACCTCAATGTGTTTAACAGGACACGGACTGCCTTTATTCTGTGTGCAAGAAAGAGGAGGACTGGTGTTTCCAGCCCATTCAAATGTAGGAAAGTTTAGAAAACTGCTCACTTATCCTAATACTGTAGTTAATCCTAGGATAAAATTCAGAAATCAAGTTGTTTCAGCTTTTTTTTTCATCCTCACGAGTTTTACTCATTTCTAATCAAATTCTTTTCACTTCAGCATTTTGTTCTAAAGTTAATAAAAACTGTGTAGCATAAAAAATCAGGACCCAAATTTTTCACCTTATGTCTCCTCTGTGAGCTATGGGATTGCAACAGGAGCCAAATTTCTCACCTTGTGTCTCCTCTATGAGCTATGGGATTGCATACAATTAGGAAACAGAATTGAAATACCTCCATTAACTCAGAATTGGTGTTCTAAAGTCCATTTTTCTCATCAGCAGCTTTTATTTCTCATATTGGACTACAGCCCAGATAATCAAAGGTCTTTGAGTATGCAAAGCCCATTGATTTCACAGCAAATAGTTGCTTTCAATAACACTGAAATCCCTCCTGAAAAATATGGGCTTCATTTGTGCAAGCATCAAGTCTCTGTAGTACAGCAAGAGTCCCAAAGCTCAACAAACTTTGTAGCAGCTCTGCAGGGTTTTGCTGTTTAAGAGCAATAACCTTTATCTTTCTCACAGCTCCTTCAGGAAGTGCTTTCCAGGTACTCTCTCTCTGGTATCAATTGACTTACACTCCTGATTATTCTGCTGCTGCAGAGTAAAAATACAATTCAGCCATTCTGAAAGAGTACTATATTGATGCCAGCTCAAAGAGTCTCAGTCATCTGAACCCACTTCCCTTTGCTGTTCTTCATATGGAGTTTGGTAAAGTTGGATATCTGTTTGGTCTCCAGACAATCAAGATGCTCCAAAATTTGAATCCTGAATCCCTTCATTAAAATGACTTTAAACTCTTCCACATTCTTCACTTGACATCCTGGCTTCTGGCTTATATTGCAATTGAGGCATCATAGCTTCACCAAAACCATTGTGCCACATCACAGCTTTTCATTTCATCAGCCATGGTGCTGTCAGTTAAAAAGAATTGATCTATTAGAGAAAATATTTGCATATTTATAGAGCTACTTAAAAGAAGAACTAACAAAACAATAGTGATGGGAAGGACAAGATCCCTTCCTGGTGCTGCAGGGACCTGCATCCAGGTTCTTTGTGCCAGTAGATAAAATTATGTCCCACATGACTCACTAGCAGGGTATTCCACCCCAGTTTGAGAAAGCAGAAGGCAAAGTCACAACCACCACATCCCCCTGTGCTGACAAGACAAAGATTTTCCTGCTTGTTCTGCGTCCAGCCACAGCGACCTGCCTCATCAAAGAGACAGGAGCAGGTAACAGCGTTTGCATCCAGTCTTAGCTTAGCACTGTGTGCATAGATGCAACTGTTGTATTCTGAAGCAGAAAGTTTTCATTTTCCCAAAAGCAACATTGCTCAATTATTAAGATGGATAAAGAGATCATGTTTCAGGTGAGTTTATTATTCTCTTATTACTGGAGAGACAGCAGAAGGTGGTTTACAATGACAGGAGCATTCTGAGGTCAAGATGTCTGTTTTTTTAAGGAAATTGCACTAAAACTTACCTACTAAAAATAGTTGATGAGAAAGCAGCATGTGAGATACATCCAGACACCATTTTCCTTCATGGACTTGTTATTTTGGTGTTTATTAATTTACCTGTCCTATTAAAAGCTCTTTATTGTTCTTGGCTGCAAATCAGAGTTCTCCTTTATCACCACCCAAGATTACCCCAGAGAATTTCCCTGGTATGTGATGACAAACAGCAGTTTATCCAAAGGTGGAGATCACCCTAATGTGCATCATGGCACATGAGAGATTTGGAATTAAGACACATACAAAGCAAAACTTAAAGGCTATCAAAAAGAACTGGGGGTGAATCCGAATCACTTTGAAATCAAGATGAGTTTTGTGCTAAGTTCTGCCAGACTTTGATCAAGTTCCTAAGAAAAAATCCTAAAACCAAGATGATGTGTTAATATTTGAATTTTTTCTGGTATTTCCTGGCTGATCATAAAGAACAGATTTATTGTAAAGATATTGGATGTAAAACACAGAATCATGGAACAATGGAATCACTTAGGTTGGAAAACATCTTTAAGATCATCAAGCCCAACCATTAAGCTGTCACTGCCAACTCATCACTAACAATGTCCCCAAGAGCCACATCTACACTTCTTTTAAATGACTCCAGGGATGGTGACTCCACCTGTCCTGGGCAGTCTATTCCAATGATTGACAACTCTTTCAGTAAAGAAATTTTTCCTCTTATGTAATCTAAACCTTCTCTGACACAGTTTAAGGCCAATTACTCTTGTCCTACCATTTGTCCCTTGGAAGAGGAGACCAACCCTCACCTCACTACAACCTCTTTCCTGGTCGCTGTACAGAGTAATAAAGTCTCCTTTGCTCCAGGCTAAAACAACTCCAGGTCCCTCCTCATAAAGAGTTTCCAGTGATCACCAATTTATCCTACATGGTTTTTTTTATATGGACTATTACAGACCAGTTGTCCTTGGATAAAAAAAAAAGACCTGGACTTGCTTTTTGGCTCTGCTCCTGGCTTGCTGGACAAATCTTTTCATTATTCCTTGCCTTAACATTTCATTTCATGAAACAGGAAAATCAATGGTGATAATTCTGAGATAGGTTTATTAAAGCACTATGAACTTTGATACGGTTCAATAGTTGGGGAAATCTGCTCCAAAAAGTCTCAATAGATATCTTTAAACATGTGGTTTCATTCCATATCATGAAGAAAAAACTAGCAGGCAGTTATGATTTATTAATGAGCATGAAATTACTCAACTGAATCATGTGCTAAATTCTCCTTGATAAATACTGTTTGGTGTCCTGTGGCAAACATAAACAGAATTTTCCTGGATTCTATCTGCCTTCTGAAAAGCAGGGAATGGAACAGACCAGAGTTGTTGGTGACATGGATAGAATGCCAAATATCATGCTAGTGTGTGTTTTTGTATACAAATGCAACACTCTGAAACCATGTTTATTAATATTGCCTGAGAAACTCTGAGAAAATAGAAATTAGATCTGGAAATTAAGCCCCACGCAGCCACTCCCCTCCACACACCCCATCAAATGAGAGAGACAAAAGGCAGAGATTAACTGTTGAGATAACACTTTACTGGAATCAGCAGTGAGATAAGAAAATGGATAATAACAGCAATAATCCTCATAACAAAGTGTATAAAAAATGTTTTACAGGCAAAATGCTCACTGATATGCTGCAACCACAGTCAATGCCACAAGAAAAATAATAAAATGCAACCCCAGACCCCTCCACATGCACGTCCTCTCCCCCAAGCCCAAGGCAATATAAAAAGCAGCAGTGGAAAAATGGTCAGCTTCAACAATCCTCCCCCAAGCCTGAGACAATGAAAAACAATAATGACCAAACGCTCTGGTACGGACCAGACTCCAATTATTTCTCTGGTTCAAGAAAACAAACAAATTCAGCAGCATACTTGAGTTATCCATTTAAACTGCTTTTTTCCTAAAATTTCTATCATGGAATATATGGATGGGAGTTCCCAGACAACCAATGGTCAGTGTAGTTTCAGATTACTTGGGGTTCATTAAGAACATCATCAGCAATGGATATAGGGCATCATAGTCCTCTGTGTCAGCTTGTTCTCTGTTTCAGTATTGCATGGCTGAAAGACATAATACCAGTATAAGTAAGGTAGAACCAGTCTCTGAACACAAGTTTTCCCTGTTTCAAATCCTTTGAATCATCTGAGATCCCCATAGCTCCTAAGCAAATAAAGGCTGTGTTTATTTAGAATGTGGTCCAAGCTTATCACAGGGATTTTGAGTTTTGGATAAACTTCAGGTTTACAACAAAGGGAAAGGTCAATATCTTTCACATTGCATGTAACATCTATCTATGGATTAGCAGGGATAGTTTATTAAATTGGAGAACTAAGAATAATGCAAAATGCATAATCAGTGCCAAAATTACTTCAAAATCAAGTTCTCTGGCAATTTTCAACTGGATACTGTATCTCCTAACAGTCCCATATACATTAATAGATGGACTTATATGTGTTTTCCTAATCAAAAGCAAATACCTCAGTATCAACAGGTGTGTTTCAGTCCCTGCAAAGCTGGAAACCATGATCCTTTGTTTGTTTACAGTCTGTCCTGGTTATTTTTTATATCTATTTTTGTAATATCTAAGTGGGGAAAAAATATCCATGTTTAAAGCTTTCTAAGTCTGGAAAGATTCCACTAATGATTCAGTCTCTGTGGTTTAAGCTTAAGTAGTGTTACAGTGTATAAATCTTCTATTTTCATTGTATTGTGCTTTATCCATGTAAATCTCTTCATCATCCCCATCTCACAGATAAGTAGTTGCTGTGTCCAAAGCCAATATTAATATAAATATAAACAATTGCGGTGTGCTTAGGTCTGTCATGTCTCCCTAAATAACCCTTTCAGGACCATTTTCTAAATCATTTAGGCTAAGTCCTGTGGACATCTTGCTTATGAAATGCTACGTCATTCCATTGTTTTAGGGAGCTTTGCTTGATCTCTGCAGCTGAAAGGGTGTTATGAATTGAATGTAGGTCATGTTTTTGAGAGGGACAAACTGATTTCCTGAAATGTGCATGGGTTTATGTAGACAGCTATCAAGAGCCCAGCAGATCACTTGTGGAATCAAAGTGCTCTTGCTTCCTGGACTGGTCAGGCCCAGAATTAAAAATTGTCATGACAGTTGAACACGTCCTTCATCTTCCAGCTGTTTCCTGTAAGTCCTTGTGTCCCATCAGGGTCCTTCGGTCACTGGCTTTGCATGAACCACTGCAAATTGCTAAATCACCTCCTTGAACGTTTATTGTGTGCTGAATGTCCATAAGTATTGCCACAAATTCTATCTGCTGTACTTATCTGTTCAATAGATTATTATTTTTTCCCTTTCTTTTAGTTGGCAAATAGTTGAAGAAACAAGCTTCTTTTTCCATGGTCTGAAGAATGTGTCACCTGCATCCCTGTCAGTGGTAAAATGGATAGTGTTGTATATAATGTGTGGATTCAGATCTAATTCTAAAGTCACACTAAAAATGCTCCTGTTCTGCACAGTTAACTTGATAGTCTGGTGGATCTAGAGCATTATATTGTGTTTGTCGTATTTTCTCTTAGTGTGGTGTTAACAAATGATGCCAGCCTTAATTGCAGCAGCCTGATAAGGTGCCTACACTCAGGACAAACACCAGATCATTACAGCTCTGCAAAAAATATTTATTTCTGGTAGACTAAGATCAAGCGTTCTCTGTCTAGGATGAATCACCCTTTCTACATGAAATGTCTGTGGAATATTGCCAGCAGTTTTGCTATTTGAACACACAGGTTATATCTATATGAATGCATTAAATATCCACAAACTATACTCTGGCACTGAAATCTGCCAGTACAGAACATCCTGTTTTCTTGTTCCTGAACTTTTAGTCTTCCAAACAGAGCACCCACACACAGGCTGCCTACTGGGAATAGTACATGGCCTGTATTACCTCAAAACTGTGCCCTGAGAATGCAATTTAGTCTGGGTCAAACTGCACCAGGCATCAAAGCAGGCACATAAAGGAAGGTGCCCTGATACTCTTTCAGTGATGAGATGTACAGGCATAGGTATGGATAGAGAAGGATTTTGTGCATGAGACAGAAAAATTGCCAACTCTAAGCAGTAGATTTCTTGCTGTATTTTAAGGCTTGGAAAACAGGCAGTTATAATTTATTGACAAACACCAACTTCACTATATCACTGCAAATTAAAGAACCTTCATTGAAAGCCAGCTTTCAAAAGCCATGATTGGGAATAATTTACTTAAAATTGTCACAATCACTCTAGTAGATATGTAAATCATAGCCACAATATGTTTTTACTCTTGTCATGTTGTTTGACATGTTGTCCAGTAGTATATCATGGCAATAGTTTTGTTCTGTATAGTGCAGAGGCAAATGAAATTCTGGTTTCAAACATTTCACTAGTGCTAAAAATTTAAAATGAACTTCAAGAAAGCCATTATCAGTTTCTCACTGACAATGTAGTTTGTAGATTCTGCAACTCATTCTCACACTGCCTAAATATTTTCCCTCCTGAAGGCAAGTAAATTTGTGGTCGTCTTTATTTACATCAAAAGAGGTCTGAGTTCTCAAGAGAAACAGAAGGAAATTTATCTGAATTAAAACAACAAATTCGATGGCTACACTTCTGGTAGCACTTTAATCCAATTAATTCACTGTGGGAATAGTGTTTTATATATATTGGCTCTACATACAAATGCTGGTAAAATTAGTGCATCAAACAGTACCAGGGTATATTTCTAGATAAGGAAAAATAATTGTTCACACTATTAAAATGCATGCTGTGATGCTGTTGAACTCTGGCAGCTAGCAGTACCCTCAAAACTGCTGGGAATGGTTTGGGACCTATGACAGGCTGGAAATCATTCCCTAAACAGAATTTTCATGTGGCCATGTGGTTTTAGAGATTAAGATAATTTATAGTATTGGCCAAAGGCATTGCCTGCCAAATGGCCTCAGAACCAGAGAACAGCCCTAGCAGATCTAGGAAAGTGTGAATGAGGAGAGCTGCACACACACTTCCAGCTGTGTGACCCAATGCCAGCATCATTCTGTGCTGCAATTAGTGGGGTGGGAAAGAGGGCAAGAGAGGTGGGAAAGAGGGCAAGAGCCACCTCTTCTCTTATTTCCCTGTTTGCTGTTGAAACTGGCTTGAATTTGATAAGGCACTGCTGGTATCTCACTTGCACACTTGGCCACATCTTCTGGCAGTGTCTTCTACTACAATATTTCCAACTCTTTGTTCTGAGGAAATTATTTGGAGTTAAAGGTAAGTAAGATAAATCCAAAGAAGCACCTCATATTTATGCCAGTCCAGCAATGTCAACAACTCACTGCTTATGTGCCCAGGAAGGAGTCTCCTCCTTATCACATATCTAGTGTTCTGTGTTTCTGTCATGTCTTAAAATATCACTCTTCTAAGTGTAAACAATTTTTTATGGTGCTTCTGGAGCTACAGAGCAGTACTTCAACCTAACCAAGAGAGAAGGAACCTTGCCAGCACCAATTAATCACCCCCAGCAGAAATTGTTTTCAGATTATGACACTGCCTTTGTTAATAGCATTTAGGAATATCTGTCTGGAATTACTGTCACCACGCTAATTTTTGACAAATTACCCCAGGATCTTGGTCAGCCTACTCACACAGCTGGATCTTATTGAGAAGGCAGTGACTCAAGTCTGGTTTAACAATGTCAGGTCCACCCACTGACACACAGGGGGGTCTGTGGTGACAGAAAAAGGCATAGAGTTGAGAGAGGAAATGTCCTCAGTACTAGCAACTACATTGATGCAGTAGGCACAATGGATTCTTAACATGTTGTATTTCTGACTGGAATAATGCAGTTATATCCTTGCTTCATCAATTTTGTGACATTGCTTTAAATTTAGTATAGACTGATGAATATGAGTATTACAGAGGCGAATGCTATCTTCATTAAAATAAGCATGCTAATCTCATATCAGAACTTTTCTGTTAGTACTTTTATTCAAATTCTCAGTCCGATATGTAATTTCAGAGTTCAAAATTCATGTTATGTTAGTGTATGATCTTGGGTCAGATGAACTGTTCTGCAACTTTCCCATTAACTCTTCAAGCAGATGATCTGATTCCATGGAATTATTTGGTTGTAGTCAGAGAAGGAGATTATTGCAAATTTCATATACATAATATTAACAGCTGAAGACATAGGTAGAAAAAAACCAAAAAAACACCCCAAAAGATACAGTGTTTAAGTGCAAAGACAATATAGACAACATGGGTGGGAGGAACGTGCTGTTAAAAGTTAGGAAGAAATTCTCAAGCTTTTATTAAAGATATCTGACCCTAATGACCTATCTCTCAGATTAATTAGTTTAGGAAATTACATTACAGAATCTCTGAAACTCATGCATTTCTAGCTGAAAATTGTTTTACTGTCTTCCCTCTTGATCCTAATGTACAGGTATTCCAGGACTTTACAATTTAACAAATTAGGTCCTGATATTTTAGAAGCTTTTAAAAGTGTGAGGTACTGTATTACCAGGAATTAGGGAAATAAATTACCTTTTTAATTCCCCTCAGTGTAATTTAATGTGACTGTGTTAGATTGAATGGCAGAAGCTGAGCAGCCCTTCATTTTATCAGGGGTAGGCATACTATCAAGCTCTGCCAGACACCAATGGTCTAATCACAGAACCACAGGAATCTATGTTTCCTCTTGATCAGTTGTCCTCAAGATGCATTTTACTGATGCACTCAGTAAAATAAAGGAGCACAGGTTTCATTGGTGTAAGGAGCAACTACAGCAAAGCAAGAAAAGGAGACAGAGGGGAAAAGCTTCTTGTCCTGTGACTCATTGTTGAGTTTCACAAACATGGTGGTATGGAATCTTGAAAGGGAAAAAATAAGCTTGTGGGACACAGATTTTTATAAACGGTGTTTTCTGTAGTTTTTTTTTTTTTTTAACTCCAAGTGGTTTTTTTAATCAAATTCTGTAAATTGTGTCATTGTTCGTGTGAGACACACAAAGTACTGTACTGTTCCCTGTGCTGTCAGCTAAGCCACCATTAATTCAAACATTCTTCAAAGAGCGTGGCACTGATGGTGTGCAGTTATCCTACATTCACACAACTGTTGTACTACTGAATCAAAGGCAGCCAAGAGAATGGGTAACATGGGACATGTTTTGGGGATCTATTTCGACCTTCTAATGGCTCAAGAGTTCATTTATTTTTCTCTCATTTATACTACACTAATTAGGAAGAAGTTCCCTGGCTTGTCCTTGGTTACACTGGTGAATGGCTCATTTAAGCAGAGTCAAGCCTCCCTGGTTGTATATTTTCATGAATACAGAGATTTAGTGCCTCAAATACTGTGCAAATGTCATGCATATAAACATAAAAATGTATGTACAGACACACTTGAGTGTACATATACCAAATATATCTTGGAGTTCAGCACCAAGAATTTTTGTCTAGAGGAGTTTGCACATACAAAAAGGCTTTGTGCACATACAGACTGCAATAAAAATACAATTAAAATTTTATGAATATTTTCATCTTAGGTATACTGAAGTGATAAAGCACAAAATTTGATCTGAGTCATAAACCCAGGAAAATAGCCTTTCCACTGCTGTGGTAAAACTCCCATTTGAAATCAGAAACACCAAGATGCCCATTAAGAATAGAATGTATGTCATTGCAAGGAAGTAAATTGTTCTCCATGCTTCAGCATCCTTCTGTAATGGAGGAGCAGCTTATACCCTCTCTGTCAACAACCTTGTTAAGAAAGGAGCTGTCTGTGTTTGTGGAACAAATATGTCCTTTCATCCATCTTTGTTTCTGATCATGAAAGTGTCATTAGTGTTTGAATCCAGGTAGGCAGAATCACCCCATCTATTTTTCATTACAGAGCTTTTGGAACCACAAAATAATTTAAAAATATCTCAAAAAATTAAAAATAAGGTAAATGTAAATGGCACTTGCTCAGTAAGAAAGTGTGTTAGTTCTCCTCATTATTCTTTCCTTCTGTTTTTCAGAGAATATATTTTCTCATCCTTTCTATAAGTTGAGAGCAACAAACTGAGGACAGTGAAGGAGTTGCTCAAAAGGCACATGTTGTTTGTCATAGTTATTGACAGGCAAGGGAGGTTAAAACTAAGATCTCGCTGAATGTCTTGGTGAGATGGCTCGTGTGCACCAGGCACAGAGAAAACAGAATTAATTCCTCCTTGCTGGATTGCCCCTCCAGCTGCAGTCACATCTGCCTTTCCACTGATGTGTTGATTCCAGCTCAGTGACATCCAGGCTGCTGTCAAGGCCAGAGTCAGCTGTTTCCAAATAGGTTTCCTGTATTTTGAGAACAGGACTGAGGACCACTGCCAAGCTCCTGGAGGCATTTTTGGAGACCAGGGAAGTTGTCCTGAATAACCAGAGAGTGTTGGATTAGCATTGGTGTCCCAATCTCTGTGAGCCATTTTGACAGTACCCAAAGCACAGGTCTCTGGTGAATCATGAATCATATCAGATGAATAGATCCATTCAAAAAAATTAAGACTATTTATCTTCCCTGCTGTCCCCTCACCTCAGCCCTTCCAATGCAGACCTGAATGGTGTCACCAGAATCCAGAACATGTCAGCTGTCAAGGCGTAGGCAAGAAGGCAAGCCAGCCTGCTTTTTATTGCAATGAATTAGGCATGCTTTCATGGTTTATTACTGTGTCTCATTTTAGAACTGATAACATCTTGCAGAGGAATGGCAGTTTTTCTTAATGAGCCAAAAGGATGGCTAGTCATGGCTGGAAAATACCTGAAAACACCATATAGGAGCTCATGAACAACCTGTTGATGTCCCCCTTGATCAGGGAGCAGAGTCCAGAGAAGATTGTCCAGATGGTAAAAAGGATAAAACAGGCTATTCATGACTGTTTGACAGGCATGGAAAGCACTACTTCCAAACAAAAGGCTTTAGCTCACTTGAACAAGATGACATTGGAAGAGTTTACTTGTTGTTTCTTTTTACAGGTGATACATGTGAAGTGGAAAGCATCAGATAATGAAGAAACTTGAGCAAATTGCTTTTTTCTTCAGCTCATGTGCTGATGTCAGCCTCAGACAACAAAATAAGCAAATTCTGATGAAGAAAGCAAAATTGCTGATCCTAATTAGAACAGACAAAGGCATTTTTCATCCTGAATCCCTTGTTTAAAGGTTGACTCTTGGCAGGTGTGTGATTTGTCGGCACTCTTGACCAGGGCGTCCATCATACAGGGAATGGGCAGCAAGGCCAGAACCAGAATTCATGCCTGGAACTAAAATGCCTGCCAGAAGCAGAGGCCATTCTCTTCAAATGATGACAGAATAATTGCCTCCCAGTGGATGGCTAGAATCTGCTGGCAGACCTTTCAGGGATTCTGCAGATATTGCTTATCTGCCTGATTATTGATGAATTTAAGGAGACCGTAACCGGTTACCCAGGAATCTTCAGCATGACACTAAAACCAGAAAGAAAGTAATTTTGGAACTTAGACCAAAGACTAAAACTTAATGCAGGGACCAGCATTTTTTATTTTATTTGGTCTTCTAATGTCTAGCAATAGCAACTTCTGGCCTTACATCATTGGCTTTAAAGTGGTAGAAGAGAAAAATGCAAAAGAAATTCAATATGAGAGAACATTAATCAAAAAATGTAGTTGAACTACTGCCCAGTGTTATTGGGATGACTCCAAATGTAAATGTTCTTTCTCACACTTTGTTTAAGGTCAGAGATATTCTAGAGGTTAGCTTAGATTAAATATTTTTTGTCATTTTGGCTACATTGAAGCTCACCGTGCTGACAGATTTTATGTGTGGAGTGGTTTCACAAGGGAAACTGGTGAGGCAGTCCTGTTGTGTAGATGAGTGCTATAAAAAGCTGCTCTTGAGAGTGTAAATGTGGTACTGGATCTTGTCTTCACAGTTTGGCATCAAATGGAAGATAATACATTCTGATACCCAGGGTTAATATCTTCATATTTTTTAGGACAGTTTATAAGTGGAAAAGAAGGCCAGATACAGAATCAAAAGATAAGTTATAAAATCCTTCGGGTTGGAAGGGACCTTTAAAGGTAGTCTAGTCGAATCCTCAAATAAATGAAAAGACAGATTTATTCTCTTTTTCACATCAGAGTGAGTCTGGTACTATAAACAGAGCATGGTTTTGGATCTGGCTGGGGGAGAGGGCAGTTTTACCTGATTGCGTTTATGGGGCTCGTCCCTCTCCACCACTCTGGTGTCTCACATGCCTCTGCTCTTAACCACAGCCACATATTTGTGATTTCCCTTTCTGAGAGTTTCAGGGAATTGACATTTTTCTGATGTTCTTGGAATGTAGCAATATAAAAAGGGAATAGATGTTCCACCTTCTGAGGACAGTTTGAGATTCAACCGCTTGAAAAGTTATGCCCTGACTCTGATACAGTAGGAAATTACTTTGTGCTCTCAGGGAGAGGCAAAGGAGGGCTCTGGACATTCACTGTAGCATTCTTTGGTGTGTGTGTCTGTGACAAAACCATCTGAAATCTAAGCAAGGTCAGATACTCCATTTGTACAGGAGGCAGACCAACCTGATGTGCAATTCTAGACATGAATTGACAGAACTTTCAATGTTCTCATATTCATTTGTGTTTCTAAACTGACTGGGAAGAAGACCATCTTCATTTTTGGAAGGTCACAGATTCTAAAGGTTAAACTAATATGATGAGGTAACTGGTATTTTTGAGACAATGTTTAAATTCATTGGCAATGACTTCAAGGAGGAGAAAATGCTTAAAGAGATGAAATTGTCCATTGGGAAAAGAGCTAAGTTGAATACATGCAAATAAGTCGCAGAGATGTTGCAAACTAAAGTTTCCCTCTATCTTTTTTTTTCTCTGTATATACATATGTATAAAGCAATGTGAGCAAATGTAATCTCAGGGTGCTACAGCATTACCTGATGTAAATTGGCTCAGCTTCATTGATTTTGGTAGGACTATATGCATGTATTATAAAGGGGGACATTAGCTGGTGGTTTATATTTATATGAAGTCTGTCATCTGTCCATCCTACACTCCTGTAGCACTTAACTAAATTGCTGGGTAATATAAATTTCAGTCAAGTACAGAAATGTTTTCAAAAGATAAGTCAGCACCTAGGAAAAAAAAACTAAAAAAAAAAAAAAAAGAAAGTGTGAGAAATAATGTCAAATATTTTTTAACCAGAACTTTACACAGTGAAGAAAATTGCAATAGTATCTAATATTTTGAAATTATCAATTGTACACAGCTTCAGTTCCAGCTTTGTTCTGAACTACCCCATGCAGAAAGAAGTGAATGTGTTTTATGACCACCATAGAATGTGATGCAAGTGTTCTTCTTTTATTGCTCCTCTTTTTTAAGTAATATTTCAAAGTGTTTCAGTTTGAGTGCTAAAGCTCATAGGTTGCCATGTTTATTCTCCAAAGTGTTTTTGTATGTGATTAGTCAAGAAAAGACAGAATCTTTATTGATCCCATTTGCTGGAAAAATAAGATAAGATAAGATAAAATAAAATAAAATAAAATAAAATAAAATAAAATAAAATAAAATAAAATAAAACAAAAAACTCATAGGATAAATTAATTGCACTACTTTGTGGATTATAACACATAACTCTTGATAAAAAGCATTGCTAATATGTAGATTGCTGGTGCCAGCTGCGTGGTACATGGCTCCAGCTCAAACAGGATTCACAAAGAGCTGTATGGTACCTCTGAAATGGAACCTGCTGTTACTGAGATCCTTGTGGGACATTTTTATCCAAAGAGCACTTTTCAGTGGGATTCCTCATTGCCCATTTGGATATTCAAGAAGGAGGAAGATGAGGCAATGCTCAGCTGCCTTCATATCCCTTTCTGACCTCCTTTTCTCTCCATTTCTCAAAGCTGTATCCAGGATGTCACAGTGCTGAAGCCTGAGGACTTCATTCCAGATCTGACCAGGAAAATAAATTTGTGACCTGACAAATACCAGTTTTGAAAAAGAAATTAAAATGGTTGCAGGTTTCTTTTTTCCCCTCCCTCCCTTTCCACTACCATCCACTGAGCTAAGAAATTCTTTTTAGAGAAGGCAAATGGAGACTTTTGTATCTTGTCAACTTCCTGCCAACTGAGCACTCCGGTCAATTTCACCTCCCGACCTCTTGTCACTTTCATTTTCTGCCAGAAGGCAGCAAGTGACTCTGATGAGAATCTTCCAGGCAGGGAGCCAGAGCCAGATGCTGCTCACCTGCTTCCTCTGCCTCTCCAGCTCTCAGTATCCCCATCTGTACCAAGCCTACTTCCAGTTCCCTGATTCTTCATATGAAGAGTTTTTGACAATCTTGTTTTCTTTATTCCTATTTTTTTTCTCATGTTCATAATAGCAACCAAAACTGTAATCATAATTTTTCAACAGAAAATCCTACAGATTTTTTTTTTCCTTTGGAGAGTTTAGATTTTTTTTTTTTTTTTCTGAATGGATTGTTCTCTGCTTGAAAATCATTCTGCCATAAAATTGGCTATCAGTTCAGTTCCCTTTTTTCCTCCTCCAGCGCCTAAAAAGGAGCTTAGCTGACTCCAGAATATGCAGGAATGATGCTTCCTAATGTACTCAGCATGGCTGCTTGTGTTGGAAATGAGATGAAAGCACTTGAATAATTTTCCTTTTCAAATAGTAGGCTAATTAACATATAGATCAGCTGGCAAACACTTCCATGAAATATGTACAGTACTTGTTATTAAAATACAAGCGCTCTTTGAACTTCAGCAGTCACTTGAAAATTTTAATCTTCCAATTCTGCCTTTGTTTGTAATAGTTTAGATAAGAAATTGGACAGCCAGGATGCTAAATCTAAGGGATAATTTGGACACTCTTAATGTCGTGGTTGTGCCTCTATTTGTTTAACAGAATATATTATGCATAAGAATCCCAGTTCAAGAATTTATCTAAATTGAATGTGTTCTAGCAGATGACAGCAAGAGGATTTCTTTCAAAATTAGTGTGTGTCTTTCTAGGCAGAGTGAATTATCCCCAGGTCCCATGAAATCAGCTACAATAACTTTCACTGTCTCTTGGCAGCAATGGTGCCTTCTGCTGAGAAGAAACAATCAACTGGAATATGCTTTTGTTGCTGGACCTGCATGAGATTGGATCATGGTGCATGAAAATTGGGAAAAACCTGAGGTTAGTGTTGCTAGTCCCAGACCTGTACATCTTGGATATAAAAGACAGGGTACGTTGGGCTTTGTTCATGGTGGGTGAGATGGGAGCTGCATAAGAAAATGGTTGGTTAAGTCTAAAAGTGCTATACACAGGTAAGAGAAAGCAGAACCTTGATTTTAATGCATGAAGTAGACTTTCTGTTTAATAGGAAAACCCCTGTTATAAAATTGCCATCCTTGCTCAATGTTTATGATTGTTCAATTTACTTCAAGATAAACATGGACTAAAGATAAAATGATTGTAAAATTGAAAGATTGTTTTGCTTAAGCTCACTTTCTCTACATATTGTGATATATTTTGTGGATAAAAAAATGTGTGTTGTTTTTATGGTTGGGTGGCTTGGGGTCGGGTTACTTCTTTTTGTACCTGTTTCAGCAATTGCAATAAGTTATGGTGTGTTTGGGAGAAAAAAAACAGAACCCCCTCCTAACAAATTATTTCTTTTTTTTTTAGTATACATATATGAAAATAGTTAACTATTGGCAGCTTCAGTGGACATATCTCAGTGCTCACCAGATAGATAAGGAATTTGGTGATGGTGTTCTATTGAAATCTCTGGCATTTAGACATCTGGTAATATTGCCATATTGCGCCATTTTGATTTTTTCTTTAAGAACATAATTGTTTTTTAAGCTGAATCTTTATCTCTAGGACCAGTTTTGTTCATAGTTTTCCACAGAGAATCACAGGGTGATGAAAAGTGATGAAAAAAATGACAGGTGAAAAGATAGAGGGACCATTCATTTTACATGTCAGACTGGAACTTTAGTTTGAAACTTTCAAAACCTTCAAGGGTTAAAATTCAGTCCAGTTTTCTTAAGAATTCACTTTTCCAGATAAACACAAAAAGGCTCCTAAAAATATCCTTGATGAATTTAGTCAAAACTTATTTAGGTTTTGACACTGAAAAGAGACTAAATTAAACAGTAATTTATGTCTCACTTTTGCAAGTCTTCTAGGAGGTGTTCCAAAAGCATAATCAATATACAACAGATAGACACTAAATATACCCTGAATATCCGGCTGTCTTTTATCCCTCAGGCTCACTCGCCCTCAGTGCTGCCTGTGCGTTGCTGACAGCATGAGGACCAGCTGAAAGGTTGAGTGAACACTTCCTGCTTTCACTTCTCCCTCTGCAACAGCAGAAATCTCATTGTAATCAAGATGGTTAAGACATTCTCCATTTAATAAAATCAAAGATGGGGAAAAATCCTGGGTGCCTCTTTTCTCTCAGTAAAATCACAAACACTATTTTATAGTTTTATTTAAGTAGCCACAATTACTAAATCAAGTCAGAAAGTTTGGGAATGATAGACCCAAGTCAGAGACCAAACATCTAAACAGCTATGTACTTTTCTCCATTAAAAAAAAATTAAAAATCCATGACAAATATTTGTTCCTCTCAAATCCAGACCCTATATTTCCATTCCCTAGGTGCTGCCTTTAATTTAAGGAGATAGACTCAAGCAAAGAACAGATATGAGAACTAAAGTTAAGCTCCTGTTTTAAATCTCCATTTGATGATTGTGAATCTCACTGTTAAAAATTCCATCTATAAACAAAAGACATCTCACAACTAAGACAGGATGTCATAGTACCAGCTGGACATACCTTGGTAGTTTCAGTGGAGGAGAGCATTTCTCTAATTAAAGACTAAATGAGGTTGATCTGGTTTTTTAACTGACTGGTAGAAAAATGCATTAATATACATTAAGCCAGATGAATTGTGATATTGTATAAAAGTTATCAAAAGCTGGTTACGAACCATTTTAGGCTGGAAACTAGAGGCAGGTTCCAACAACTTAAAAAGAGGAGATTTGGAACAGAATTTCTATGGGAATTTTGGGAAAGGGAGGGTCTAATTAATTTTATATGGAGCTTCAAGAATTTATGAGTGTGAATAGATTATAAGGTTTCTTGAGTTGCCAAGGAGTTTGTTCAGCAACCCATGAAATAAATCCTTGATGCAGGCTCCTCTGTCATCAGCTGAACCATTTATATTCACCAAGGTCTGACTTCATCTTCAGTTGAGTATCTATTATTGTGATGAAAGATTAATTTGGATCAAGACTTTTTGTGATGTTACTTTTAATTTGTCAGAGACATGGTGGGCGTTGTGTGTGTATATGTGTGTGTGTATGTTGCAAATGAAATATAAATACCTGACTTGCATTAATTATTCTGCATTCTTATTTTATTAGCAACAATCTTTGAAGATTTTTCAGACCACAACACTATCTCAGCACTTTTTGGTGAACTATTTGTGCAGAATTTAAGCACTATCCTAAAGGATATCAGTCGTGCACTACAGTAAGAATGATGGCAAAGACACTGATTAAACAGCACCTTCCTCTTCAGTTTTATAGTTCTACTTTTAGTAAATCTTTATAGCCAGTGGGAAGATAAAGATTAGCTTGAGCAAATGTTCAGTGGCGCTCTCCTTTCCACCGTCAGACAAGGGTTATGACTAAATCCCTGAGTGTTTGGGTAATATCTCACAGAATACATTGGCAAGTTGCAGTGGATTGAGCTCTGGCAGTCTGACACTTAGCTCTTGATGCCTTGTTTTTACAAGATAGTTATGGCTGGAGATGCTTTTCACTAAGTATTTTTTAAGTGAATTTAATCAGAAGGTGAGAGTACCATCATTTAACTGAAAAACTTTTTATGTGTCTTGCCTCCAGAACATCGCATTTATGAGTCCTCCTGTCAGCACTGACTTGGGGCTGACAACCTGGGAATTAAAAAGTACTTAACCTGTATGTGTCAACAAAGAAACCCCAAACAGAGTGTATCACTCTTCTCTGGAATGGGAGGAGAGAGAGAGGGAGAGAGAGAGAGAGACCTTTTTTAGCAGAAGACTTCCCTGTGGTATCAAGTAATCTACCTGACCTGAGTGTCATAAATCACTCTTAAAGGAGAGAAACTTAAAAATAATTGTATGAATTAAAAAAATTTATTATTTAGATGCTTGTAAGAGAAGGCACTACATAGTAGTTACAGCTGATGCCGCCAGTAAGATTTTTTTATGTGATTATATTCTGTGCATTTGCATTTATTCTCTCACGTTCATATTTTTAAAATGTTAAGGAGTGAGATAAATTTTCTTAATGCTTTTCCTTTAAATGAAGGAAATACGATATAAAGGCCAACTAAACTTCCTTTCCTGCAGTATTTTTTCAATAACATTCCTTCTAGATCATCATTTCGTATTTCATAATCTTTATCAGATAAAAAATTCTAAAGATTATAATTCCTGTCAAAAGACACCTGGATTTTACAATAATAACCTGAACTGCTATCACAGTAATTGTAAATTTAGCCGCACCAGCTGATCCTAATATTTGTATTATCCTTTGTTGAGGACCACCATCCTGTTAGGGAGAGCTAATTGGAGTATAGCTCTTCTCACCTTTCATGAAAACCAAATCATCCTTTGTTTGTTGTGATTTTTTTATGAACCTCACAGCTGTGAGGGCTGAGAAAAGAGCACGTTTCATTTAACCAACAAAGAGCTTTAAAAAAAGCAGAAGTGAAAGAGGTTGCTTAAGTATTCTTCATTAGCCATCTTCAATTTGAATTTCCTGCACTGATGTACAAAACCCATGGTATTTCCCGCTGAAACTCTTCTATGTGCAGTTAAATTTGGGGTAGAACCAAGATTTTAAACCCCTAGAGCTCCTCTACAATAGAAGATCAAATCAAACTTTTTTCTTCACTCACTTTTCTTCTGCTTCTGACGAAGTCTTTGTGTGGGGGGATAATCAGAATTTTCCTCCACCCAAAACCTAAACTTATGAATAGTAAAACACTGTTGTGTACCTTGCTGATATGTTAAGTATCAAGCATCCTGTGGTGCAGGTGTTTTTTCTCTAAAGGTATTTCTGCTCTCAGAGATGGTAAATTACCACTTCAATAGGCACAATCACTGTCCCAAGTGCTGACTCCATGTTCTTACGATGGATTCTGTTTAGTCAGACTTTCATTATATGCAGTGCTGTCTATTCTCTACTATAAAACTTAGATTTTGGGGTGTTGAGTGCTTGGAAACACCCAGAGCACATTGAAAATAATTAAGCATTTTATAGCCTTCTATTTTTATTTTGTTTCCAAGTTATTTCAAGGCGATTGGAACCTTCAATTCTCCTGCTAAAATCTGTCAACCCACTGTTTATATTAAATATTGGAATGTGAAGGCAGCCTGCTCACCCTGGATGCCCTCACTGATCCACACCAGGGTTGATACAAAAGTTATGCATGCTTAAATATGTAAATGTTCCAAACACACCTGTACACATAGACACATGTACACAAAGATTTTAGAATTCTCTACCCACAAAAGGTTCTTCTGCCCCCTCTGAACTTGCAGCATTTCCAGTCTGAATCTCCACATGTGCTTAGTATTTTTTCTTCTGTTTGAATTATCTTATTCCTTATTTTTCTATACACCATACATGATCTTCCTTTGTAGATGTTTGACATTCTTCTTGATCTCTCTATCTTTTCTTTCCCTCTGGATATTTACTGTCTGCTCATTTTCGAGCCTCTTTTTCAAATGTAACATAAACACATTTGCTCTTGACTTAAAGTCATCATCTCCTTACACAATTGAAATTAAGTGAAATAAATTCTCCCAAACCTTGTAAGATTTTTATCTCTTGTTAGTTATGACTCCTTCAAGTTAGTTAAAAACCCTTGAATTCAACATAAATATTTTTCAATTGACACTGTCTTAACATAAGTGGTCTTTGGCTGGTACAAAGGAAAATAAAGAATAAAGGGCTGATTCTGGTTCAGTTGTGAATGTTTCTTGGAATGGAGTAGGAATTATGGCCCTGTAGAGAAGATGGCTCAGAACTAGTGAAAAAAAATATCAAATTCTTTCATCTGATAGATTTGTGTTGCTTTCTTACACTCTTGCTGGTGATGCCTGAGTTCATAATTCTTAGGGATAAAAATATTAAAAATTATACTATGTGAGGAAATCACCCTTCTTAGTTTTCTGTGGTTTCTATATTTATGAGTATCATCACCATTTTCTTTTATTTTAAAGACAGTGTTTTTACATATATCACTTTGCAATTGTTCATTTGATATTTATATTTCAGAAACACAAAAATGTCAAAAAGAAAAAGAAATATGAAGTGGTTAAACTTGGGCTACTAGTAAAAGAATCCTCTAATATTTGCTTATGTATTACTTGAAAGGAAACCTTCTACCAATTCCATCAAACAATTTTATTATTCATTATCTCACTCTCAAAACTTCATATACTTATTCTTAATTAATTTCTCTCAACTGTTAATTACTTTGAGTACAGATGACAATTACTCAGTCTCTTTTATCCATAGTTTTCCTCATCTCTTTCACCTCTCCTAGATTCCTCCTCTGTACTCACAGACTTATCTGAAAAATCATAACTGAAATCATCTGTACTGTTAAATTGACCTTAGAGGATCAGCAAAAAATTCCACACCAAACATTAAACTATTTTTTCAATGCATTTTCCTAAGCTTGAATGGAAATTGATGGATTTGTTTCTCAAGTATGATACTGCTCTGAAAAAGGAGGGATTATCAAAAAACACAGAATCACAGAAAGGGTAAAGTTGGAAGGGACCACAGTGGGTCAGCTGGTCTCACATCCCTGCTCAGGCAAGGTCATCCCGGAGCACATGGAACAGGATTGTGTCCAGATTGTACCTGAATACCTCCTGAAAGGGAGTCTCCACAGCCTCTCTGGGCAACCTGTTACAGTGCTGGGTTCCCTGCACAAAGAAAGTTCTTCCTCACACTCAAGGAAAAAGAAAAACCTCCTAACAAAGACTTATAAAACATATTTTTATCATTCTCCTTACTTTCAGACATGGATTTTGACACTTGATCATCATTGAAACTCCTAGTAGGGCCCTAGGGGTTGAGTTACCATCCCTGGAGGCATTTAAAGACTGCGAATGAAGTTCTTAGGAACGTGGTTTAGTGGTGGGCTTGGCAATGCTGGGTTAATGGCTGCACTCAATGGTCTTAGAGGGCTTTTCTCACCTCAATTATTCTGTGATTTCATGACCCAGACTCCCATCAAACAATGTTCACAATGCGAATTAAGGAAGTAACTGGAGCATCTGTGGATGCTCAAAACAAATCCTTTCCAGAAAAAGCATTTCTGCCTTTGGCCAAGGGAGTTTGGATGTCATTGTGATGTGGCTGGTATCATAACAGGGTACTGAGCATAGATTAGAGATATTCTTGAATAACTGTTGAAATCCAGGCTGCCATCTCCTCACGTTTATCAGTATCTAAATCTCTCTACCTGGGGAGACAAAGCTAGGCAGGTTCTTTCTTGTCATACCTTGTACACCTGATCAGTCAATCCACCAGCAACATCAGAAGAACTATGACCAGTTAAAATCCCTTCCCCAGCCCCAAGGGAGCAAGGGTCAGCAGCTCCCTTAGATTTGCAACACAATCAAGAAAATTACACAAAAAGGAACTGAGCAGGTGGAAAAATGAATATTCCTGACTGGGAGATTGTACTGTGGACAGAGCTGCAAAACAGATGGGAGCTTCTCTGACCTTGCCTGCTCCAGATTTATCACTGGACATGTTTAATTAAAAACACATCAGATTAAGTCATTTTGTTTTATGGGAAAATGTTGGAGTCCCTCAGGTGCAATCCCTGCTGGAAGAAACACAACAAGGACAAGATTTTTCATTGTGGCAACAGAAATCTGCTGCAAAAAATAGTTTAAAGCCCAACCTGCTGGGGAATTGGACAGGAGTGAGATAAGCAAGTGCATTGGCTTGTGCTCTTTTATTGCTTAGGTCAGGGAGAAGACAGAGTACCTTACAATAGGTGTGAAACACCCAGTTGAGACAAATTATGTTCATGTCACTCCTTTATTTCCCTATTTACCTTATAGCTTATGTTTCTCTTGTATCAACCCCCTTTTCCACTCAGTTTTCTCTCTATGGGACTGGCTGAAACTCAAATAAATTAACAGCCACATATGAGGAAGTTTTTGTAAACTGGGAGCTAAAAAGGATATGATATTAAGAAATAAATCCACATTACAGCAAACGCTCCACAATATGTTTATCAAGAACACCAATTTCTCTTGAGAGATTTCAATGAATTTTAATTCAGTCTTTACAAATGAAGACTTATTCACTTAATCTGAGACTGGAAAATTTATTGCAAATTGTTATTAATGAGTGCTAATAGTAAAATTTACCATGTGTAAATTTCCCTTTAAATTCTTGTTAAAGGGATGCAGGCCTCGTGGTTAAAGCTCTGTCTGTGTATTTGTTCACACACAGACAGACTTTGAACATGGATGCATGTATGTGTGCATGCTTGGTCCTCTGGAGGTTCCTAATTTATGAAGGCCTTACAAATCCGTCCAAATACTCCTTCTCTGGGCAGGCTACAATCAAAAACATGAAAATGTTTTAAAACCGTTCTTTTGTCACAAAGATTTACTAATAGAAAAATAAACATGTGGTTTTTAAGCCACAGCTGACAGACAGAAGCTGTTAGAGTAACGCTTGAATAAGATAATTATAGATATTAAAGATGTTTCTATCTTTCCCAATATATAACAAACAAACAAACCACAAAGACATAAAGAGTAGGAGTTAAAAATTCCATGCAAAAGTCCACAGTAGAACTGCAACCAATGGAAAGAAGAATCCACTATTGCAATTTCCTAACTGAACATCTTGAGCATCAGGAGATCAGAAGTAATCTCATTTTTTTAAACAAATGCAGTTCCTATTCTAATTGCAGCTCCTTCCTCAAATGAAATGTTGATGTCAATAATGCAGGGATGATGAGCCCACATAAAGTTCTAATGATACCTTCAAGAAACTTTATACTTACATCGGTAAATATGCCTTGGGTTTTTTTGGTATCTGAAATAGTCTTAAATTATCAAAGAAGCTCACGGAATACATTAGGATGAGACTCCAGAGATCATTAATATTAAACATGAAATGTCTGTGAAGATGACATTAAGGATCTGATGTGAACTGACAAAAGCAAATGAATTTCAAGTTAAACTTGCTACCTTGTCCTTAATTCACTTTGGGGTGTCTACCAGTGGTGTGAGAATTGATATAAAGTGGCACGAATGTTTAGGATGCCCATTGGTGTATTGGCAGAGGGCAGTGTCTGTGGGCTGTTCCCTTAGTCATGTGGAGGATTGCTCTGGCTCCCACAGATTTAACTCATACTTTTAAATGTTATGAAGTCTAAAGTATTTTCTTAAAGGTCAGTTCAAGCAATTAAAAACATAGACTCCATAGGACAGCTTTCTATTTTTTTTAATTAAATTTAATTATAATCATCTACCTCTTACATTTTAATTCAATTTTCCAGGTTTGGGTATCTTCAGATTTTCAGCTCCTATTTTTAATTGGAAATTATGTTCTTCTCTTCCTCTTTCCCCCAGTAAATTTATTTCTAAGGCTGAGGTGTTATTTTTAAGTACTCAATTAACATTTGAACATTTGTCTTTCAATTACTGTCTTTCAATTTCACAATTTGATCTGGAGAACATGAATTAACGTCCTCAGGCAGACATTAACAGCAGACTCAGGGCTGTTTTTAAAACTCCCCTGTACACAGAATGCTTAAGGGACAAGTCAACATGTATTTTCTTCATCACCAGAGTTGGTTTAAGACACCTTCTATTCCCTGCCCCTTCTTTTCTATTTGGCCAACACTTTAATTTAGTGATGTGATGCAACTGCTTGCTTTATCTGGTGAATTATAGAACTTAATTGAACTCAAACACTTCCTAAATAGTTTTTGCTTTCCTATAATGGAGGATTTTTTAGTGGTGTACTATTGGTGTCCACCTACAGCACAAAGTGAGAAGGAAGGAGTTGAGTTGTGGAGAAGACAATATTTTTCCACAAAAAGTCACCAAGCATCACTTTGGTGCAAAAGCAAGTTTTTCATGTCAAAGAACTGTAAATTTAGGAAGGTACAGACACCTGAGAGTGGTGATGCATTGTAACACAGCCTCACCGTGTCAACTGCTGGCATGATAATATAATAGCTCCCTCAATAAAGCAGTCAAGCAAATTTAAATTAAATTAGGAAAATCTCAGTAGGGGAAGGGAAAAGAGGATGGGGACTACCAAGTGCCAGATATGAGTATGAGGCAAATTAAAAGACTTAACATGATGAATCCCCTGTGCAAATGGGCTTTTATATTGGAACCACTGTCATTCTCTCCATTTTAACAGTGCTGCCAAGCCCTGGCATATGAAAACATAAAAGGAATCATCTGTTGTGTTTGGTCCAGATTCAGATCCCTCCTCCTTGCTTCATGGACCACATACAAACCTTTTTGGAGACCAACTGACATCAGTAATTAGATCCTCCTTTGCTAGAACACACTGACAGGTACCTCAGGCTGTTCCAAGTCATTCCGTTCAGATTTATGCACCCTCTGTCCTGAAAAAGCCTCAGTCCAACCTTCTCTCAACCTACCCAGAGGGCAGAGCATCTCTGGAGTTTTATTCAAAAAGTTGGGAGCTAAAAAATTTTCTCAAACAGGTAAAATGCAGCTACAAACAGAAATATAAGAAATAAAACTTCCAAGTTCATCAGTGGCTTCCAAGAGCCTGAAGTACCATGGAAGTGAATTAGGGTCACACTTAAATGTGTTAAAAATGCAAATCCCAAAGTTTAAACTAGGCAAAGTATTACAGAAAATATATGATTTTTAGAGCACTTCTCTGTCTTCACAGTAAGAGTCTCACATTTGTCTTTTGTAATAAATGATTAAATCAAGTTATCTCTTCACAGCATGCCGCACAGCCTATGTCAAGAGCAGGGGCTCAGAAGTCATAAGTAGTGGGAAATCTATGCCTGTTTGGGTTTCTGGGCATGCCTGAGCAGTCAGGCAGATCTCTGCTTCTCCTTCTACACACTGAGAATTGTGTCATCCTTGACTGATGACTACTAATCCCTATTAGCACAAACATACCAAGGAATGGATGCTAGACACTATGGTTTCCTCAGATGATATGCTTGTTGCCTGGATTATGTAACTGCTAGTGAAAAATGATGGGAAAAGCATGTGGATACTCAAAAACACCTCATTTGGCTGTTTAGGTGCCTAAACCATCTGCTCAATGGCCCCTTTCCACATATTTCACCTCCTGCTTAAAACAAGAAGACACTCTAGAGGCACCTTCATGTCTGAACACAGGGAAAAATTATTTAGGCAGAGAAAGTCATGACCTGCTTATGGGAAACCTCACAAAATTTCAGAATCCATATGCATTCTATCCCTTTCACTGTAGTTTCTCATCAACTTCTTTTTTATTTTCCTCTTAGGAGAGAAGGAAGGGGAACCAGATCTTCTTCATGGTGGTAAATATTTTACCCCAGCTCTGCCTTCTGAATTTTGTTTTAAGTTGGCTTCCAGCTGAAGAGAACCACCTTTTTTATGTATGTTGCTCCCTTGTGTCCTGCCTGGCTGTATAACCTGACTGAGGATTTCACTGCACTTGGATTTCAAGATTCAGACATGGAAATATTTGAGGGTTTTCTGACAAGCCATTTTGAGTGAAAACCTCCTGCAGCACAGAAGCAACACAATAAATGCAAAGATTACTTGTGTAACTTCTGAAAGTCTTTTCATTGACCCCAGTGGATTTTAAATGCTACTCTCAACAGTAACCATTACTAATGAGTTTGAATTCTGTGGCTGAGGTGGGACCCTTGGGTGATAATGTCTTTTACTGGATCATTTTGCATAAGTGAGAAATATGAAAATTGCAAGGCTTTTTTTTCCTCCATGTAAACTTGGTCCTCTGTCTTTAGGGTTAATGATGACTCCAATACTTTCAGGAAAATTTAGCATGAAGTATAGGGAAAG
>NW_005054394.1:2605135-2619165 GCF_000277835.1 Geospiza fortis | reverse complement strand
AGAAACATGTTATTACTCATCCAAATGCCAATAATTTTGGAGGTATTTCAAGTGTGTACACTTCAAATCTATTACTCTGAGAAGAAAATGTTCATACTGATGCACAAAATCTTCAGCTCCATGAAGATCAATTAATTCTCTAAAAATCATTTCATGACCACTTCTTGCTATTGCTGATGCAGATTAAAAGTACATCTCTTTCATCTTGAGACTGCAGAGACCAGAACGTTTCCTGCCTAAAATGATATCCAAGAAGCTGCCCAGGTCTCCGATCCACAGTGGCTCCCATGTTCCTCACAGTTCAGCCATAAATGAGTTTGTATCTGGATATTAGATTTTTACATATTTAATGAAGTGAAAGACAAGGGGATTGTCCTATACAAGCTGTAGAACTAAAGATAGCTTAGGATCTTTTAGCCCCATCTGATCTCATGCAGGACTAATTTCCCTTAATTTTGATTTTATGTGAGTTAAAGATATAACCTAATACATATTCTTGGATTCTCATTATATTCAACAAAGAAAAAAGCAGAACATATACAGAATGATTTATCTGCCCTAGGACAGGGTGACTCATTCCTCAGAAGTAAGTATTCCTCTCCTTTGACTATAGATAAATGATTAACTTAGATCAGATATCTATTTTTAGATAGTTAGGGCAGGTATATTATATCTTAAAGCAAAAATTCCCAGACAGTTTTCCATTAACTCTGAGGACACTGCCCTCATTCACGGGAGTGTTTTGAATGCCTTTCAAGCTCCCACTGGTAACTTAATTTATTATTTGTCTTGTGGTAAACATCTAGATCCCATAGTGCAAAAGAAAGAAAATACCTAAGCAGTTATCCAAAACAGGGAGCAATTTGCTGTATACAGAGAAGATTTGCCACATCTTTTTATAGCAACAGGATGAATGAGAACCCCCTCAGTTCTTTTCCTTTGGGAAATACCCTACTGTCTCTGTTGAACCTGATGTACTGAAGAGTAAGGGCATGCTTATTCCCTCCTCTTCCCAATCAGCATTGCATGGGTTAGGATAAGGAATATCTTGGTCTTGATGGAGTTAAAAATGTCAGTTATTGGTGTTTGCAAGGCTGTTAAAAATAAATACATGATCAAGAGATAGGTAGATGAATAAATAAATAAATAAATCAATCACACATGTCTTATGACCATGTTGAGGGGAACAGTGGCAGGAAGGGACAAGAAAATAACGTCTGAATACTCATTTCTGGCCTCAGAACAGGTTGTAAATTTCTGTCAGCATTCATCAATTTTTGATTTGTGTAGGAACCCATGAATGACAGCAGTGTGTGTTTAATATTGGTCAGTACAAAAATATATTGAAAAAATGAAAATGTATTTCTGACTAAAGATAAATAATAATGTTCTGATTGTCCCAGAAGAGGGCCTTAATATCACAATATCACAATTTATTATCTCATTTATCACAATAAATGAGATAATAAATCCTGCCCCACCTTTAAAACCAGGCAATAGCACAAGATGATATTTACATTGCTTTTTGCATGTTTTGAATAATGTTTCATTTTATTTGGATCTTCTCTTTCTCTTTCTCTTTCTCTTTCTCTTTCTCTTTCTCTTTCTCTTTCTCTTTCTCTTTCTCTTTCTCTTTCTCTTTCTCTTTCTCTTTCTCTTTCTCTCTCCTTTTTTCCTACCCTTGTCCTCACCCTTTCTTTGGTGTAAATGTCTTTAAAAAAAAAATAATTAACTGATTAACTGCTAAGCCCTTGTTCTTAGTATCACAAATTAGGAATGAAATATCAATCGTCACTTCGTAGTATCAAAGAGTGAATTATTTATTTAATTACAGCTGTAGTTTCATCTCCAAAACACTAATATTTCATAAGTACATTCATAATATTATCTGTATTCCTTCCAAGAAAAAGCTGCATCATATCTTAATGATTCATAACAGCACTCTTCCAGTGAGGTATATGATCATATTGGTTTTAAGCATAACAAATAGTCTCAGCAAGCCTTCCCTCAGAAATAAGAATGGTCTTGTGTTTTTAGACAAATTATCATGATATGAGATATCTGTGTTCAGTTGTCTCCTACAGCCTGTGGCAGCTTTTTGAGAGACATTTTAAATGGTAACTAAGGGTAGAATGCATCTGAAACAATTCTGACCATTTAAAATTGGATATCTAATTTAATATTCTGGCCATGCAAAATATATCTATAGTAAATGGAAAGATAGAAGCATGTCTAGGAACCTAGATAGTTCATCATAGCAGTCTTAGAATAAGAAGGAAAAAACCCAATAATTCAAGAGTACTTCTCTCTCCCTCCCGGCTGTATGGGGAATTTAAGCTGAAGAGCTCATTCCTGAAAGACGAAATTAGTAAAATCATATTAATTCCTTGAGAACTGCCAAAGGACTGATGTACACTTAACACATAGACACCTACAGAAATCAGCAAAGACTGAAAAACACAAATAATTTTAGGTATCTGACTCTCTCATTTTCTATAGCTTAGTTTCTCATCTAAAATACAAAAATAACAGATTCCTATCCTCTCAGGGGTAGTGAGCACAAAGCTATTAAGGATGATAAGACGCTTTAGCATAAGTAGGTTGAAGGTTCAAATTATATCCAAAGCCAGGTACTCAGAAACCAAGGCCACTCCTAAACCCAGGAAAAAAACCCATGAATGCAAGCTCATTTATGCTTTGGTCATAGTCTACAGGGCAGAAAAACATGAACAAATCCCAAGAAAAATCACATCATGGCCCTAAGGCTATGAAGCAGTTTGGCAGCATTAAGCATGACTGAAGTAAGTATTTAGGATTATTATTACAGCTGACACACTGCTTCTTTTGCCAGATATAGAAGATCAGCTATGTAAGTAGGACATAAGGTTAAAGCACTTGACTAGTGGTTAACAACTCAGAGCTGTGACACTTTTGAGCTTTGACACTGATTCCATGTCAACCCTGTGTCATTTCCCATCTCAGGAAGGTCAATCTCTGCCCTTGAATAAAGTGCCAAAGCATAGAGGAAAATCCCATATGTGCAAAGGGGCCATGGTAGAGTTCTTGCTCTTGTTGAGTTAATGTAAACTAAGTTAAATACAGCATAGGTTTTGCTGGTTTTTGTATTGTGTTCCTTAAGCCTGGCTATATACTTGAAGAATATTTTGAAGGACCAACAGGCAGAAGGTATCAATTCATTAATGCATCACACAAAACCAGATACTGGGGAAGAAACACAAAATTATATCTAAGGAATCATTGGCTGATAATTAATCATTTGGGTAAGGATTGTAGTGGGTGCTGAGCGCCCACATATTTCTTGCTAAATACCATTTGCAACATTTCCTTTGTTTTGACAGAGGGAAGGTGATTAAATCTCTCCTGAAGAAGAAAAGGTTATAAACCAGCTCCCATTAAGGTTCAGTTCTGTGCCTCAGTAGCTTGTCCTTTGTTCAAATTAAACCAAGATGAGTACATTTTGCCTAGTTAGATTGCAAGTCCTTTACAGTGTTCTCAGCAATATTTTGTTCCTTTGTGTGTTGCTGTGATACAAATAGCAACAATATTAACCAATAATAATACTTTGATTCCCCTGGCTAATTCTCTTGATCGTGTTCCATATGTGAAAAGAAAAATAAAACAATCTCAGAAGCAATAAAAATAAATGGAAGGGTATTCATCTTGTGGCCATTCAATATCTCTTTATTCCTCTTATGTAAGCAACTGATAAATTAAATGACACTGAGTTTATCAGTTGAAAAGGAATCTGAATAGCTTTGTAGTTTAAAAACAGGATAACATTTCTTCTTTAAACAGTATCACAGCCTAATGCTATCTATACAAAACAAAAGCCTGTATTTATAATACAGGCATAGTGCAGCATAAATTAAAGGATGAAACACCTCCTAATTGTTAAAAATTTAAATTGCTACATGCTGATTCCTTGCTCACATCAAGTTTCAATCTTTTTTTACATAGGGACACATTTTGGCTGCTTGGTGGTATGCTCATTGAAGGAGCCTTATGCTGCAGGAGCTCTGCTGAAAACAACATCCACAACCCCTGCTGGCTTACCATCAAAAAATGTCCAAAAGATGGTTTCACAGTGACTGGATTTTCCCATCTTTTGAGCTTCAGTTCCATCAGTGTAGCATCATCTTAGGCAGCCTTAAATTGTACCAGGTTTTCATCCAGCAAATATTAGAAGACAAACAAACAAAACCTCACCTGATTTTCATCCTCACATTAACAATGTAATTTGAACACTTGACTTTGTGCACAGTCTTTCAGCTTAGACAGCACTGTTCCCTGAAGACTGCTGCCATTCACCATCCTTGGGCTTGTGACACTTAGGATCAGAGCTGGCTTGATCCTTCCCTGACACAGGCATGCTCTGTATCTGATCTAATTTGAAGTCACAGACTGGGCACTGAAAAGTGAGGGACAAATTTCAGCGTCAATGTCTGCTCTGGAAGGATCCCCCAGAAATTTCTTTACTTCAAGAAGCCCATATGAGTTAGGAAAATCTGAGTCTCAATATATTGTTATAGTAGGTTCAACATGCTTAGAAACAGTCTCAGACATAGCAGCTCATAAGAGAGAAAGCCAATTTCTTTACTTCTAGATTCTCCTAATCTCTAAAATGAGGGCGGTGATTGTGCCCCAGTGCTCTGCTCTTGTGTGACTTCTCCTGGAGTGCTTCATCCAGCTCTGGGGCCCCAGCACAGAAAGAACAGACACCTCTTGCACTGAGGGCAGGTGAAGCCACCAAGCTGATTAGAGGGATGGAGCACTTCTCCTTCGAGGAAAGGTTGAGACAATTGTGATTGTTCAGCCAGGAAAAGAGAAGGTTCTTGGGTGACCTAATTGCAGCTTTGCAGTACCTGAAGAAACCTATGAGAAAGATGGAGAGGGATCTCTTACAAGAGCATGGAGGTGCAGGACAAGGGGAAATTGCTTCAAATTTTCAGAGAGTAAGTTCAGATTAGATATTAGGGAGAAATTCTTTACTGTGAGGGTGGTGAAACACTGGAACAGGTTGTTCAAAGAAATGGTGGACATCCATGGAAGTGTTCCAGGCCAGGCTGGATGGAGCTCTGAGCAGCCTGGTCTAGTGGAAGGTGCCCCTGCCCATGGCAGGGGGGGTGGAACTGAGTGACCTTTAAGGCCCCTTCCAACCCAAGCTGTTCTGTGATTCTATGACTCTATGGGACTGGTCACTGGACTTTCTTATCTCCAGCCATATCTCTGATCTGTCTGAGACAGTGGCAGTTTGCAGATGTCACAGTAATGCCACAGACAGTGGGAACAGTGTAATGGTAAAAACAACCAAGCCCCATTGTCCAAGAGCATCTCTCAGTTTATTCAATTGCTGTGGATTTAGCCCATGTCATGCACCCCCCTCATAGCATTACTTCCACAAAGATGAAATTAATTTTTTTTGTTCTGAAGTCAAGAAACAAGAACTGGTTCCGTTCCTCCCTTTGCTGAAATTTAAATGAGATTCTTCTACTACTCTGTTTGCAATAAGCTTGTCATTACAATTCAGAGAAAAATTTTCCTTGTAGGAAATGCACATGAATTTCAAGTGGTATGAACTTATCTAGTGCTGAACAGCGGCTTATGATCAGGCTCGGTGAAAAATAAACTTTAATTATAAATTTTAAGGTTACAGAAGTTGAAGGACAGAAAGATTCTGAGGAACAAGATGGTCTTCAGCTATAGGAAATGTTTTGTAATCTAAAATATCCTAGTGGACAGTATGACAGGGTCTCTAGGAGACCTGAGTTGGTCTGCAGCAGCAGGTAGTGGTGACACTGAATATCCTAAATGATGGACACTTATGTTTAGGCATCTTTTTCTCTCAGACAGTGTCCTTTAACTCCACAGTGTGAAGCAGATAATAAAATCAAGACTCCAATAGCTAAAATCAGTAAACTTAAAAATGGAAATAAACCCTCATGTCATAGAAATTACATGTAACAAAGGACTGCTTAAATTCTCCCCTCACCTCTACTTCTTACAAGGTAAAGAGCCTTTTTAAAAGCAGGGTAATTTGCTGTTGTCTGACATCATGGAAAAATCATTGCATGGAATTCCAAAATCACTGCTAGTGTTAAATCAGATTAAATTATTAGTCCTGCCCTTGGATTGCACTTCTGCTTGCTCTGAGGCAATCCCCATTTCTTTTGTGTATTTATAACATCTGATTAATTAAACATCCCTAAAAACACAGTTGAGCAATCCCTCTTGTACTTAAGTAACTATTCTAGAACTATTAATGATATGCATGTACATAGTTCATTTACACACTTTGTCTTCCTAGTTCCCCTTTTCTACCAAAAGGTCTTCATAAATACAGCTTTTGATCTCTAAAAAAACCTCGTCTTTTCAAGAAAGAGCTCATTAGTCACGAATGTAGAAAAAGTAACAAAAGCCCAATTCCATAAAGGTTAAAGCTCTTCCAGTTCAACTCTTCTATTTTTTTATATTCTTTTAATTAAGAAGCTGTTCTGGTTCATCCATCAAATAAGCTTTTATCATACGGTCTATAATGAATTAAGACATTACCTGGCAATTCCTTAACTACAGCAGCCCATTTAAGCACCAACAAAAAGCCCAGAGTGGCATAAATTGTTTTATTCAGGCCTCTAACACAGAAAATTTATTGAATATTAGTTTGTGTTGGTGTTATTTACTACATTTTTCTTTTCTTTTTTTTTTTTTTTTTAATGAGGCTCTGGTTTTGTCCTAATATAGGTGAAAGAAATATCTCAAAATTCAGCAGCATATTTGTGTTAGTACTGTAAGTGACTCATGGGGCAAACCATTACAGACCCCCACAAGCGCATCCAAATGATCAGGGGTCATCATATTATTGATTGAGGCTGTGGTTCAGGTGGACAGAGTGTTGCTATATCCTGCAGCCTTTTAGCATCCTCATCATGAAACCTTGTGGAAAGAGGCAAGACAGTTACTTCTTGACCACCTGCATATATCCCTCTGACATACCAGGGGCAACATTTTTCCCTCAGGCCAATTCTTGATGCATTTGGCAACATTTTAGCTTAGAGCATATTCAATTGAAACTTCTTTAGGATCAGGACTGTGAAATTGATCTGCTATACTCCCACTGTGCCAGCAGCTGCTCATCCCACCGCATCATCTATGATGTGAGCTAGCAGGCACTTAGGGTCTGAGATGCCAGAAAAAACAGTGTTCAGTCCTCTTCCCTGGCTGAGAAACAAACATTTTCCAGGCACTACACATAGCAGCTGTGAAACTCAAGCTTCTCTCTTTGGTCACATCTTTGGAATAATTTTTTTACCAGATACACTTCTGCTCAAAACTGGGTGCTGGTTTTCGTGGTGTTTGACTACGAGTCCTTTTAAAGACTTGTTTTAATCACTGTTCATGTCACTACCTCTGTAAGTGAGACTGGACATATTCAGTAAAATTCCACTTTTATAATAATTACACAGAAAAAAAAGAGTGCAGTGCTAAGGCAGGTAACAAAACATAACCTCTGTCTTCCTTTGCCGCTGGGAAATGTTATATGCTTAATCTGATGTTTTGCAATTGTCACTTCATTATTAAAAAATTTTCCTTTCTAACAAAAGTCAGGGAAGAAGAAAAACACTATAAGTCACAAACCATTTATTCCATTCATTGATTACTGATAGGTCTAGATAAGTTTTCTATGGTTTATGTTGCTTTGAAGTTTTTCTATTTTACTGACAATGCAGATAAACCTGAATTAACGACACATCACTCTGGAATGATTGACCTCTGGTAGTGGGGAAGAAAAAAACACAATAGTAAGGTTGATGTGGGATTCAATTGACCAAAGACATAGGAACCTTATAGATAATTAGATCTGAGTTTTGGGTTCTTCTCTATAGTTAAGAGAAACAGACATGGTTGGTACAGTCAATCTCATGCTAAAGCAGACTTCCATAATAAATCAGATTAATTGTGGCCTTGACATACTTATTCTGACTTCTTTGTCTTTAAAGGAAGACTGAATTACCTAGCTCTAGTCCCAGCATTGCCTCATAGACACGGGAAGCCAAATAAGTTAAACCCACTCTAGTGATCTGGATATGATATAATGAAATAGGAGGTTCATTAACTATTAATATCTACCTATATTTATAGGGAGTCAGAAACTGTTTTATATTGGCATGAACATCATTAATACACACTGACTAAATTGAAAAATATGTGATCATATGATTAGACCTCATTCTGATTAAATTTATGTTTCCCCATAACACCATAACATTTAAAACAGATGTTCATGCATACAGAACCATTATTCAGGTGGCACATTAAACACTGTTGGTCTGGAATTTACTAATAGTTATGAAATGGATTATGGGAAGAGACCCTGTGCTCTTGCAAGGAATGGCAGTCATCACAACAAACCTTTGAGGGCTTGCAATGCATTTTAGACATCTAGAGCCTCACCAGTGCTAACTGTGCCAGATTACCTTCATGTGAGTAGAGAGTAACTTTAAAGGGTTGGGTCATCTAAACCATTTCAGAATGTGTCATGTAGAGGAGCAAGAAAACCTCTTTGAGCCATCATTCCTATTAAGCAGCAGCTGTCAGGAGTTTGGAAGCCCTGCACGTCCATTTCTTCTACATTGTAGTTCTAAAAGATGATGCCCCGTAACAGTGTTATCTGTACTTTTTTGAGCATCATCATTTGCCTCAAAACCCCCAAAAAATTATAAAAGAGAAACCAGATAGAAAGCTTTTATATTCCTTTATTAAACAAACAAACAAATCCTACAGAAAACAAAACCCCAATTTAAAGGAATTTAATGTATCTCACAGCATTTTCTGATCTTTCTTCCTTTGGAACTTCTTTATGTACTGATTATTTTGGCTAATTCCTTAAAGATAGCTGAAAAGATATGTGACAGTGAATTCTACTTGGACATTAAGATGGAGGTATTAAATAAGATTCCTGTCTTAATCATTGCCTTAACTGCTTGTGAGGTTTTGTGTATATGAAGTTGTTTGCCAGAAAACAAGCAGGTAAGAAAATAAGAAAAAAAAGGAAAAGATGAGTAATATTATCAATTTATTTTTTCAAAAGAGGAAGAAATCCTTACCAGGAGCAGTGCAGAAGAGTCACTTTATATAGCCATTGCTAATACTGTTAGGTGTATTTAGTTCAATCAAAAATTATCCTGTGTTACAGTCAAGGTTTAAATTGCTTTGATTAGAGGTGTGACACATTCAAGATAAAATAGTGGAAACTTGAGGCTTGAACACTTAATCTTGTCAATGTATATTTTGAATGTATTTCCATACAGTGTGCATCTTTTCCAGTGAAAAGAAAGATCTGGGTTGCTTTTTGGTTTTTTTTGTTGGGCACTCTTGGCACAAAAAGAAGACATGCAAGAACATGCTGATTTGAGATGGGAAATTTTACAGAAACACAGAATGTTAAAGAAATAAATTAAATGATGCTTAGGAAATAAAATTCACCCTGCAGGAGTTTATGTAAACATCCAAAAGCTCCTGCTAAGTTTCTGTACACCACTGGGAAATTGTATTGACTTCATAAATAAGAACAAAGAGTAAGTAAGAGTCTTTTATTTCTCTAATCGTAAAAGGTATATAACAGATATTGTGGTATTTGACATTGAGAGATTAATTTCTTTCTTCAGAAAGGTAAGGAAAGAAGACCCACTCAAAGTCACATTCTATTGTAAAACAGGAGCAAATCCAAGATTTCACTCTGACTATACTAGCAAATTGCCATTTATGAAATGTCTTTCAGCTGCAAACAGAAAGAAATCCGGGTGTTGTAACTGCCAGTCCAATAAGAAAATAGTTTTAACAAAATCTAGAAAGGATTTGCAATTCTTATGGTAAATCCACCAGTTTATACATAGGTGGGTGGTTTTTTTTTAATAAATTCAATCCTAAAAAGCGGGAAATGTTTTAATAAAAATACAATTTGTATTAGGGGGCAAAGAGAGGGATTTTAAAATGTTGACAACTCTAATGGATTTTACCACAAACAAACAGTCAAACAAATAAACCTCCTCTGAATCTTTTCCTGATGTATAAACAGGAACTAAGCTACTGGGATTTAAATTGTATCCATCACAGAATAATAATATTGTTCATTACATGTAGCTTCAGATATTTGCTATGGGAAAAAGTTAATTGAAAAATTTCAGAAGTTTTGTTAGGCATTATCACACTAAAGAACTTGTTCTGTAGTAGTGAGCTTTTTGATCATTTGCAATTATACTCATTCTGCTTTTACCTGAACATGGAATGTTCTTTGAGTGTTCATTTGAAAACCAAAGGATTATATAAAAAAGAATTTTTCTATTTTTGTATTATAATGATTTTCATCCAAGTATCCCCTGGCAGCTTAAAATATTTATTGAATAAGCCTGTCTATCATATAGGCAAAGGTTCTGTCTTATAAATGAGTAAACTGAAGCAGACAGACTGAATGGCAGAGGCAGGCACTGCGGTCTGAGCTCCAGACTGCTTTCAGCTAGAGCAGCACTGAGGCATGCTTATCGTTGTAAGCACGTAATTAAGTGTTATTACAGTTAATTCAGTTGCTTATGTTCTGATTGCACTAGAAATTCATGCAAAAGTTCCTTAACTGCTGTCTCTGAAGTAAGGAAGGTGGTACATAGATTGAGGGAGAATGTGGTGGATTCAGACCTTGGGTAACCTGCAGCAGACAAGAGACTTCATTTCACTCATCTCCAAAATTATAGCCATGGGTGCACACAGAAAATGACCTCAGAATATTCAGTTGAAGCTCCAAGTTCAGGATAAAGTTAGCAAATTTTACAGAGGTCGAGAGGCTTTAGATGTAAGAAAGCAGGACCAATAAAATTACTAGACGAAAATTGAAAGATCATGATCTGCGTATAGACCCCTAGGGTAAAGATCCCACCTCTCTTTATAAGGAGTGTGAAGGTTTGAAAATTTTCTAAGTACCTTTTAAACTACTGACACACTTCCAGATGCTCCTCAAATTATGCTATTGTTAAGATCCAAATGACTGTATTTGCACTAGAGTAGACCGCACCAATAGAATATTTTACTTGGAAGGGGCCTACAAGTATCATCTATGATCACAGAAGTGTTTAGGTTGGAAAAGATCCTTAAAACCATCCAGTCTACCTGTAAATCTAACACTAAGAAGTCCAGTACTAAACCATGTTCCTAAGCACCACATCTATACATTTTTTAAATAGGATATTTGGATTCTATGATCTCCAGGGATGGTGATCAGACACTTCCCAGGGCAGTTCTTCCAGTGCTTGACAATCCTTTTAATTTCATTCCTTCCCAACTTGGTGTTGTCTTCAGACTTCATGTGTATGTCCTCAATCCCCTCATCCAGATCACTGATGAGGAAATTAAAGAGAACTGTCCCCAACACTTAGTCCTGGGGAATGCCGCTTGTGACTGGCCACCAATTCAGCATAATCTGGGATTCTGTGATTCATCAGCACTCTCTGGGCCTGGACATCCAGACAGTTTTTTTGGGGTTTTTTGGTTTTTTTACCCAAAAAAGGGTACACTGAAGTCCAACTGCAGTTGCATATTTAAATTATTTAGTCATGAAAGAACCAGAATGATGTTGGTCTCTATCATCTTTCCCATTGTTTTTTAAAATTTTTTCTTTTTCTCTCCATAAGTTCTTAAACTTTGAGGTCTTTTCTTTTGTGGCCAAGTATCACTTATGTCTTCATTTTACAGTATTTTTTGCACATTTAGTTGCAGAATTCCATCCCCGGCAATCAAGAATCTGAATAAATTTGCTTATCTTTGTATTGATAAAGGAGGTAAAGGAAGAGAGATTCCAGCATGTAATCAGAATGACATCTTCACAGACACTCCACATCAAACTATTTACGGTGATATTCAAAGGTCCCTAGAAATTGCTGTTTCTTTACTTCTGTGTTGGCAAATAAAAGCCGTGTGTGGCACAGAGAGCAAATGCTGTGGCATAGTTTTTGCTTGCAGAGGGAAACTCATTCTGCCCAAAGCCCATGGTCATGTCCATGCACACTGGCAGCAAACATGTATCTTGTGCAGGTTTGTGTTGTGTTGGCTTGTGCTGTCCTGTGGGGAAGGTCAGGGAGTTGGGAGAGCAGGTTTAATGTCACAGGCCAAAGCTGTGCCAGGGGACAGGCTGGATGATCATGTACACAGCCCACTTCCATTAGATTGTGGTTCAGAGACACATCATTTCCTTTCTGCATTCCTACAGCTAAATTTTGAAAGTGGGTGAAAATTCAATTAGTAGACAGGTTAAAGACAATAAATACTACATTACTAAGTAGTGATCTGGAGAGGGAAAGAAGAGAAAAGAGAGAGGAGCTACATCACCAGCCAGCTTTTGTGTGTTGCATATAAAATATTACCTGCATCAGAGAAATTGAGAAGAGGAAAACAGAGTGGGTGTCCACTTAATGGTGTCTGGGGATATTCCAGATGCAGTAAATTGAATTATTGCATCCAAAAGTACAGAGACAGAGAAAATGAGATAAACAACAGGAACTGATAGAGGATTTTAAGCAGTTTGCACATGTTTATCAGACAGCTTCAGATTTTACGTGATTTTTGAGAAAGTTATGAAGGATATGTTTTCCTGACTGCATTAAAGATGAAGAGATGCCTTTCAGTTCCATTTCTTAAAGTAATTAGATTTACTGCTTTGCCAATTAGGTCATCTAGAAGCCTGTGAAAAGTTTAGTTTCTTGTGATATATTTTAGAAAATCTTCTTTTAAACCTATGACTCACTGGACAAGTTAAATGATTTTTCCTGTAACAGCAGCCATAATCTAAATGCTTTGTCTGGAATCCCATCAATACTGTACAGTTGGCCAGCAAATTATTCTTGTTGCATTAAATTACATTTCTGTTTTCCTGGGCTGCCTCTTCAAATTTTCGTGACACTTCAATTCATTAAGCAGATGGAGATGGGACTTGTGACTGAAATGTTTTGTTCAATAAGATGCAAGTTCATTCCCTGCAAACCAGTGTAATCCAGTGTGCTCAGAGGAGGGCGGTTTCACTTCAGCACCTCTCCTAATAACTGCTTGAATGCTCCCTTAGAGAAATCCATTTCTGGCAAATCATGCACCATTGATTAAATACCTTTACTCAACGCCGCCTTTCCCTTGGTAGATGCAAAGAGGCTGAAACTGGAAAGTTGTTGATTATGATGATATTGGACAATTAATTATGCATTGCAATAACCTTTGACCTAAGCAAAGACTTGCTTTTTCATTTAATCAGCTGAAATGAAAAGTGATCAAATAATTGCATGTTCTTGTCTTCCAATCAAGCTGTAGGTACAGATGTTGAGAGGAAATCAAGCAGAATCTTAAAAAGTAACAATAATAATGAAAAAAAAAGCAGAAGGAGAAATAAACCTATTGAAAGTAATAATTAGATTATTTTTTCACTTACTTCAGCAGTATCTAAATAAATGAAGCCCTCCTGAGATGGGTTCTGTACTCAGCTTCATGTCTGTGCCACTAGGACATGAGAAGTTTTTCTTGACCTCTGTGTTCATACCAGGGTTGATAGCACCCATCATTTGTGAATAATTCTGGATCTTATTCTTCGGAGGCTGTTTCTTTTCTCATTACTTCACACAGTGGGAGGAAAGTATCTCATGAAACTATCTCTGCTCAGGTGAAAAACAGGGATAAAAATGGGGTAAAAAATCAAGAATGCAGTGTGTTATTAAATACCACACAAGAAGAATTTTTCATTATTGTTGTATCCCTCAGTCATTTAAAAAAGTTATCTTCTGAAAAATAACAGTATCGGCTCTAGACTTCAGTAATTTTTGGATCCTGGGAATCCAAAGACAATGATCCTTTTTATCTTACTCTTCATGGAGTAAAACTATTGAATTTAATAAAATGCCAAAATTGAGATGAGGATTCTGAGTGGTCTTGGAGATGGTTGTTGGATTTTTTTTTGTGTACAGTCCGTAACAGTGAGTCAATCCTTC
>NW_005054394.1:2557049-2605101 GCF_000277835.1 Geospiza fortis | reverse complement strand
AGATTGGCATTCTTGGGTCACCTGTCTCTCTTGTGCAGCTCTGGGGTAGCTCTGCTTGTCTCTTTAGCTGGAAGGTGAAGACTTGACTATTTATCCCCTTAGTGCTCTTCAAATTGTCATCTGAGCTCTTGCTACAGGTGCCTGTCCTTCATTTACCAGAGCAATGAAGGTACCTTGACCATTGATATTTAAATTAAATACTCAATGCTGGCAAGTTATTCACCACGCAGTGTCGCATGTCTGCTCTCTTTGAAAAGTTACACCTCTGTGTGTTCTGATTCAACTACCTGTGTCTACAAAGTGGAAAATCAGAGTAGAGAATAAAAAACATAAATCAGTCTATTTTTAAATAAATTATTAAACAAAAAAATGGGTATTATTTAGAATTATTAAAGCAACATAGGAAGAACTCTAAGATTTTTGCTCATAAATTTTTTAGAATTTGCTAAAAGAGATCTCTTTTGTAATTAGTTGAATTAACTTGGCTATCTTCATTTCTGAGCACTTCAAATGTGACTTTTTTATTGTCATATTGTATACATATAGTAAATATTTTAATTTTTTATTGTTCTCAGTACATATACAAGAATGCAATGCTATTGAAATGCCTCTTCAATTCAGTGAGTGCTCATTAATATTCCTAGTATTACATCTCCTTTCTATCTTTAAAAGGTTTCCCTGTTAAAAAGTTTTCAGATAGATCCTAGAGTATGTTTTGTTTTATTTTGAACACTCAAATAATAGCAACTATATTATATTCAGTGTGTAGCACACTATTTATTTGACTTCACACAAATACATTTCTTCCTTTAATAAAATCCTCCTGCGGATATGATTTTTTTTACTCTTTCTAGGAGCATTGGCAGGATATGCAATGCATAGTGCTGGGGTGGGATGGAGCACATTTTTCTCTCATGAATATCACTTTTGATCACATCATTAAGTACACAGCCCTGCCATACAGATGAGTGGTGTTTGTGGATGTTAATGAGCATCTTCTCTTGCATCTGACTTTGATTGAACTTTTCATCACCTTTCCTGTTTGGAGAGCTTTGCATCAATTCCAGTTAAATCCTTGCAGAACTCATTTACTTTCTTTTACATGACTGACCTTTCTCACACATGACTGGCTGTCACAAGCTGAAGAGACTGGTAGGTCTGGGTTTCTGAATCCTGAGCCATTTAATTGCATCAAGAGGCATTTTTCTGTAGGCTAGGAAAGACTGCCCAATTACTTATTACATGCTTTAAAATTGATCCTGAGAGGTCAGACACCGACTTTCTGAAGCTCTTGGGTTTTGTGGTGTCAGTTTGGATCTGTTTTTTGGTGGGGAGGAGGTGTTTGCATTTTTCCTTGTCCACAACTTAATAATAAAAATATTCATAACTAATTACTAATTCAGTCAATATTCAGCTTAGATGCCCAGAACACCTTTTTCTCTTTAGGAAGTACAAAGAAATTCACCTCCATCAACAGTTAATACCCCTTACTTACACCACTTGGTCTTATATTCACTGGCTTTTCTAAATCAGTGTACACTGTTCCCCTTTAAAATCAGATAGATATTCTCATGATGAATGAATGAAGTCAGATTAACACTTGCACTATTCTTTTCATTGCAGAAAAGCCAAACTGACCATATATTTTATTAGTTATGAAAGAATATAATTTGTACCTTACTAGTCTAAAATCAAAGAAATTGGTTTATGTATATTAATGTGTCCAATATATGCAAACTCTATGTTTTAGAGTGGGGTTTTTTGTGGTTTTGCTGTGATTGTTGCTTATTTATTAGTTGTTGGGTTTTAGTTTTGGCTTGGAATTTTTTTGTATTTTAGGGTAGGGTTTTGTTTGTTTCATTTTTCTTTTTGTTAGTTCTTTTTCATCTTACATTTAAATTAGGATTCATCTGGCATAGGAGAATATTTTAGAATTTAAACATCTAATCTGAGCTAGTATTCACAGTCCCTCAAATGCTTGTGCCGAGAAACAGACCCCCAGAGGTTAATTTGTCCTAATTATCTTGGCTATCATAGGTTTTGATTAGTAGCTCCTGATAGTAACTGTTCCTCATCAAAGGAGCCTGAATGAGTACCATAAATTGGATGTCTAAATTCTAACATTTAAGTCTGGGCAATGCAGGCTCCACCCCATGGGCTGTGAGTTACAGATTCTCTTCCAGTGTTCTGCACCAGGTTTTTCAAAATCTGAGACACATAAACCATGTAAAGTTTCTCCAGAGACTTCTCAGTGTCCTTCATGCTGCTGATCAATCTGGTAACCTTGTAAGCTTCAAAAGATGTAACCACACTTTACATAAATCAGGCTCTACATTAATTTCCTGTGTGAGTTACTATCGAAACCTAAAGATGAGGACAGTTTTTAATTGCTGCCAAAGAAATTTCTGTCACAGTAACTGATTAGACACACCTCAACATTAGATTTTTTTTGTTCTGTTTGCATTAGTGTAAATGGGAATAAATATGCAAAGATCTCTAGAAGACATTTATGTGCAGCCTCAGTGTGATACTAGAGATAATTCCTTTTTATTTTCCACAGCTTCAAGGGAACAGAAATTAAAAACAGTGAGATTCAGCTGGATTACTTTAGTCAACTTATCATCAAAATAGTTCAACTGGAAGAGCAGTTATTGGACAATATCCAGGCAAGTAAATTCCCCATCTACATCTTAATTTCTTACCAGAAACCTATGGGGACATGTGTAGAACATTAAAAAACTCAAACACATTCAAAAATTTTCTCAGTTTCTGTCTCCAGATAATGGACATTTTGTCACTCATCATGTCGCAAGTAAATTTAAAACCCCCTTCCTCTATGAAGCCATCATTGAAGAAAATACTGTAAGGTGTATGTATTTTTAGGAAAAAAATAAACTGTTGCATGTGGCCTGAAGAAGACATTAAGGTTTACACATTTTATCTGTCAGATATAAGTCAAAGAGATATAACTTTGCATTTTACTGAAACTATTTTATCCATATTTTCAATGAGAAAAAATACTTATTCAGTATTTTCCTAAAGTAAATCATAAAACCACAATGTATTTGTACTTGTATTTTTTTATATTTACAGTAGGAGGGTTAAGCTGTTTACAAAATGGTCTATAAAAACTGAACACCAGTTTAATTGTTACAAAAAGAAACAGAAAATTTTTGGTTCACAAATTATTTGAAACCTTTCTTCAATCTTAACCTGGAGCTGATTAATTTCCTCTAGTATTTGATTTACTGGGATTATGCTGTGATATAAATGGCAAAAACTGAGAAGTAGGTGGGATACAGGTTGTCTTTGGAGACAATAAGATTTTTGTAGAAATGGAAACTTTTCACAGCATCACAGAATGGTTGGGGGTGGAAGGGACCTGTGGGAACCTCCAGTCCAACCCCCTGCTAAAGTAGGTCCACCAGAGCAGGTTGCACAGGGTCATACCCAGGTGGGTTTTCCATACCCCAGAGAAGGAGATTCCACAGCCTCTCTGGCAGCCAGGACAGTGCCCTGCCAGCCTCCCAGGAAAGAAGATTTTCCCCATATCCAGACAGAGCTTCCTGTATTTCAGTTTGTGCCCATCTCCCTTTTTCCTGTCACTGGGCACCACAAAGAGTCTGACCTATGGAAAAGATCAGCTCTCACAAGAGAGTTAACAACTATCTTTAATGCCACAGCTGGCATCAAGGAACTCCTGGGGAACATATGCTTTTCTTCATGAGGGTCTACTTTAAAAGTCACAGAGTTCTGTTGTGTTTGCTATACTAAGTTACTGTTTTTAACACTGACCTTTTTTTCCTGCAGCTACTATGTGTGGCACTGTGATTCCTTGACATTGGAAACTTCCTATGTGACCCATAAACAGGGCAAATATTTGAAGAATTGTCATTTGTGAGCACAAAGCTGGGGTCAGATGCTTCCCTGTCATAGATGCACCATGACTCTGAATTCAGTGGTTTACCTGCAAGAGGTTTGGCATTTCCTTTTTCTATCATATTAACCTTAAAAGTAAATGCGACAAGGAAAAAAGACCTCGAAGCTGAAGTTTTGCAAAAGTCTGATAAATTTCTAAGAGTTAATACATCTGGAAAGAACTCACTGCTTCTCCTGGGACAGAAAGTGAAAGGACAACTGGTTTCCAGGGTTAGGCGCTGGAAAAATTACTGCCAAAGGCCATTATAAAAAATCCCAGATCATTAGCATTTTTGTGGACATTTTTGGGAGTTTGGTTTAGGATTTATTTATTTATTTATTTTCAAAAATCTAGCTGTTTTTATTGTCTCTTGGCACGAGCTAGTAATTTTGCAAAATATTTTGTCCATTATTTTTTGAAGATGTCACCTTCTCATAGAGAATCCTTAGGAGACTTAATTACATTAATTGTTCCGGTACCTCTTCATTCCATGATTGCTGCCAATGGACAAAAACATAGGGATAGGTTTACCAAAGCTGCTTTAGAATATCCATCACTGGGGATGTTTCAAACACTTCTGGACAGGTCCTGGGCAGCCAGATCTGCTGTGGAATTTTTCTGTTCTGAGTTGAGAGTCAAACCAGATGACATCCTGAAGGACGCTTCCACCCTAAATTTTCCTGTAATTGTGGGGGTTTTTTGGGACAGTGAATTACTCACAAAAGTAAAGATGAGACTAAGAATATCCAAATCATCAGGACCAGTCTCCAAGGAAGGAGAGGAAATCTCTCAAACCCTTGGTCTTAGGCTCTAAACGAGTACTTGTGCAAGAGTTTAGTTTCATCATTAATAATAGAAAACCCTCTCCCTTTTCTACCTTCTCCAAATTTAAACTATTTAATGGCCAGGAGAATGTAAAGCAACTTAAGAGAGCTTTACATTAAACATTCCCTGATGTTCAGGATTTTTTTTAGGATTTGCTGATATTTAGGATTTGTTTCCCTATTCCTGGGCCACTGATTTACTACTCTAGTGTAAAAGAATGCCATATTTACCTGTCTTGGATGGTACCATCTCTCAGGGAGAGACATGATACTCTCAATTCCCAGTGAATAGACGTGTAGCTCTCTTGGATTAATTGTTTGGTGAGATGCTTTCCTGCCTGCCTTATCATTCCTGTTCCCTATCACAAAGTAAAACTTTCAGTTATATTAATTTTTTCACTTAAATTCATTGTTCAGAATTAGCTATCATCATTTATAGTGATGAGTATTTGGCATTACTGAATATATAGTTTTTGACTGTCTGTGCCTAAATTACCCGCTCTGTATGATATTCCTGAGGCCAAGCAATTTATTTTTTTTTTAAGAAAAATATAAGGCAGCTCAAGGAATTTGAGGAAATTGGCTGTAGTTCATTACTAAGGTGAGTTATTAGCAGAGAGAGAAAGAACCAAATACTTAGACCCTCTGACCATTTTTCTAGCCACAAATCCCCTTAGTCAAGAACAGAATAATTTTCAGTTCCTTTTTCCTGTGGCATAATTGGTTCAGGTTTAACTACTCTGAAAGATGGCAATGCCAGAATGAGAACGTTCTTCTGCTCTCTTCTAGAACAGCACAGAGCTATGTGAGCTTGTATCATCAAATGTCTGCACTGAACATCTACAAACAAACCTCAAGATTTTATTTGCTATATGGGTTTTATAAAGACAGGGAAACAAAGATACGCAGTCCTCTACCAGTGCTCCATGGCTGTTTTGCTACCCAGCAAGGAAATATCTCCAAGAACAAGACACACTGTGACTTTTCCTCTCAAGGTTTTCCCTTTAGCTAATTCCTACAGACACTGGCTCAGTGTTGTAGGGGAAGTGCAGATGGTAAATTCACACCTGTCCAATACTTTGCACCTTGTCAGAACCTGCCAGGGCATGGATTCTCTGGGACTCACAGTATTATTAAACATCTTCTGGCAGAAGCTTCAGAAGTCAGCACTCAGCTCATATATGCCATGAAGAGTTGTAACATGTTTTTTGAGAACAGGAAAAAAAATAAGTAAGAATTTTCCGCTGTGATACAGAACTAAAGAAGGACAAAGGAGCCAAAGAGAAATGCTTTATTTTTGGAAACAATGTCTGGTAATATAGCCTTCTAGGAGAAAAATCCCACACCTAACTCACTTTTCTGAAAGAATTAGTGAAAAAAAAATCTCTCTGATCAAGATTTTGAGTATAATGTAAGCCTTGAAATTTGTTAATTTTGATTAAGCCTCAACAAATCGAAAGATCAGTTAATTTATTTCAAGAGAATTGTCCCTATGCCTTCAATATCACAGTCACACAGTCTTAATTTAATTAGAATGGAATCTGGAATCACCATCTTAATATCACAAGGATTATTTTGGCTTTATAAGATTATCGAGAAAATCAGAATGAGATTAAGTATGTCACCAACACATATAATCAGTGCTGCTTTGATTTTGAAGGGAGCAAACATCTTTCCTACCCAACAGCTTCACTCACTCACCACAAAAAAAAAAGGTGCCTGGGAGAAATTTGGTGTTATATCAGAGAAACACCATCTTATACATGAGATGTACATTTAATAGCACTGAAGAGAATGGCAGCAACAGAAATAAGTGAAAAGACGTGCTCCTTTATGGTTTACAGTTTCACACTTTCTCCCCCTACTTCTGGCTAATGAAAGTGGAAACTACACAGCAGTTCTTAAAATTACCTAGCAATAGAAGCTACTTTTGCTGGTCTCAGGAGCCAAGGAGATTGCTATGGTGTTTTATGCACTTTATTACTTTAGAGATCTTATTTTGGCCTGTTAAGGGTCTTGGCAAATCTTTAGTGACCTTCTTTACCAGCTGTGTGCATCAACTTCAGGATAATTTCATGTGTTCTATTAATAACCACAGAATCTCACGATTCAAGACTATAGGGCAAAGCTCTGTGCTCTTAGGAATGCTGGGTTGATTTTTCAAGCTGATGAGATGTGAAGCCTCAAAATGCATGTCTTCCTCTCAACTCTTCATAGAGGGAAGGAATTGTTTTGGAGCTTTGCAGGAGTTCATAGAAGCATAGAATAGTTTGGGCTGAAAGGGATCTTAAAGATTGTCTGGTGCCAGCCTCACTCTGGGTAGGGATACTTCCCACTAGACCAGCTTGCTCAAAGCCCCATCCAAGATGGCCTTGAACAATTCCAGGGATGGAGCATTCACAGCTTCACTGGTCAACTTGTTCCAGTACCTCACCACACTTTCAGCAAAGAATTTCTTCCTAATTTGCTTCCAAAATGTCAGCTGGTGTCAGCCAAATTTTGACAAAATAAAACATACTGTAGGATTCTCCAGATATCTGCTTGCATGTTAAGTCAGTGGGTTTAATTAATCTTACAGCAGGGGATTCTGCTGTTTCTATCCTCTCCTTTCCCTCTCCTTTGCCACTCTCCTCTGCACCAAGAGCACTGAGTTTAGTCATCCTGATTCTTTCAGCCACACTAGAGGGCTGATAGTCCATCAATTTTCTGCTCTGAACCCTGGAAACCCACAGTGCTTCTGAGGGAAATATCTCTGTTCTGTGGAGGGAAGCAGCACTGTGATATGAGCAGGACTCAGAGCTGCATGCTGACATGAAGGTGCTTGAGGTGGGAAATAATGAGATCCTGAGGGATGAGACATGAAGAGCGGGAGTTCAGTCTTTCCTGCAGGACTGTCTCTCTCTCTCCTTTCACCCTGTCAGCCTTCTTGTTTCTTTGGATCACTGGTTTCAGTTTTTGGGATGATCTTTCTCTGAATAAATCCATCATTCCACTATTATTTTCTTCTGCATAAAACAAATAAAAGCAAAGAGAAATGCTTTGAAGAAGTGCTTATGTTCAGTCTTGAGAGAGACTTAGTGCTCAAATACTATAGCTTTGATTATTGGAGCAATGAAAATAACACCTTTTTGTCTAAAAAGAATAATGTATATTAAATAGATGAGAAATTCACTTCTCTATTCTCTATTTGTGAGATTATGATAAACATTTACTTAAAACAGAATGGATTTACCTGAGTAATCATAAGATCTGACTCTAAAATATCTCAGAGAATTGGACAAAAGTAGTTTCTGGATTGATATATGCACTTATAAAACAGGAAATTTAATACATTAATATCCTACAGAAAAATTAAAAAAAAATTCAACAACATAAATGTGTTGTTAAAGCTGGTTTTTAATTAATTTGAACTCAAGTGCATTTGTGCACAAATGAACAGAACTGAGCATTTTAAGTAAAAACTCTGAACACTCAGAACAACTAAAACTATATCTAAGGTAAATTACTTTTTTTTCTCTCTTGAGATAAAAATTGTGCTTAGAGCCACAAAAAATATATAAAGAATTCAATTTGTTTAATTTTATTTCCATGTCTATATGAGCTCTAATTTTCTTTTTCTTACTAGCCTCATCAATGCGACTGCAGTGCTCCAGGCAGAGAAAGTCAGGGTGGAACACATTCAAAGACAATTCCCCTGGCTCTCCTGCATGTCAAGAAAAGTTTCAGGTCTAAGGTGGACTTTCGCGTCCACTTTCAACTGCAGTAGGATCTAGAAGGGTCTGGCAAATGGCAGGAAATCAAACAATGTTTTGTTGATTTTATACAGCAGATCACAGATCAGAAATTTTTTTGTTATTAACTTTAACAAGTAGTTTTAATCACAAGATAATCTGCCCCTTTAATGGTACAATGACTAAAGATGTACCTCCCATTCACTTACAGAGTTATCTACTCTTCAACATACTTCTACTCCTAATGCAATCTATTTTAGTTGTGAAAAAATAAAATATCAGATCACTCCTTTCCGATGTGTTGGAAGCGTTCCCATCCTCTTCTTCCTGGGTACTCCTTGTTTCAATTTCAATAGAGGTTTTCAACTCTGTGCTGGCATTTACCACACAAAAGAGATGACACAGCATTTGAAGAACCTGGGGAATCAAGAACCTCTCAATCTGCATCAGAGTTTGACAGAACAGGCACTTCCTTCATCCATTCCTGATTCAGCACCCCAGCCTTGCTGTCTGCCACAGGCTCTCCTGGCCTCAGCTCAATCACTCATTTCTATGGCTGACCTCAAGCTGAAGGGTTTGGAGTTCTCCAGTGAAAGCTGTTCTGCATCACTCATTTAACATCTTTCTGCTTATTTTTTTGATTTTACTTTTTCAGCTGATCCCCAGCTGTGTTTACCTTTCATGAATAGAGTTATTTGGGAAATTACTATGCTTGAACACCACCAAGTTTACTCCTTCAGGTTTTATTCTAGTAGTAGCATTGTTAATGTGTGGCTGTTGGAGGTGGTTCTCTGCCAATTTGAGCATGTAGCTTCTCTGATTTTGCAGTCAATCACAGTGAGGTTGAGACAAGAAATGTAATCTGTCTTGGTTTTGAAAGACAGGTGTCTGCTAAGGAAGGCAGGAGCCTCCCCTGAAATGGGAAATTTAAACCCCCTCCCTCTGGATTGCTATAAGGTTTAAATTAAGGAGCTCTCAGGCAAAAAAAAAAAAATGGGGGCAGGAATAACAGTTCTTTATTAGGGAAGAAAATAAAAATATAAAATAAACAATTCAGTAAACCGAAACAACATCAACAAAACAATCTGACACCCTGTTGGTCAGGTTGTTGGTAGCAGTCCAATGGAATTGTGGCTGCAGCCCTCCTGGAGTGTCAGGTGTGGTTCTGCTGGAGCAGGCATCCTGTAGAAAGATGTATTCTTCCTCTGAAGACCCAGTGGAAGAAGCAGCTGTTGTTCCTCTGGGAAATCCAGTGGAGAAGCCATGCTGGTGTTCCAGAATCTCCAGATTATATCCAGGTAGGAATGCTTGGCTCCTCCTCTGGGTGGAGCATCTTACAATGGGATGTTATAGTCCTTATCAGTCATGTAGTGACATTCACTAGCCTGTTATCAGGAGATGTCCCCTCCCGAGGGAGGAGTGATGGTGATCACTCAGAGAAAAGGAAAACTGCCCACTTAACCGAAGACAAGTGCCATACAGATGGCAAATAGGATACATCTTGCCTTGCAATCTGGGACAAAATCACAGAGTGTATTGTGCTGGACTAGAAAATTTTGACCATGCTACTGTGATTTTAAGTAGGTGCTGATGCAGCTGACCTTGGCTCATACATGTGTTTAATCCCATTTCTGTAGGAGATCACAGAATTATAGAATGTCCGGAGTTGGAAGGGACACACAAGGAGGATCCTGTCCAGCTCCTGGACCTGCACAGGGAATCTGCAAGAATCCCACCATGTGCCTGAGAGAGTTGTCCAAATGCTGCTTGAACTCTGTCAGGCTGGTGCTGCGACCACTTCCCACAGGGGAGCCTGTTCCAGTGCCCAACCATTCTCTGGGGGAAGAACTTTTTCCTTATTTCCTTTTTTTCCGACCTAAACCTGCCCTGACACAGCTTCATGCCACTGAGATGTCCCTTGTACCCCTACACTCCACAATCAAATTGTGATTTGCCAAATGACCGCTGGCTTCAGCAGGGCTCAGACTCCATCCCTAAAGAATGCAAATGAGGAGATCAGCGTGCAGTTACACAGATGGCTGAGCAAATAAAGAAAGCAACTTTCAGTTTTTTACAGAGGAAAAAAAAAGCCTTTAATTGAAAACAAAGAAAATAAAGACAATCCAGAATGAACTTATAATTGAAGCTTAATTGTCACTTTACATAAATGTAAAAATCCATAAGAAGAAGTTTAAGAGCAAGCAATCACAGTTAAAAGCACAACACGAGCATCTGGATCTTCCATATTATGGATAAAATGTTAATATATGATCTAAACATCACCTCTAATGTTTTCTAAACAAAGATAAATTAACAGGATCAATTTTCCATAGCAAATATTCTCCACCTAACAGGATAATCTTTGAACACTAATAAAATAAACCACAAATCATATTTACTCTTGGGCTTACCTTCTTGCTACAATTTAGCCTAGCTTGAGACAATATGGCAAACTCTATTAGCAAAAGCATAATTTACTTTTTTTTCTCAAAAGAATTACTTTTCTTTTAAGGTGGTTTTTGCATAGATAAATTAACTCTCAGAGTAAATGAATTAATGATAATTAATATTTACTTGTTAAATTAACTTATTTAATTAAATAATTAACTTAATCTGAATTTCCCCTAATGCATTAATTTAGTACTATGAGCATTCATGCATTAGAAGTTACAATTCTGTATCTCTTTCAAGCCAATATTTATCCCTGGATGTGCATAGGTGTATTATCAAATCTGTACATGATTAGAGCATACTATACATATATGTTAATTCAAGGCCTAAGAGGATTTCCTGAATTAAGATCCCTGTTCCAGAATGATCACAAGTACTGCTAATGGTAGAAAGGCTATTCTTCTAAATATTTTTGATTTTTACTCAAAATCTATTTGGAGAGCACTTAGTATGAATTTAAGGGGCTAGGGGAAGGGAAGGGAAATGGAAATTCCATTCCACAGAAAAACGTTACTTTCTCAGCAGATAAAGTTTTCTAGAAAACTTGCTGAATAAATAAAAATCCTCTCTATGATGAACTCTGCATACATTTACACAATCACAGGTGACTGAAGACACTTTGGAGGTTTTCTTCTCTTGGGCAGAGATTCCTACTCCAGCTAGTCAGTTGCTCTAGCTGAACCTTTTCTCTGAGATCTGGGCAGCCAATCAGGTCTTACCTGAATGAAAATTAATTTGGAAAAGTGATAGTTTCTTTGAGTACAGCTACAGCTTTTATCTAGGCAAACTGCCAGAAAACTGGGAAGGTCAGAAAAACAGGTGAGCAGAGACATGGCTAAACTGTACTGGTCAAACTTTCACAGTAAAAAAAAACTAATTGAAAAACAATGAAATTAGCTGGTCCTTTGGTTTCAAATGGGAAAAAAATGTATATAGATTTTCTCTACCCACATGCCAAGTCTGAATTCTTAGTGAAGCCATATAGCAAATAAAACACCAAGAGACAGTAATGTTGCATGCCTTACTCAGAAGAAGATGGAACCGTCTGTTTCCACTGATGGTGTTTCATGGTTGATTGTGTGTCTTAGAAAAGCAAACAAAAACCCAAGGAAACCAACGCCAAAACCAATTACAAAATCTCCTAGAGTTTAGATGATTAAGGGATTGGAACACCCTTCGTATGAGTAGAAGCCGAGAGACCTGGGACTGTTCAGCTTGGAAAATGAAGGTTCAGAAGGTTTTTATCCCTCTGTGTAAACGCCCGAATGGAGAATATGAAGATGGGGGAGGCAGACTTCCAGAGGAAACCAAGTGATACAACAAGAAGTAATTGATAAAAAAAAAAACCAAAACCAAAACCACAAAAAACCCCAATAACAACAACAAAAAACCCAACAACAAAAAACTAAGCCTATATCAAATTCCAGCTGAGCACAATAAAACACTTTTTAACTGAAAGAGTGACAACAGTGTCACAGGTTGACTGATCACTGCAGATTTTTCATCAGGGCACTGTCCTGCACAATCTGCATTAGTTGACCCTACTTGGGCAGGACATTTGGATTCTTGATCTCAAGAGGTCCCTTCCAACGTCAATGGTTCTTTGGTTCTGTCATTCTGTCAGTTAGCTGTAACTTACAATATGGCAACTTCTGTGTAGCTTTAAAGTTGTAAAATTTATAGCTGCTTTCACAGAATTATTTTTCATGAAATATCTTACTTTTGTCATCCTGATACCAATCTAGAAAACACAATCAAGTTAAATGGATGGACTTTCATTACCATTCCTAAAAATGTCATGGCAGGGGTATGTCAGGATTCCTGGAAATCCTGATGCTTGAAAGACATCTCAAGACACTAAAATCTTTGGGAACTCTATTCCAGCTCTTCCTTTGTGGAGGAATGAGGTCAAGAAGGCAATACTGAGAAACCTTTCTCCTTACCTTCAGATGCAAATACAGACAAGCAGTATCCTCATAATGTTTTTATCTCTGTTGCCAAGACTAATCTGTATAACTGAGACACAGTGTAGACATCTGAATTAAAAGGTCAATGACTTCAGCTTGCCTTTCCAGTAAATGGCAGAAATAATCACCCAGAAGATGGTTAAGGTCACAATTCCCTTCAGAGGGGGAAATTATTTCACCATCCTCTGTTGCTGAATTAACATTACTGCGTTCCAAAACCACCTTGCTGAGGGTGCCCTCGATCCCACTGTCCATGTCACTGACAAGGATGTCAAACTGTGCTGGTCCCAGCACTGACCCCAGAGGAACTGCATTTGTCACTGGTGTCCATTTGGCCCCTGAGCCATTGGCCATAAGTCCTTGAGTGTGACATCCAGACAATTCCTCATTCACCAAGTGGTCCATCTGTCATGTCCATGTGCATCCAGTTTAGAGACAAGCTGGTTGTGCAGGGCAGGGTCAGACATCAGTAAGAGCTCTGAACACACAAACAGAAAAAAAAATGGGGAGAATAATGCTAGTGGCCTGTGTGTACATTAATGCCAGAAAAAGTGTTCATTGTTTTATTTCTCCCCTCTACATGATTTTTTTAACATAATATATTGAGTTTAAGAGCTTAAGTTTCTGCAGCCACTGCCTGACTGATGCTTCCTCTGATTAATACTAAATACAGAGGTAGATCCCTGTCCTCAGTGGAAGGAAGAAAAACTATTTAAACACTTCTGTTTGAATCCATCATCATCCAGGGGTAGGGCATCATATATCATTGCATGCATGAGGCACTAGGAGTCATATAAGGATGAAGAGGATCTGGCAGGCAAGATGTCTGATAAATCTGCCCTGAGCAACATCAGTGCATTCAAAAAGGAACAGAGCAGTGGTTACTCATGCTGCAACTGTGGTGCAAAATGTATAATCCTAATTCTCTGCCTTTGTGACCTTGTAACCCAAAATGATGGACAATCCACCAGCAGGCCCATTTTCTTCTCTTAGGAAAACTGCAACAGCTGTCTCCAAAGCAACCTCCAGGAACCAGATAGTAATATGTCTTCAGTCATCCTTTCACCAAGCACCTTACAGTATTCTGGACAGGCTAAGAAAGAGGCCATCTGTTACTCCTCCTGATGAAATCTTTTGTGTGGAGACATTTTTTTACCTTGCAAGGTGGCCTCAGAGTAAAGCATCTCTACCACACTTCTGTCTGTCACTGAGGCATTGCTTCAGCTACTAACACCTCCTCTCCTCCTCACATGACATCAATTTATACTTCAGTCTTTTTTCTTTTCTTTTCTTTTCTTTTCTTTTCTTTTCTTTTCTTTTCTTTTTCTTTTCTTTTCTTTTCTTTTCTTTTCTTTTCTTTTCTTTTCTTTTCTTCTCTTCTCTTCTCTTCTCTTCTCTTCTCTTCTCTCTTCTCTCTTCTCTTTTCTCTTCTCTCTTCTCTTCTCTTCTCTTCTCTTCTCTTCTCTTCTCTTCTCTTCTCTTCTCTTCTCTTCTCTTCTCTTCTCTTCTCTTCTCTTCTCTCTTCTCTCTTCTCTTTTCTCTTCTCTCTTCTCTTCTCTTCCCCTCCCCTCACTTCTCCACTGAGAAGTGGTTTTCATATGATTTTACAAAAGACTATTAAAAAACACCAACAGAAAAACAGAAAATAGTCTAATGGCTGCACATATTTTTGGAATGTTCTCATAGAAGTATTTGATTAATTCTCATTTTGTAAAAAATATCCTTCATTCCTAGCATCAGGTTCTTCTATGGGATATATTTTCTCAACATAGTCCTAACAGCACATAGCATAAGTCAACAAAACACAGAAATACTACTTAGCCAAATAAAGGTGTATGTCAACAGCTGAGACATCTGCCCTGGAGAAATATAGGGAGAATTTTGCTTGGATAGAAGTATGTGGGTTATCCTTCAACATCAAACTAAATTTTGTCAGACTTATAATTTAAAAAGAAACCACTATGAAGTATTACTTGCATGTCCACAGTGAGAGAGCCAGGGAAACATCTTCAATATCACACCAGACCTATCAGAGCAACGCCTGCTTGAATGCTTCCTATCAGCTCATGAGCCTGGAGCCACTGAACAGCATAGGCAGATCATATTCCTCTGTTTGCCATAGAAGGGTTCATTTAATTCTCTGGAATTCTGCAAGATAATGTTTATAACCAGTTTTGCTGCTTCGTATGTGGTTATATGCATTATTTACTCGTGTGTCACCTGACCTTATAATACCTTGCTTTCAAATCCATCATCCTCCAGAAATCCCCTCTTATCTGCAAAGATATGTAACTGTTCCTTCAAAACTCTTGGGCTTGCTCTTGAAAAATTAAGCATCTGAAGCTTTCCCAAGGCACAAACCAGAATATACTGCAATCTCCTGACCTTTGCATATGTCTCTTAAAAGCTATAGCTCTTCAAATGATCTAAGTTTCAGCCAGTGAGCTTGGCCACTGAAAAGTACTGTGGTTTACAGGTGACAAAACAAGTAACACATTGAGTCCAACAGGCAATATGAAAAAAATCACTAAATTATTCTTATTACTTTCTTCTCCTTTTTCTATCCTCAAATGATCTATTTTATTAAACTTTGAAGCATATTGCACACAATGCTTTTATTCTGATGTGTGACATATGCATTCCACCATTATTATAATTTTCTGTTTCAACAGTTTGTATATGTGATAGAATCATAGAATATGGTGAGTTGGAAGGGATCCATCAAGATCATCGAGTCCATTCTACATATTAAACATTCTAGTTTGGAATAAATCTGCCTCTGTCCTATGGTTCTGTGTTTAAAGGAGTGAAACACCTCCAGAAACAAAATATGCAGATTAATTCTGTCTTGTCCAAAATGTGCTTATTCTGCTGCAAAACTGGTTTACTGTGTGCTCTGGGCTTTGGCCTAAGCCATAGCTATTCACAGAATTGAGGCTGTTAGGCCACAATTCATTATTTTTTCTTTAGTGAGGGAAAGATTTAAGCCACTGAACTCAAAAGGATTAAGCATGGCCTGAAAATAGAGCTGTTGGTTTAGTACTTTCCTAAAGAAAGCCTTTATACAATCCTCTGCTGTTCTGCTTTTATTCTCCCAACAAACAACTTTATCTCATGGTCATATTCTAACAAAGCATAATACTAATACATTTTTAATGTTCAGATTATCTACATTCTCTGTGATCCAGTTCAATTGATTCTTTAGATGAAACAGGACACTATGGCTTCAGTTGCTTTTCTTTGAGTTCAATTTCTCTATTTTTAATAATTCATTAAAATTTAAATGAGAAATCAACAATAATCTCATGCTGAAGGCCTGTTTTGTATGCATGGAAATCAAAGGTAAAATGCTTATTGAATTAAATGGAACAGTATCTGGTTCTTTATATGTATTGATCTAGTAAGATAAGGTCTTAACTATTTTCTATTTAGAGAGCTCAGCATATTGTTCCAGTATCCCTAAAACTGATAAAATCAAGCAGCATGATATGAAATGGCAGAATGCCCATTGACTTTCAAGCGGGAAAGAATGTGAGATAAGAATCTTCTGTATATTGTCTGCTTTTGTCCAAGGGCTGAGTCCATGTTAACAAGCAGTGTGGTGCAACACAGAGAAATATGGAAAGTGAAACAGCTTGTGAAGATTAAGTGGGGTCCTCCCAACCTATTTTTTTCAAGGTTTTTTTATTTAAATCTACCTTGATATTAATTAATGGATTTAATACATGTCTGTGCTATTTGAGTAAGTGACTGATACCATGCTGAATTAATACAAATTGAACTTATGTTTAATATTAATTATTATAAACTTTCCATATATACAATCCTTTAGACATAAACAATTGATGGAGCCCAGGACTAAGTCTGGTTCAAGCTGCACCTATGCTCCCCCTGAGGAGGAATTTAGAAAACCAAGGGGTTCTTTCTGGACCTCATGACTCAACAAGAAACTCTTTGTCACCTGTTTTGCATCTCTCATCTCTGTATAAATCATTCTAGCTTGATTCTAAAAAAAATTTGTATGTTTAATCCATGCAGCAAATAATAGAATGAATCTTGCCATCAATCTTTGTTAAGTCACACTTTTACAACATCATATTAAAACTACCTCTGACAGTTATTTTTTAAGAGATCTAAACCACTCCTTTGTGACAAATTGGTCTAGTTGCAGGATTTATGACAGTCACACTGCGCTGTTTTCCCAACAAATGTCTGGGTAATTGGACTCACCCATGAGGATCAATTTCTCTTTGCCCAAGACTTCCTTGAGCAGCTGAAGTAAGATTTCATTAGTCTCATATTCTTTGTCTATATTTACTTCATTTAAAAGCAGAAATTACACTTGTAAAAAGTTGGGAAAGCTGAAGGAATTGGGAGAGACAGAGATATCATTCCCGCCATCACTCTTCTCTTATTTTTATTGGTCACAGAACTGTTGGAAAGCATGCTTAAACAAGTTTGTTGCCTTGTGGGACATGCCACCTTGATAGAAGAAGGCATGTGCCCAAAACAGCTTGAAATTTATCTAAAAACAGCATGCAAGAAGTAGATAATAAGTGTTGATCATGAATCTTAAAAATCTACCTGAAGTCCTATGAAAATGTATAGCATTACTCATTCATTTGGAGTAAAGTATGAATTTCATATCTTTGTGTGCAAGGGATCTCTCAGGGTTTCACAAAATCAAAAAATATCCTGAGTTTGAGAAGATCAGAAGGATCATCAAAGTCAAAGTCTGCACAGGACACCCAAAGAATCAAGGCATGGGATGGAGAATATTGTCCAAACACATCTTGGGCTCTGTCAGACTTGGTGCTGTGGCGAAGGAAAGATATAAAACAGTTAAGAGTAACAACACTGCAAGGTAGTTTGACTCTAGACATGTTGATACCTTGGTGTGGAGGATGATATGGGGAGATCTGGCCTGACTCTGTACCTGAAGGCAAGTTTGGCTCAGAAGAGCATATCCCAAAGAAACCACCTCTCCTGGAATCCAGGAGTACTCAGTGAGGGGTTGATATTTCCACAAGATATATTGCGCTGCTTTTTTGGATAGGCTGTTTCACATCACTGGTGACTCAGGGACTGCTGAGCTGTGAACATGGGCTCTTTCACTGGCTCAGAATGCCTCTAAGGTATTCTGTTCTCTGATTTTGGTTTGCCTATACCCTCACAAACATTAGTCAAAGACTGACTATTTTCATTGTTCTTAATCAGACAAGGCCACTTGAGAAGATCTCACTCCTCCAGTTATTGCACGTATTTTGCATTGTGTCGTAGAAATTTCTGGCAAGCTATGTATTATTGCCTCTAGCCCTCTTCTTATCTGTTTTTTCACACATAAGGAACTTTAAATAAGTATGAGTGTCTATGCATCAACTACAAAAGTAAATCAAATAGTTTTTCCTGACAATATAAAATTGTGTTCTATGATTCATTCTCCAAATCCTTTAAGTCCTGTATTTGGTACCAAATATTGAGAGATTTTTAAAAAAAATTTATACAAATCAATATATTCTCCCAGAATCATGAAGAAATCAAGATTTGTCTGCATAGACCAAACATTTGTGAAGACAGAAGATAAAAATTTAGCAAATGACAGATTAGTAGCAAGTATTGACTAATGATGCACTTGACTAAACTTTTTTTTTCCAATCGGTTAGAAGTAAGTAGTTGATTATATTTAATCAACCACGTTAATTACTGCATCTCTGAAATTTATTGAACAATTAAAATAAAGCACTAGAGGCTTGTAATACTGAAGGGAACAATGCTACAGTGAGTGTTATATAAAGGCAGATTAAAGCCACCTAATTCCACTGAGCCTGTTCCACCTGATAATTCCACATATCTATTAGCAAAGCTTGAGTCTAAACTTCATTCTGTGTTTTGTCACTGCATGAGCCACCATGTCCAAGGGTCTGACCTTTTTATTCCCTCTTAGTTACTGGCAGAGCTCTCACAGCTTGCAATGTGCTCTGGATCAGGTATCCCAAGTCATCCAAATGACTGGCTTTTTGGCCTAAAATAATGGAAGTCTACCAAACTGATTTGTCACTTTTGCATGATGCTCACATATACTAATGAGTTCTGAAAATGTTAATTTGCTTTGTGCCCACTACTCTGTCAGAATAAAATAAGTTCAGAGCCAACAAATTTGCATGAGTCTAATTTATTCTGAAAACATTTACATGCCATTAATACATTAACATAATATGAGGTTTACAGCATATTTAACTGTGACTGTGACACTCCTGATTAAGAAGAGCAGGCAGTAGAAAGACCACAGATTTTCTGCATTGTGGGGTTTATTTTAACAATCCCTGGCTTGCCTTGTATCAAGGGAGCTGACATCTTCCACTGAAGTGAAAGCTGGAGATTACAATGCTTTAAGATATTATTTTCCTGAGGGATCATCTGTTCTTACTGGTGATTGATATTTTTGAGTTGCTGGACACGTGGGGCTGGATTCAGCTGCCCAAACACAGGTGCTACTTTAGCTCCTCTGCATCCTACCTGGCCTCTATCTCTCATTTGAGAAAAAAATGTGTGTACCTAACACAGCATAAACAGAGTGCGATGAAAACTTCAAATAGGCATCATTGCCCTTGATTGACAACAGAGGAGAGTCCTGGGTCTTCCCTGTCTACAATGGAAGGATGAACACCTTGTGCATATGTTGATAGCAATGTACTCACACCAGAATTGAGGTCTTAATCTCAAGCTGAATCCTACCTATGGTTAATGTATAGGAACTCCCTGAAGATTCCTCACCTTCCTATTAAGTGTCAAACCTAAGAAGCTCAAGCAGCCAGAGTAAGTAAAATTTTACTTTTGCGAGATCTTCTGGCAGATCTCTAACGAATTTTCTCAGAGTAGAAAATGGGGAAATATTGGCAGTTTTATGCAGAAAAAGAACAACTATGTAAGTTCTTATCCTCACAGTGGAAAGAGTCTGATTGAATGACACAGTCCAACACCAGTTTCTGCTACACTTGCTGTGAAGAGGCTTTTTTCTAACATAGTTAAAGTGGTTTTTCTAAGCCACTGCAGAGCTATTCACCCCATTCACACAATTAAGGTATTTCACCCCAATTAAGATGACTAATTGCTGGATTTGAAGAGACATTACACTGACCCTATAAAACAGATTCCTCTCTCACAGAATCACTGAGTAGGAGAGGTTGAAGGCCCTGTGCCCATATCTCATTCTGGTGAATAACCGTCCTCTTTTTTTCTCCCAGGAAGCCTTTTACTGACTTGCTGCTGCCTTTCACTGCCATGAACAGTTGTGAGGGGTCAGTGAAAATCCTGGGAGGATCAGACACTTGCACTTGGCAGTGAAGGCAAAGCTGTATAGGCTGCCCTGAGCTCCTGTAGAAGCCTGGTGCACAAATTGAAGCTTGCTATTAGCAAAGCCTGCCTCTTAACCATTTCAAGCTCAGTGGGAGGTAGTGGCCGCTAAAGCATCCCTGAAGATCACACTTTCATAGCAGGGAGGGAATGGAAGTGATCCAGAGCAGGTCAGCCTCAATTGGCTCACCACTTTTCAAACTGAGCCGAGCTAGGATCTGAGTGGCAGATCAAACCAGCTCTGTGCACATGAACTGCATCAGGGGAATGGCCTATGGGACTCCAGCAACCAAAATGAGCTAGAGGAGAAATTTAGCAAAGTAGCTTTGCTGGCAATCAAAACTATTTGTCTCTGCTATTTGGCAAACTTTGTGAGCACAGAATTCAGGTGGGAGGCTATTTTTCATCTTCACCCTCAAGTCAGACCTGCTGCTCAGTCAGTAGGGCTGGCATTTTTAAAGTGTAGCCTTTCTGGAGGGCAATGAGCAGTTGTGTTTCCCTTGGCGGAACATGACTTTGAACAGCAAAGGGCTGCCTCGCAACAGGATTGCTCCAAGCTGGCTGCATGATGTCAGCCAGGGCTGTGTGTGATGTCACCCAGCAGCTGCCAGCCCTGAGATTATTGCAGCCATGTGATGATCACCCATTTGGATTCATTCACAGCAAACAGCTCATTCATGCTCAGCTGCTGCTTTCTTCCCCAGGAAACAAAAAAAGGCTCTTTGATACAATGATGGCATGGGGAATATCATCAGACTGCAAAAAAAAAAAAAAAAAAGGAAAGAACATTTAGCTCCATAATGGTTTTTGAACAATGGTTTGGAAAATTACTACCCTTAAGGTGCCAATAAAAATTCATCATCAAAGACATGATGAGGGAGCCCATCTTAGCACTACTCACTGCCAAAAGGTGCTTCATAGAATCTCCTAGGGTGCAAATAGGGTGGATGTGTGCAGGTGGAGAGGGAAAAGGATAAATTTGGCTTGTTTTAAGCTGCCTGCCCTCAAAATGTAGCAGAGCAATTAGTGCTGAGACTCAAATAGCAACAAACCACAGTTTGTGGTTAGAGCTGAGGCTGTGGTCACAGTTAAAACCTGTCCAAATCCACAGAGCTGTTTGTGTTCATGACAATGAAGAATTAGGTTTGTATTACACACAGATTTTGTGACAATGGTATTTGAAGGAGTTTATTTATTTATTTATTTATTTATTTATTTATTTATTTATTTATTTATATTGAACAGTGCTGGAATGGTTCGTTCTGGAATAAGCACTGCTGCAGAAATAAATTAGTGTAATAGATCACACAAACCTGATGATGTATAAGGTCCCTTCCAACCAAAACCACTATGATTCTAAAGAATTCTTCCCTATAAAGTAAACCTCTAGAGCTGTGTGTTCTTCATTAGAGGTCACCACTGATATCTGCAGCTCTTTTGTTATTTTTCGTCAGAACATTTATTCATAATTATTAAAGCCAGTGTACAAATTCCCCCATCAAATTTTTGCTTATTTCTGGAATGAAATTTTTAATTTTCTGGTTATATTTTATGCATATATGTGCATGCATATATATGTATGCACATATATACATATACTATAACCAGAAAATTAAAATAATATTTCACATTATTTTTAGTTTTGTCGCAGTTTTACCTCTATAGGTTTGCATCAAAGAAGGTCAGGTTGAATATCAATTTGATTTTATCTATCACCATCTTTCTATTTTGCTTTTTCTTCATTATTTATCCATCTGAATTATTGCTTTATTTTTAAATCTCCTAATTAAAAAATTATTTTTTTCCCAATTATATTGGTGCTTTTTGTTTTATCCTAGCTTTTTTTTTTTTATATTCTACTAAATCTCTAGGGTTTTTTGCAATAACAAGTCTTATGCTCATTCAGTTTGAGATTTTTTGGATTTTTTAACTAAGAGCTCAAGAGATTTCAACTTCAGATGCATGAGAATAATTTAAATGGAAAAGGAAAAGAGTAAAAATATTTTACCTTTGATAATGATAACAAAACATGAAACATATATTTCAGAACTCCTTGAAACAATGATGAAGGGTGGTAATCATTCTATACTGATTTCACTGCACTCGACTGCAAGTTTGACTGGATTTTAAAAAGCTCCAAATGATAAAAATAAAACCAGAAAACAGTGATATCAGATATGTTATATTTTAAATTATTTGCTACCTCCAGACTTGCATCACATTATTGAATTCCATACAAAAAACACAAGGTTTACTGAATGATGTTCACAGCAATTCCTCCTCCCTGCCCATTTCATTCAAAGTATTGATAAATAGAACAGGTCGAACATTTTTCAGGAAAACAATTTTTTAAATTATAAAATACTTTTTTACATATTTAATTTGGCTTGCAGAATTTGCGTTTATTTTTTTCCAAAAAAGAAATCTAGAAGTTGAATTGTCTTAAATTTCAGCTCATCTGAAAAGTCCAAGAGTTTCTCTGAGAGAGAATCTCCGCATGCTTGAAATAAATTATGGCCAAACAAGAGACAAGGTGACCAAACGAGCTACCTGTCCCTGCTGAGGGGGGGGAGGCATGTGGGATAGATTACATGAATCATCTGCACTAATAGAAGCGTATCATTAAATGATAGCAGTTAAAATTTCAAATTAGATTTCTGCGAAAAAAACTCACACTAACTCACAGCATTACAGAATTACAAAATTACAGAATCTGGTCCACCCTCCCTGCTCAAACAGGGTCATCCCACAGCGTCCAGACAGTTCTGGAATATCTTCAAATGAGAAAGCCTTCACTGACTTCCTGGGCCACCTGTTATAGTGCTTGAGCACCTGCAAGGTGACAAAAAAAGGTTTTCTATGTTCAGATATCTTGTTCCCATTGTCCCTTGACCTGTCACTGCATGCCGTTGAGAAGTGTCCAATCTCACTCTCTCCTTCCCTCCTGCACAGTATTTTTCCACATTGTAAAGATTTCCACCTGTTGGTGCAGGATCAGGTACCTAGTTACCAACCTAGATCTGGGCTGAAATAAAGATGCTTTAACAGTAAAGCAAGAGCTGTGCATGTAACCTAAGAAAAATAAGCAATTAATTTATTACTTCTCATCTTCAAGAAAGCAAGGCTTCATCATGCATTAGGGTTACTTAGGAGGAGAGACACCATAAGCCCAAATGTTGATATGTTGAATTTACCAAATGGAATGGGATATCCCTTCTGTCACTGGAGGTCAGCTGTCCTGGCTGCGTCCCCTCCCAATTGCTTTTGCACCCCCAGCATCTGGGGCAGGGCACTGCTTTGAGGTGGTGGCTGTGATTATTAAGGACTGTGAGGAGAACTCTTCCTGCTATGGTCAGATCTCAAAACTGTTACAGTCTCGCACATCCAGTGAGGTCTGGAGGAACAGAAATATGAGAGGCCCTGTCACTGGAGACTTCCAGAGTGTTGCACTGAAAAGAAGAACAGGACACATTTGTACCTATTTTTGCTTGTCATTAAACAGCTGATGGTCACAATAATCCCATGACAGTAGCAATGGTTATTACAGGATGTTTCAGGCAAAGCTTATTTGAAGCCATATATAAATATTGTTCTTAAAACAAGTACATATAAAACAACTTGAGTTAATTTACCTCCCATAAAGCTTTTTCTATAGTGATTGTACTTAAATTCTGATATTTTTGATCCTTGTATCTTAAAGATTCTTGAAAAGGAATCAAGGTTTATCTTAGAATCATAGAATCATGGAATGGCCTGCATTGGAAGGGATCTTAAGTATTATGTAGTTCCAACCCCCTGCCACAGACAAGAACACCTTCCATTAGACCAGGATGTTCAGAGCTCCATTCAGACTGGTCTTGAGCACTTCCAGGAATGAGGTATCCACAGCTTCTCTGGGCAGCCTGTTCCAGGCCCTAATCACTCTCAAAATAAAGAATTTAATCTTAATATGTAATCTAAACTTACTCTCTTTCTGCCTTTGTAAATAGTCTCTCTCAGTCTTTCTTGTAGGCTCACTTCAGGTCCTAGAAGACCACAATTAGGTCTCTCCAAGGGTTTCACTTTTCCAGGCTGAGCAATCCCAATTCCCTCAACCTTTCCTCATAGGAGAGGCTCTCCATGCTGCCGATCAAATTGGTGTCCCTCTTTATTCTGCTAATGCAGGAAGAGGGATGACATGGATAAAGTCACTTCATTAGCAGTTAAGGCATCATTCTTGCGACCAAATACTCCGTCCCTTTTCAAAATAATTTATGCTTGACCTATACCTATTTCATATAATTTTATAGTCATTTCATAAGAACCTCATTAGTCTGTAAAGGATGCTAAAAGGAAATAATCACAGTACATATTAAGCATTCATTTTCTCTAGCCTGTAGAGGAGACAGCTGGCAAGGAGGTGTTTTGATAAATCATGAAACCTAATGAATATTAAAAAAAAGAACCCAGATATTAGTTACAAGTCACTGTCATGTAAATAATCCATTTGTTTCATAAATATTGTCCTAATTGTCAGAAAGACAACATGAGGCAAAACCCAATGTGATTAGACCAAGATGTAAACAATATAAAAGATTGATCAAAAACTTTTGAAAGTTGCCTAGAATCTAATAATCTGTGGATGTGGCTTGCTCTGGGAGGAAGTGAAAATACAAAAAAAAGATCAGAGAGGAAAAATATAGTGGTCTTTAAATGGCAAGATGCTGAAGTAAAATAATGTGATTTCATGACAGAAAAAGTAAACAATTATAAAATGAAAGATTAATTGTCATAAGAATGATTATAAGGAATTAGAGACAAAGGACAAAGGGGAAGGCAAGAATATGAAATAATTACCATCAGCCAACATAACTGGGGGGAGGAGTGAAGAACTGGTTAGTCACTTTTTCAGTTGTGGAAAGGTAGGATCCTTTGAGAATGGTAAAGCGACAAATCATGGAGTGAAAAATAACCCAAAAACCTTGAGGGAAATGAAGTTTTTTAAAAAAACCTGAATACTGGATTAAAATGAGAATCACGTGGTCTTTCTCTCCATGTCAAAAGCCTTCGGAATAAGTCAGCTACTTGAACTGACTTATGATGAGAACACAAAATGAGAGACCACTTATTTTTACTCATGAAGATTATTCCAGAAATTATGTAGAAGAATATTTCCAAATATAACACTGATTGGCTGGCATGACCAGTCAAATGTTCATAATTAACACCATGATGAATTTACCTGACATTTATTAGGTAGCAAGGTATTTATATATTTTTAATATATTTTACTTTTATGGTAAGAAGACAGCACTAGCTCTGTACTCAGCAGCTACTGGGTGAGGTGCTGAGTTGCTGTGGAACATGTGATTTAATGTCTCTGTGTGACACTTTGACAAGGGTAGTGTTTATCCGTGTCTTGATAGGGACTTTAGAGGCTTCAATTTCTGCCCTAATTGTCTTCCTTCCTTTTGCATTATGCTTCTTAGAACATGGACTCCCTGTTGCTATGCAAAGCATCTTAGCAGTTAGCTACAGTTTTCCTGGATGCTACTGAACTCAAATAATTAATCATAGTAAAATGATATCCAAAAAATTAATGAGGAAGAAAGGCTGAATCAGGAAGGCAGATAGGAAACTGCCTTTTGAATTAAAATTGCTAGAAGAGGTCAAACACAAATAAAACAAGAGAAAAAAAAAAAAGAAAAATGCTGAAAATGTCCTTTAAATGTGCCATGAAATATACAGCTCCCAAAGAGAAAATGAAGATAATGCTGTCTCACTGTGCTGTGGGATAGTAGCACAGCTCTTAGGAGGTGGTATTATTGCTGTGAAAGGAGCTTGGTTTACCTCACCCAGAGCACTTTCTGCATCTTGGCTGCAATACCTCAGCAAGAACGTAATCGCCCTTGAGCTAGGAAGAAGCAGAGCAGCAAGAATAATATCCTTGGAGATGTGTCATAGAGAAAGGTTAAAGGAGTTTAGTTTAGTGCAATATAAAAAGAGACTTTGCAACAAATCAGTTGAAGTTTCTGCTGCTATTAACAAGCTACCAGGCATGATTTGAGAACAGAAAAACCACAGAAAAATAAAGCTCCTTAGAATGGCTGAATGTAATACTTAGCCTGTTAAAACACACAACACGCAATAGACCAGATGCTCATCTGGGTAAGCTTGAGGTCAGACTATGAATTGCATCAAATTACACTAATTTACACCTGCTGAAGATCTATCTTGAAATTAATTTGCCCTCAGAACATTCTTGTTCATATTAAACCTTTTCATTTTGGTAAATAGAATCGCTTACTAAAATGGATAAATAATTCCTTCAAAGTGACACACTGAGTAAGTATCAAGAGGTTCTTTCTTTTGTTTTGTTTTATTTCTCCCTTGGTGACAAGTTTCCATTTCTCCTGCTTTCATTCAAAGTCTGCTAAGCAGTACAATTGGGAGAGATCAGAATAGGGCTCTTTGATCAACCAGGTTTTAGACAGAAGTTGTGGGGAGACTTTTTTCCTCTCCATGAAACATTTCAAGCGTTTGGGGATCTTCTCAATGTCAGGTTCAATTTTGTTTATTTCTTTATCTTAGTGAAGTACTTGCATGGGGAAAAATATTTACTTTGGAAAGATACTGCCCTTAGATCACATTTTCAACTGTTCTCTTACTTGACATGTTCTCAAAACTTAAGGTTAATCTGGGCTGACATAGACTTGGTTACAAAATAAAGCCTCTATATTTTCATTACAATGTGTTTGATAGTGGTTAAGCTGGATGCAACACTTCTCCATCATGTATAATTTGGAAAAAATACTATGTAGTAATTATTTCATTCTTTTTCAGGAGATGTCCTTGAAGAGACCTGGACCTAGACCAACACTCAGGTATTTTTTTCTACCAAATCTTGAACTGAACGGCAGTCAAGAAAATACAAAAGTGTGGGAAATGAACAAGATGCCATGGAAACAACCCATGATTACACTAAAAGAAAACAGAGAAAGTGAACACATTAAAATCCAGCAAGAACCTGAAAAGTTACTCTGTGAGATATTTCAAATCACCCTGTGCAAATATGTTAATTGTGTAGCTGGATTCTGCTGTTCAGGACTGGCTATGAACGTTCAGCAAATTCTACTAGAAATGAGCCCAAGGCAGCCTTTGAGCCCTCGAAATTCTCTGTATATTGTGAAGAAGGGACAATATGTCATGGCCTGTATCTATCAATGTTAGTCCAGAACTGAAGCTTCTCTAGGTACTGGAGATCAGCACAAGCTGGATGCCCTGGGCTTTATACTTCAGGTGAAAGATTGACACTTACTTTAGTAGACAGTTACTGAAGATCTGCCATCCATAAAATCCTAGAAATTTCAAAATCCCTTTGTCACTCTGCTAGACAAACACAGAAGTCATTGTTTCTATTCACTTTGTCCAGCAAACTTGCAGTCAGAATCATTGATCAAGTTTAGGATTTCAGTGTGGATGTTCAGAGCAGTTTTAAAATCTTCCCAGCTCTGGTGGTTTGCATTGACTAAGGGCAAATTCAGTAAAATATTTGGGATCTATGCAAGGAGAGGATGAGGTCATTTGGCTTGTTCGGCCTGGAGGAGACTGAGGCACCTCATTGCAGTTACAACTTTCTCATGAGGGGAAGAGGAGGGGCAGACACTGATCTCTTATCAGTCGTGAGCAGTGACAGGAGTCAAGGGAATGGCCTCAAGTTGTGTCCAGGTAGGCTTAGACTGGATATTAGGAGAAGGTTCTTCCCCCAGACGGTGGCTGAGCGCCAGAACAGGTTTCCCAGGGAAGCGGTCACAGCACCAAGCCTGACAGAGCTCAGGAAGCATTTGGACAATGCTCTCGGCCACACGGGGGGATTGTTGGGATGTCCTGCACAGGACCAGGAGCTGGACTTGAAGACCCTTGTGGGTCCCTTTTCACTCAGGATATTCTATGATTCTATGAATCTTTCTGAGGATTCATTCATTACACAGAGTACAAGAAGATGCAGAGTCACAGAGACTGTAGTTTACCTACAGTCAAATCCACACTCTCTCACCTGAAGTTTAAACCATGCACTCAAACCATGTTGTCAGTAAAGGAAAAAGTACCATCAGTGGAGGCAAAGTATCCTCATCTTTTCCCTCCATTAAACATACTACTGATATCTCTTTTTTTTTTAATTGCAACAAATGCATTTGTATTTACATGCTATATGGCATGAGAAAGGGAGAAAGAACTTGCTCGTCAAAATAAACAATCTAATTTTTTTGCTCATTGGCAGGCAATTGCAGCTCACTTTTGACTTAAATAGGATTATATGATTTACCTCTCTCTTAGAGCTTTTTCTCCTTATTAGTGAGACAATCAAAGCAGCTGTTCATTTCAAAACAGGCCAGAGAAAAACAAACAAAAAAACAGAAGATGAGGCTGAATCATAGATAACCACATCAACAACCAGCACATCTTGTATGTAATTTGAAATGTTTCCTATCCTAAAAAATGAAACCAGTGATGCAGATGGAAAACAAATGAATCTACTGGCCTTGAATACTCAGAAGCAACAATGAAGAAGACTGAATTTTTCTTTTTTCTCTGAATAAGCTCTGCTGCATAGACCAACCATGCATTGCTAACCATATTTACAGAGCTGATATGTTCAAAGTACGTCCTGTTGGGAAGCAGAGCATGTGGAATATGACCATTTGCTTTATGAAATTCAAGGAAAAGCAGCAACAGGTTGTGCAAAACATAAATAAAATTCAGAGAATTCTATTAGTAGTGCTGGTAAAATGTAGACAGCTTTTAAATGTGTACCAACTAAGGAAAATAATCACTTGGAGTTAATTGACTCTAGTTGAACACCTGGGGCATATGATCAGTTCAGAGCATTTATTTAATTATTTTAAGTTCCCTCCAGTTTCCTCCTTACTTGCAGACAAAAATAAAGCTGAAAACACAATGATGGCTATGTTCTTTATGTGAGACATTCATATAAAAATATTCCATTCTAGCATTCATACATGGTAATAGAGTTGGGGTGCCAAACTTGACATAAGGAAAATTTCCTGCTCCTCTGAAATCTCTGTTTGTTTGTTTGTTTGTTTATTGGGGTTGTTTTGTTCTCTCATGTTTTGTTTTACTTATTTCTTCTGAAATATATTTCAAACAAAAATCCATATGTACATTGTCATTTTTCTAAAATCTCCTTCATCTAAAGGTGCTTCTAACCATTCTTATTCACTGGGTACTGTGATGAAGGAAGAATCCTTCACACCAAACTGAATCTAAGACGTAATGCTCTAAGCAGTTGAAACAGCAAGGAAGGTGTAGAAGGGGATAGAATCTGACAGGAATAGCGATATAAAATACTCACATGTAGCCCAGATGTACACTGGCAGCTTGTGCTTACATATCACTTTACTATTCTGACCATTCTCATGGCAGGTGATTACAGACAAGGGGCTTTAAGTAAAAATCAGAATAACTGATTTGGAGCCATCACATATAACTGCAGAAACCTTCCAGTCCACTCAAATCAGATTTTGGTGTCAGGACCATTTCTGTTGCCTGGAAGAAAAAGCAGCAGAAAAATTTTAAAGGAATATTTAAATGTGTCCTAATCTAGTTAGTCTCATGGCTACACTCCTTTTCTCTTCCTTTCTCAACTGATCTTCATCATGACTTTTAGTTGCGTCGTTCCATTGTGCTAGATCCAAAATGGATAATAATTATGGAAGAGAGAGATTCCACATCCACTGTGGGGACTGCTGAGGTAAGTTCAAGGGGCTTAAGGTCAGTACTGTAATGCTGAATTTTGGTGTTTTGTCAGAGGACAGCATCTGCAGCCCGGTGTTATCACCTATCTAGGTTTTCAGGAGTAAAACCTAAACATGCATGATACTGACCCTGGAAATCTTCTAGTTAATTGCTGATACTATCATCTGGATGATATTTCCCAGGTATTTTGGTGCATCTTTCCCACTACAATTTACTATCCTGTTGAAGTAGGTAGTCCAACCGGACCACTTTTGATCAAGATAGAGTTGTGGGTCCTTCTTTTTCACAGGGTAGCCCGTAATTAAAAAGACTTATATGTGATGAATGAAACCCTGAATCAACTCTACCCTCTGATTTAAATCAGGGATATTTCAACCCAGCCTCTGGCATCCCAGCTGAACACACAGAAAATTTGATCAGTGAATATGCTCAGGTATTACTTTCAGAATATCTAGCCATGTTTAAAATGTGAAGCATAAATCTAACTATGTGCAAAGCAAAAGGAGACTGAGTCTCTAATTTAATGACAGTGAAACCCATAAAGAAAAGACAAATACAATCCCGAGCTTTGCCTGAAATTATTTGCACACAAATAGCCTATGAAAAGCCACTTGAGACCAGACATAGTTATTCAGGTATCAGACTGTCCAATATTTTTTTTGCTGAAGCTGTTTCTGTTTCTGTAAGTTAATAAATATTAATCAGCTGAGACTGTAGGAAACCATAACAGTAACCATTTAGCACAGAAGACTGCATCTCTGTTCTTAAACTTGTAGGTTGCTGAAGATTATTATTTGTTGATTTATTTATTCACCTATGTATTTTTATTGATTTATTTATTCACCTCTGTATTTTTACAAGGTAGAGTGTTTTCAACAGGAGACAAATGGGAACAGTACACACTCAAATACCTCATACTATAAAAATTCATGCATTGACTAAATGTGCTACCTCTGGTGCTTTGACATGGGCCTCTTATGGGGTCACAGCCTCCTTCAGCATCCTCGTGATGCAGACTGGGGTCTTCCCCAGGCTGCAGGGGGATCTCTGCATCTCCATGGACCCCCATGTGCTGCAGGGGCAGATCTGCCTCACCATGGGCTGCACCAGGGGCTGCGCAGGAATCTCAACTCTGGCACCTGGAGCATCTCCTTCTCTTAACTGACTTTGGTGTCTGCAGGGGGGTTTCCCTCACATATTTTTACTCCTCCATTTTTGCCTTTTGTTGTGCAGTTCTTTTCCCCTTTCTTAAATACATTGTGCCAGATTCACTGCCAGTGTCACTGATGGCCCTGGCTAGTAGTGGGTCTGTCTTGGAACCACCAAGGATTGGCTCTGCTGGACATGATGGAAACTTCTGGCAGCTCCTCACAGAAGCCACCCCTGCAGCCCCCCCACTATAAGCAAATAGAATCTATTCTGTTTTGTTTAAATTTTTTAAACCTTCTGAATAATAATGGTAATAATAATAATAGATTAAAGTATGTTTCTTAGTAATCAATAATGGAATGTTCAATCATAATCACTTTACCATGAAAAAGATGGATCTCGACAATGGATCTTGAAATATTTTGCAGTGGAGCCCAAAATTATTTAATCCGTGTAAAAGTTGCAAGATATACAGCAATGAAAGCAAATACTATGATGACACCTAGAAAAAGATGAAGACATGTGAATACCAAAACCTTTCCATGTAAACTCAATACACTACTTGACTAAAAGGCAAAAAGTTATTTTTTTCATCTAGGTATCTTCTGTCAGATATTTTATCTTCCTTCCTGTCTTTTTAGCTATTTGACTGCATGAGAAGGATCAGTTTATGATTATTCAGAGGACTAAACTATTTGGAAATTAAAAGCCTTCTTCCCTTTGAAAGGATTAATAACATTTCTGTCTTCTGAAAAGCATGAGTTAGAATGCTACCTTTCCTCTGTTACTGTATAGAAAAGCTTGAGTAGGGATCACTAATTTTCCTTCCCAAGAAAATGCTTTAATCACTCCAGGGGAAATATCAAGCGTTTCCATTTCCTTTTCTTTTTATTTGTAAGGAATTCATATAATGTTAAACAGGAATTATGTACTTTAAAGGAGTGGAGCAATGTTTGTTAATATATTTATACCTTTTATAAAATGTGCACACTTGCAGAAAGTTTTCAACACCAGAAATTATTGACTCAAGTGGGCTTTTAATTTCACCACAGATGTTTCAGAATTGAAAACTTCTAAGAAGCGTTTTGCAAAGTTGACATCCAACAAAAATCAATGAGTTCATAGGTGGTCTCATACAAGAATCACATCAAATCAATTTTTCATATTGCATCATATTTTCAGGACACTCATTAAGCAATTCCAGGCATATTGAAAACATATTGATCTTTATTAAATGTATAAACAAATCCTTTGAATGTTGCTGTATTGAGCAGGCATGAACTCTAGAAATAGATTCAGCAAATTAGAGAATAATGCAAAATTTTTGCACACAGGCAGTACCAGACAATGCTAGGTTCACCTTGCAGAACACATTTCTTTGTCACAAGGGCACATTGCTGGCTCTTTTTTGACTTGATTCTACCAGGACTCCAAGACCCTTTTCTGAAAAGGTGGAACATAGAGTCAGTCAATCTCAGAAGTCAGAGGTATTTGAATATGGTATTTGCAGCATTATTTGCTAGTGGATATTCATGACATTGTCTGTTGTAAGCTTACACAGGTCTTAAGGTTGACATCTTCAGGCTTTTCAACTACACTACATGATTTCTGCATCCATTCCTTTGATTACTGCTTGCAAATTATGTAGAATGACATTCCCAATGCATCAAGAAGCTTCAAATAATTAAGAATATATCCAATCTGAAACAATTTTTTGCATTTATTAACAGACTTCAATATTAATGTATTTTCATGCTACAAAACTTACTCTTTATTTTTTAATTTTTATAAGAAATATATGAATGGACTACGAACATGATGCAAAAATACTTCTGTTAAATATGAATTTGTTTATTATGCTCTGTTTAAAATTTTTAAACCTTCTGAATAATAATAACAATATTAATAATAGATTAAAATATGTTTCTTAGCAATCAATAATGGAATGATCAATCATTATCACTTTACCATGAAAAAGATGGATCTCGGCAATGGATCTTGAAATATTTTGCAGTGGAGCCTAAAATTATTTAATTCATGTAGAAATTGCAAGATATACATCAGAGAAAGCAAATACTATGGTGACACCTAGAAAAAGATGAAGACATGAATACAAACACTTTAAACAAAAAAAGAGAAGTATCTTTGATATCTTAATAAATCATGGAAACCATTATTCTGGAAAATACTGAACAACACCTGGAGGACAAAGCAGTCCTCAGTCACAGCCAGCACAGCTTAATGAGGGGAAAATCCTTCTTGTCAAACCCAATTTCATTTTGCAAAAGGGTGATCCTCAGTGCTGATTGAGGAAAGGCGATAGATGAAATATTTTCGGACTTTCACAAGTATCCTTATGGACAGTGTCCAGCATTCAGCTGTCCAGCATTCCCATAACTGTGTTATGGGATGGGTGAGCAACTGGCTCACAGGTCAGGCACAAAGAGTTGCAATGAGTTGGCTGACATCAGCTGTCACCAGTGGGGTTCCATCAGGCTCCATTCTTGTCCTTGCTCTCTTCAGCATCTTCATTAATGACTCCAAGGAATACTAATTGAGTTTGCTGATGACACTCATTTGGGAGGAGCTGTTGACTTCCTTAAAGGCAGGGAGGCCCTGCAGAGACCTTGACCAGCCCTTAACAAGGGCAAGTGCCAGACTTTGCACCTGGGATGGGACAACCTGGGTTGTGTGGACAGACTGGGCAATGAGAGGCTGAATAGCGGCTCTGTGGGAAGAGATCTGGGGTCCTGGTCAATGGCAAATTGAACATGAGTCAGCAGATCCTGGCAGCCAGGAGGGACAGCCCTGTCCTGGGGCCATCAGGCACAGCATCACCAGCCTGGCAAGGGAGGGGATTGTCCTGTTCTGCTCTGCACTGGGGCAGCCTCACCCTGACTATTGTGTGAGGCTTGGGCACTACAATATAAGAAAGACATTAGCCATTAAAGAGCATGCATAAAAGGGAAACAAGGATTGTGAAGGGTCTCGAGAGAAAGTCTGAGGAGAAGCAGCTGAGGTCACTTGGTCTGCTCAGCCTGGAGAAGAGGAGGCTGAGGGAATATCTCACAGTCTTTAACTTCCTTATAAGGGGCAGCAGAGAAGCAGGTATTGATCTTTTCACTCTTGTGATCAGTGGCAGAACTCAAGGAAATGGCCTGATGCTGAGTCAGGAGAGGTTTAGGTTGGGTACCAGGAAAAGTTTTTCAACCCAGATGGTGTTCAGACACTGGAACAAGTGCCCCAGGGAAGTGGTCACAACATCAAGCCTGACAGAGTTCAAGAGGCATTTTGACAATGCTCTCAGGCACATGGTGGGATTCTTGGTGTGTCCTATGCAGGTGAAGGAGTTTAACATCCTGATGGGTCCCTTACAGCTCAGCATATTCTATGATTCTACAATAAAATAGAAAATTCAAATTGCATTTCCCTAAATCCTCTACTTCTTACTAGCTTTGGATGTCTATAAAAGCTCTAATTTTCAACTTTGAAAGAGTTCTTAGAGAGCTAATTGTGCTCAACACCTGCTTCTTCTCCAATCCTTAATTTTTGATATTGACAAAGGTTATTTTCTACCAGGGAGTACTTTCACCTTCTTCTGTAGTATCAATTTATCTTTCCGCTGATTATGGAGAGACACTGCAATTGAGTAGCTGAGAAAATGAGAAAATTTCCATGATTTTGGTGTTACAGTAGAAATTTTGTACAGCCCATACTGATAGGACCACTGATTTTTTCACTCTGACCACCTTAAATGTTGCCTAGTGTTTTGCAAACCTCACCTCTGAAAGGGTTGTGCTCCCATGGCCTCCAATGCACACACCTTAGCAACTGCTTTAATAAGTTGATGTTTCATAAAAGTCACTTATGTAGAGAAAACACCTGTACATTACTCACAAAGCTTTCTTCAATCATTCTTACAGCCCCCACCTCAATATGGAAGGGAACAATCATACAAAGTAAAAAGCAAGGGATTTATGATAAGAATTGCTTTGTACTGGTGCTGATTGGCTCTTTCTGACACCTTAAAGCTTCCCACATCAGGTAATGCCTTTCCTGAAGCCACTGCTGGGTCTGGTTGATAAGGGTACTTGAAATGCTGGCAGCTGTGATCTTGTTAAAAAAGGTCAAAAGAAGCAATCTTAGTAACATTTCAATGGTTGGATTATTGCTACTGAAGAGAGCAGTAAATGCCACTTACAACTAAATTTTCCACTTCATCCGAGATGCGGATAACTGTTCTTCTGATACCTTTCCCCCAAGGAATGGTCTGTAGCAGTAGGCAAAGGAAAGTAATTACATATTTAAAGGTACAGCTGTCTTAGATAAATTCAGTGCAGTGGGAAAAATATTAGCACAAACCCAGAAAAAAAGAAAGGAATTACTTACAGACATTTTGTTCATTCAATATATGTTATTAAATCAGGGAAACCATGTCCAGCAGCTCAAGTTATTTGCTTAAAGTCAACGAAGATGAATAAATGTGTATTTTTAGGTTTGGGATTGTTTCTTTCAACTACAGCCTTGTTAAATGTCTCAATCTTTTTTCTTGTCATGACTGCTCAGGTAACGTAAACTCCCTATCCACAGTATGTAACTGCATTATATTAGCATTTTCCTTTTTGTCTTTGTCTTTTCTTGGCTTTTCTAAACCAAAAAAGATGAGCTGATCTCCTCTTTGACCAGCCATAGGGGGCAGAAGAGGGAACGTCCTGTCAGGATAAACAGGAGGCTTGGCTGCACAGACAGACCCAGGAGAAATCCTGCTTTTGGAAATTGCACTGTGTACTCAGGCTTTGAATAAACAAGGTTGGTCAACTACACAGTGCAGATCATTTCTGACTCTCAGAAACTGTTAAGCATGATTCCAAATTTTTCAGATCAATTTTGAAATAACATTAGAAATTGTAGGTATTGCATTCTGCAGTGGGAATGCCCAGGATCTGAGTGTAGTTTCCACCATCAGGAGATTTACAGGACTGAACAAACTCCAAGCTGTTTGAAGAATTTCCAGAAGGCTTAAGGGAGAGACAAAACCATAAATGCTCTTCTATGAATTGCTCTGAATTCTCATGTGCTTTCCTAGTTATTTTCTGTATGGAAGAAGTTTCTATGCAAGAAACTTCAGCTCACTGGATCTTAATGCAATTCAGGGAATAGCAACACTGGAAGATGTGGGCAGAGAGGCTCTAGAGGCTAAAAGCACTGGATTGATGTGCCCTTCTGTATCATACAACACAGATGTGAACACACAGGTGGGTCTGTCCCTGGCCTGCTTTCTCTGAGCTGTGACATGTGGCCTGGGATGCTTATCTTGACAGATCAGATTTTCATGCCAAATGAAGCCACAATCTAAATATTTGTCTGAGGGACTTGAATCAGGAGGTCATCTTTAAGCACTTTCCAAGAATTATAATATACTGAGTGCTAGAGAGAATGTTTACTACAGAAGTTGGAGAATGAAATATAAAGAGAAGGTAGAAGTGCCTCCTATCTCTGTAGAGAAATGAGAATTTAGAGAACTTTCTGAAGATGGAAGAACAGAGGTCCATAATTCTATATTCAGATCCAGGACAGGAGTTCCTGTTATGGAAGCTGTATTGCTAAGCAGAGTTATATATTTCTTTTAATTTTCATTTTCATGCACTTAATTATATTCTATGATCTCTTTCATTTTAATTAACAAGCATTTCTGTATTCTAACAAGAAGCAAGAGTAAGTGTGGATATAAATATCAAGCCCAGTTATTGGGATGGCCCTTAGTAGGATTTTATATAGTAATTTTTCAATGCAAACTAGTGCATTAACTGGAACCCTGGTGGGTTTCCTACATAGAAACATATGGTCAAATATTTTATATTGATATTTTTACTAATGACAAAATGCAACCAAATTTAAGATTTAAAAAAAATGCCTGCAATATATGTATATATATATATATTTAAATTACTGTGCATTTCTGTGATGCCTTCAGTAAACAAAATGCCACAGATAACAGTTCCCTACATGCCTGAGGGTTCAAAAAATTTTTATGTTTATTGATACACATATTTTTATTAAGTATTTTTTCCTATTCTGCTCATTTTCTTTCTTTCTTTTTGTTGTTTTTGTTTTTTGTTTTGTTTTTGTTTTCCCCACCATGCTACTTTTTACTTCCTCTGTTATTTTACAGCCATGTATCTATATTGACCTGCTGATAGTGCAATTCACACTGTGACAGTCTTGAGTTCACCACAGTCTGCTTAAATCCTCTGCAGACTGGTAAACCTCCAGCTATAGCCACAAGCCTTTTTAGTTCAGGGAGCTAATTTAGTCAAACTAGATGGTTCTGAGCAGGTTGTCAGAGACACTGTATTGCTCTCCACTGACTAGTTATGGGATGAAAATATTTCATCCAGGGGTACTGGTTCATTTCCCACCAATTTCTTCCATTCTTAACACCACCCTCCCTTCCCTCTCCACCACACATATTTAGAACACTATGTCTGAGGCTTATCCATGCATAAGTTAAATGCTAAATTAGTCACACTAGACTTGAGACTTTGTAAACAACAGCATCATTTTCTCTTTCATAAAAGTGAAAGTTATATGCTTTTCTAGACGAAGAACTCTCGCTGATGCTTGTAGCTTGCCACAAGCTAAAACTGTCCTAAAACTGACTAATTTAGTCACTACATAAAATACATCTGCCCAAGCTAAAGCAATTTTCCCCACATTTTGTAAGATCATGTACTGCATCATCTGGTGTTTCAAAATTTGAATTTGATGGCCAACGGGATAACTGGAATGTTTTCACTACAGCTGTTCCTCACACTGCAGTCTCTTTCCATTGTGCAGTGAAGATCTGCTAGGAAACACAGCTCACAACTAAAAAAAATGCACTTGAGTGTACATGGTATTGCAGAGCAAAGAACTGAAACAGAGTGAGCCTGGGGCACTTTCTGGTGAATTAAGATGTTACCATTGGGCAAGATGTCAAACACAGATCCTAACATGGTCCATTTCTGCAGTACACTTACACTTTTCTTACAAAAAGTAAAGCAGGTAAAATGTGAATTTCAATTTATAGATATTGTGCAAACTTACTGGCTCTCTTCAGCCTGGTGTTCTGTTCCAGGAAGGATGCAGGGTTCCAGATCCCAATGAAAGGGCCCAAAGCAGCCAGTATTGCAACAAAATTCCTGTAATAGCAATAGTACTGACAATATGATAAGAATTAGGCAAAGAAATATAGATAGTGAATAAATCTGCTGTTCCTTCAGCTTTTGGGAGCTCCATTCTAATGGAGAATTCAGGTGAACAGCCCTAGTGACCTGCAGAGATCCCACCCATGGAGATGTTCACAACCTCTCTTTAATGCAGCTCTGTAAATCTAATATGGAAACAAAACTACACATTTGTGTGGACAGGAATGTTTTTATCAAATGTTTTTACCAGAACATACCTGGCTATATGTGTCTAGAACTTTCCAGTACATCCCCCTTTATTTTTATGTGTAGTGTTATCCTGTGGTCACTCAGGCTGATCTGTGAGGATCTCAAGCCTTAACATCATGGCTGTCAGTGTTTGTTCAAGAAAACTGATTCCTTCAATTCCATGTGTTCCACAAAACTCCCATTAAACCCTCATCCTTCTTCCTGACCGACAAAAATACTGAAATACACTGGATATTTTAACCTGCAAAAACATGTCATATGCTCCCTATGCAACACTTCAAACATTAATGATGTTTACACAAATATCTGTTTACCAATATATTAGCACCAGCTAAGTCACTGTGCATATTATCATGTACACCTCATTTAACTGCAGTCAGACCTTTCATGAATTTGTATTAAATAAAATATTAATGAATAGCTAAATGTTTGCTCTGTCTTTACAATCAGTAATTAAAATTTTCCATACCATTTTGGGAAAATAGACCAAGTCACTAGTAAACAAAAATTCATTTCATAGTGGGATTTACAATGTGAGAGTTTGTTATACTCTGACATCTTCTTCCAATTATTATGATTTGTTTTAATATAATTTTTGAAGCTATAGCACCTGGGGAATAAAGTTTCACATGAAAAAAGTTCAATTTACCATCTGTTTATGCATGAAAACAGATGGGGGCCTCAGACATGTAGGGTCAGCAGCACGTGTTTGACAGGATGGTCTTGTGTTGAAGGCACTAATTTGGAATTGAGAAGGTCTGTGCTATTCTATCTCCAACAAACAGTTTCTGAATAGTCTTGAGTGAGTCAATCTCATCCTTCCTCCCCTGTGTCACTAAAATAATCTTAAGGATTATTTCTCACTTTTTTATCACTATCATTGATGAAGATGAATCCACTAGAATGGAAGTTGATAGCTAACTAGGATTTAGTGATCAATAACTCATATTTAAAATGTGTTCAGAAGAGAAGATGGTCCAAAATTATGAAAGGGGATAGCTTATGCCAAGGAAGTAATCTTGGGAGTATAACTGAGCACTAAGATGAATTTATAATGAAGATCTTTAATGGTAATTGAGAGTTCTATCGAACAATTTATCAAGAGATGCTGGTGAAACTGAAAGTTTGCAATCAAGGGGCAGTATAGGCTAGCTTTCCAGATCCCCAGATATTTTATCCTAACCATAAAGCACAAATACAAGCAAGCAAATTATTTCTCCTTCCTTGCCCCAAGACCAGCCCTGGCAGCAGTACCTTACCTTACTGGTAAAGGTATGCACTTCAATCTAATATGCATAGATATTTCACTTAACCCTACATGGTATTTTAACTGACAATATCACCATACAAATCGCAGTGTGTCTATTAAAAAGACTAAGAATATCCATCTGACATTTTAGTAAGCCAACATCCAGGTCATCCTGAATTTCATTTTAGCATGACTGTGTAAAGATCAAAACTTGGCTAGTAAGTTATTCAACAGCAAAATTCAAGATCTAAAGTAAATGTAAAATTACTGGATAACCAAAAAAAAAGGAGTAATAAAAATAAGAACAAAAGTTGATCAGTCTAACCTGGTTTGTAGAGCCTAATGACAAATCAGATGTCTGAGGAAAACTCCATGAGGGTAATGCAGCCTTTAAGAATGAAGAATAAGGGTTTCTCCCCTGGAAATTGAATGTTCTTAAAAGGCTTATTCAATATCAAAAACTCAACATCAGGGATGCCATTTTGGAAATCACGAGTTAGCCAAACATAAAACATTTTCTGAGTACACTGATAAGAGCAACAGCTTCAAACAACAAGCCAGGTGACCTATTGGAACTTATACCGCAGTGTTGTAAGGTCTAGAGTCTTTGTACTTTGTTTTGAAATTTAGAAGCCAAGAGTCTTAAGCCTATCATTCATAAATTACTAATTTATGATAGTCACTAAGAAAAATTGACTGTGGTCTCTCTCAGAAGTGGGCAGGATCCCAAATTTTGAAGAACACCTGTCAGATACGCATTTGTTGTCAAAAAGGAAAAAGAGTGGTGACAAAAATGTTTTACTACTGAGGCGAACACTCTGAATTACAGGGGTTAATGGCAGGATTAGCAGTGGTAGTAAGAAAAGGCACAATATTATGGCTTTATGGTAATATCAAATGGAATTAAGTTGCTATTGAGTAATGATTAAAAATGGATTCACCCTCATAGTTAAAGTTCATTCCATAAATGTTGTTGAAACACTTTTTAAAAAATTTCTCTTTTTCAGAACAATCTAAAGCATTATGTGGGAATACAATACTCCCAAAAAGATGCTCTTAAGCTCTTTTGAAAAGGAATAGACAAAAAGAGAGAAAGCAGTCCCAAAATACTGCATAATCCAGTTTTCAAAACCTTCATTTGACAAACAGAAGACTGTCAGTACTACTTGTCTTGCTTTCTTCCAGCTCCCTTACTGACTTTGGGTGATCTCTATATCTGCCTTTTTCTTACTATCCTGAAGGAAATGTTATACAGACAAGGAACTCATTTTCATTTTCCCTGCTGCTGGAGTACATCACCAAGCTCACACAAATTGTGCTTTTGTTTTGCTGCTGGTGAAATAGCAATGTAATTGTCCCAGGTATTTCAACACAGAAGACATTAAGGTTTACACAGGAAAAAAAAAGTTGCATTCCTCAATTCATTCTTTCTATGCCTCAAGAAGGTATGCGATATAAAATGAGGGTGTTTTGCAAATCAAAGAATTGCTGCTAAAGATATCATCTCCACGTCCCAAAGACATAAAAATCCTTGCTAAATATTCTTGAGGAACTTATACAAACTCTTCAAGAGGAATAAGAACCCCGAATATCAATCAGACCCAAAAGGGAAGGATTTGTCTTTGAAACATTGAAGAGAAGAATTTTAAGAGCATGCAAGGCTTTAGACTATAAAAAGAAAACGAAAATATCAAGAAGTCAAAACTAATGCATTGAGGGGAAACCAAATTTCTTTTTAGGCTTGGTATTGCTTTTTTAAAAAAATGTTGTGATAGAAAGAACAGAAAGAAGGTTGTTTCTTTTTTAAAAAAACCCTCTGTACTTGCTCTTGGAGATTTGTTTCAGCCACCCTCCTGAAAGGACACAGGGGGATAAAGCCTTTGTAATTTCTCTTTGTGGTACTGCTAAAAGTGGAAAATGTCCCAAATTTTCGCAAACTGCCTCATCTCTTTGTACCTTTTGTGGTCAGGGGCATGCCCTGAGAGATGGGGATTGACCGCAGCACAGACCCATGAACTAGGCTGAGGTCACTGGCCCAGACTCCTTCCCCATGTTGGAGAAAGAAGGGAAGAAACTCAACTAAGAAACAGGCAAGGCTTCCTTCCTTCCTTCCTTCCTTCCTTCCTTCCTTCCTTCCTTCCTTCCTTCCTTCCTTCCTTCCTTCCTTCCTTCCTTCCTTCCTTCCTTCCTTCCTTCCTTCCTTCCTTCCTTCCTTCCTTCCTTCCTTCCTTCCTTCCTTCCTTCTTTCCTCTGTCCTTCCTATCTTCTCTTTCCTTTGTAATCCCTTTTTCCTTACATTTTCTCTCCTCCACATATTGATCCATGCCTTTTTACTCCACTGGCATTTCCCAGATGGAAGGAAGCAGCAGAGCAGGACCAGAAAACACTCCAGATGTGAGAAAAGACAGATACATCTCTAGCTTAGAATGTGTCGTAAAATTAAGTTGCAGGAAGTCCAACCATGGGAAGTCTGAAGATGTCTGATTGTGAAGATCTTCTTCCCTCATAAATATGCTTTTTGTTTTTTTTTTTTTTTTTTTTTTTCAAAGTTGTAAAATTAAATCCTGCCTTCCAGGAAGGACATTGATTTTCTATCACCACTAAGAAAGCTTCTTCAACAGAGAGGTGAAAAAACTGGAATTTCTATTGGCATATCACAATCAAATGAAGGCCTTTGGCTATTTCCTCGCACCCACTGAAGCACCAGGGTGAAATAATACATCTTGCTGTATAAAAAAGTGCTCTTAAAATATTGTTGCTAATTCACTTTGGGGAATTTGATCTGGAAGGGCCTCAGGTTACTGTATAGTCTTAGAAAAATTTATTTTCCTGGGCTTCTGTTTCAGTGAGTTCTGAGGCAAACCATCAAATTCCATAAAACAGTTACAGAAGTATTTAGCAATATGCTTTCCATGGCTAACCAATTGTGCTCATATCCAGTCTCAAGATCCATCTCTTCTTCTTGACATAAAGATTTTAAAAATTATTCCAAGATTTCTTTTATGATTTCTTTCTTGTGCAACCTCACCTAGGAATCTTTTTATCACTTGGAGTAGAACTATAATGTATATAATTGAGTGCCTACAGCAAGATGATTACTTGAGTGAGGGGCTCAGACTTTCTAATGGAAAAAATAGAGTTCCCTAGGAGGTCCCTGGAAACATCTTTTTATTGATATCATTGATATCATTGATATACAGTATTCCTGTGGTCACTAACTTCAAGTACATGAGTCTGAAAAACTGCCCCTGCCAGGAAGAATTGTATGCATGCCTTGTTACAGATCACTAAGTTATTGAAAGGCTTGCTTGAAGCTGAAGTCAAATATAATTGATGACAAGAGCTGAAATAAACTTAAAGTGCATGTGCCAAAGTCACCTGTGGGCCAACTCAACTTTCTATGAAATTCACTGAAACCATGAAGGGAACAACACTTGTAACCTCTGAAATATCCACAATGTAATCAACAAAATCAAAACACTGCATAAAAAACAGAACTGAATTTTCTAAATACTTAAAGTGCTTCCTGCTACAGCAGCTATCTAACACTTGGAATTTTTTGCTTTCTTTGTCTTTAACAAATGAAGTTCTGAATGTCCTGATCAATCCAGAAGATAAGGAAGGGGTTTTTTGGCATGTGCACAAAAACATACACCATGGATTTAGCAAGGTGATCCTTCATTCTGGGCGGATGCCAGTTTTGATGTGAAAGCATGAGGTAAAAATGAAGGACAGAGTTTGGGAAGCAACCTGGGTTGCGCAGCTACTGATTGATCCCCAAAGAGCTGACAGGGTTAACAGGACCACATGAGGAAATGTCTCATTACTGAGCTGAGTTTTACATTTCAGCATCCCATCCAGAATCCCTAGTATAAATCAGCATAAACTGGCTCTGGATGCAGCACACTAATTTGTCAGATCTCACATTTTTTGGTGAACAACAGTCCTTTCTTCCTTCCTATTCTAGAAAATAAGAAGGCATTTTAGTGGAAGACTGGCATTTTACTTCCAGTCTGTGCAGAGAAATGTATCTAGTGTTTGATCTTCTATTCATTTATCATTTCCCCTCCCACCTACTGTCCTTGTTGAACAAGAACTTACAGGTTCAAGCCCTTTGGGCATGGGTGTCATGGTTAGCAACATGGACATTAAAGCTTAGGCACTGTGACAGTTGTACCATGTTCTAGCATTTACTTCAGCAGTAAATTGAAATATCTTAAGGAATAAATACTAACCTCAGACAACAGATTGTGATCCCAAATTGAATTCTGGAACTGAATTATCCTTGAAAATTGTTTCAAAACTTTCTTCTTCTTCATGTACCTGTCAAGACCCAAAATAAGCCCTCAGTTTTTATTGCTGCTAAATTTTTCCTTGCTGTTAAAAGAACATTGAATTTTCATCACATCAAGTTTCTTTTGAGGGAGAAAGGAAAAGGCAAAATTCTGATATTCTAAACTGCTTATTTGGCATCTGATACAATGAAGCTGACAAGCTCTACAAGAGAGGAAGCCTACAGAGCACAATATGTAGAAGCATATTGGTATTCATTTATTTAGGTTGCTCCTCAGTGAGTTTGCTGAAGTGATATGCAATTTTTAGAACCAGAGTAGGTGGAAAAGTGACCTGAGAGTCATAGGATCTGGATTTAAGGTAGGACTGCATTAGTAAAATAACAGCATTACGATCCACAAGACTTTTGACTTAACTGCTATCTGGACTACAAGGAAATTCAGAATTCTACGCTGTTTTGTGTATATATTCAGGAATAGGAAAAAAAAAAGTCATTAAAACCCTCTAAAGGTTCCACTTGCTCTATGATTGCATATATTTAAAGGTAGATCATGTTGCTCAGGTCTGTGAAATGTTAGGTGTTGAATAGCTTCAAGGAGAGTCTCCACAACCCTTCTGGAGAGCCTGTTCTGTCAATAACTGCTCCCCTTGCAAAGGATTTTTCACTTGATTCTCTTGGAAGTTCACCTTTTATGTCTTTGACTCTTGCCTTTTGTCCTTTTATTGTATAGTTTTGAGCAAAGTCTGGCTCAATTAGTGGTTGCAGAGAACAGTTAAATGCCTCTAGAGGAAGCTTCTCCAGCCTAAACCAATTCAACATCTCCTGGTACCCATTTTACTCCAAACCCTACCCACATTAAGAGCCTCTTGCTCTAAATATGCATAAATATGATAACAAACATAGTTATCAAGTCTCTTCTTCTGGGAGCTGTTAAATTCAGACACTTCCCTTGGTCCCAAGAGCAAGCTCCTGAACTTGGTGCTGCTAAACTCCATGAGTTTTCTGTCAACTCATCTCTCAAGCTTGTTGAGAGCCTCTGAACAGTGGCCCTGCCTCTCAGGTCAGTGACAACCTCTCTCATCTTGGTGTCAACCCCAGATTTGCTGCAGGTATGTTCCCTCTGTCTGTGCAGCTTAATAATGGACAGGTCAAAATCTCCAGCTCAGAGACATCTGAGATTCTACCAGAATCACAGAATCAATCAATCAGGTTGGGAAAAAACATCTGAGATCCCCAAGTCCAAACTTTGACTTATCACCACCTTATCAACAAGAACATGGCACTAATTGCCACATCCAGTCTTTTCTAGAAAAACTCCAGGGGTGGTGACTCCACCACCTCCCTGGGCAGCCCATTCCAATGTTTAAAAACCCAGTGTTTAGCACCTGAGCTAAACCAGGATCTGGAATCACGATACATCACCTCAAAGCAGTTTGATCAGGAAAGTGTAAAGAAAGGCTTGTTCAGCTGCTGAGAAAATACAGCAGCATTTGCTGTTTGTTTTGAAGTGCAAGCAGAACAACTTCTTTTTGGAGGTTATACCTAAAATAAGCCTTTGTGCCTGAATAATTTCAAACACAGTTTTTCCTCATTGCAACATGTTCTCCAATAAGGAGCCATTAAGGTCAAGGAAAGGGTTAAATTCCTGTTGAATTTGCTTGACTTTATGGAAAAATACTTGGAATTGATCAGGTCAGAGAAGGGAGAGAAAAAGTGAGAAAGAACGTCTTTTTGGATCGTCCTCTGGGAGAAAAGCAGTGTGGGTTCCTAAGATTTCTCTCATACTTTGGATTAAAAGTGAAGCCCCATATCTTGTCCTTGATTCCAGAAAGGACGAATTGCATTCCACTCTTTCTGTGCTTCCAGTTATTCTTTCATGTCTCAGCATCAGTCACAAGTAAATCACAGATGCCATGTGTTGAGCTTTTTCCTACTCTTGGCACTTGAGTAACAAGCATCAGTGTCTGACATTGGAAAGCAGAAGCCTAGGTGAATTATTACATAGGGATGTTGGAAAAGGAAACTCTGTGAGATACAGTCCAAATAGTCTCTTATTGAAATACCTTGAACATCTTTATAGGTTCGACTGGGGTAATTCCAAGAATCTGGAGTGGCTGCAGTGGGTCAGATTTTGCATGCCAAAACCTAGAATCAATCAGTTAACAAAATAATTATTTATAGATAATTAGCTATAAATACATAGAATAATAGGAAACAAAAAAGAAAGGGATCATGGGGAATTAAAATTGACACTTGTCACCCATATGAAATTAAAAATTTAGGAATAGATGGGAAGGCTGTCTCAGGAGTGAATATTTCATGGGGAATGATCAGGAACAGTTGAAAGCAGATGACTGCTCAAATTCAGTTAGACATACATACTTTATTTTGTTTTATGGAAAGTCCAGCATCTAAATCACATTTAGAAATGCGGCTGTCATCAAATGCCAATACCAAATAGCGGAGGAGTGACATGAGCTTTTACTCACTCCTTAATTATTAATAGCCTTGTTTTGTAGAAATCAGAGTTTAGGAAAAGCTGTCAGCTCATACACAGAAGAAATTCAGTGGCAATTCACCTCCCTGTCAGGCAGTGGTTCCCAGATTTACTCCACAGCTTGGGTTAGAATTTCTCTGGAGCCAGAAAACAGTTGCAGAGCAGAAGAGATGTTGCTGCTTAGGGTGGGATCTTGCCTCTTGGTGCATCTGAGACTTCTACAGTCCTGAAACTCTATGAACCATGGCAATTGACAAAATTGCTCTCTGGCTACTTGGTAAAACCAGGTGTGTGTGTTTCTGCAGTTGTAAAGCAAGAATGTTCTACCTGATCCCTTTACCAAAAAAAAAAAAAAAAAAGATACATAGATATGTATTGCCTACAGTAATGCAGTAATGTATCTCATGTGCTCAGTCCTGCCCAGTTTCTGGCCCTGCATCTTGAGACCTTAAAGCTGCCAACACTTCGATATAAGATCATAGAATCAGAGAAATATTTAGGCTTGAAAAGAGTTCTACGAACAACAATTCCAACCATTAATCCATTTAAGCAGTAAGATTCTCACTCCAGTTAATGGTTCACAGACCCACTTGGTTGCACCAACACATGCACAATGTGGGTCCCTGCTGTCCCCCTCAGACACACATTCTATTCAGAGGCTGGCTCTTGGACCCAGCAGAGACACACATGTGCAGAGGGGTCCCTTGGTTGATCTCTAGACCTTTTGGACACCTCAGTAACTGGCTGGATTGTCCTGGTGCCTTGATTAGCCAGCTCAAAGGCTGAGCCTCTCTTGAGCCCAGACCATCTCCATATCAGTGTCCTTCTATCGCACATCAGGGATCCCGTATCCCAGGCACTGATTCCTTTTGTCTGTGAGGTTACATGGATAGCAGCTCCACTGTCCCACTGGGAGAGGTTTGGAGCAGTCCTGGAAGAAACTGGGACTCATGTCTAAGGCTGGGGCTCTCCAGCCTGCCTTTATGTCTCTGCACTCCTCTGTGCTGGTGGGGATGAGCCTTTAACCTCATGATCTGTCACTGGTCACTGTAAATGGTCTCTCTCTTACTTCTCGGTAAATTCTGATACTGCCAGCAGTGGGGAAACCCTGAACCTGCCTGATTCTCTCCTTTAATGATTTTTTTTCTCTGTTTTTTTCTAGTTGCTTGTTACATTTATTTTTAAAAAGATGACTGTTTCATTTACTGTTCTGCTGTAAACCCACAGTCAGAGAAATATTGAAAGAAAGTGGTACGTGAAAAAAAAAACCCACAAAACACAAAGCCAGCATCCCAGCTAAAAGCTTTTTAAACATCCTGTTAGCAGCAAGAGTTTATTAGTTTCTATAGTACATAATAAAACTGTGTGCGTGTCTATTTATTCTTATCAGTGAGGTTTACAAGCAAGTATCACCAGCAGGAAGAAC
>NW_005054394.1:2533985-2557039 GCF_000277835.1 Geospiza fortis | reverse complement strand
CCCCTGTTCCTCTCATTCCCCACTTCCATAAGTTATTCCTGTTTTGTCTTCAGCAAAATAGCATTAGACTTTAATAACAATGGTATCAAAACCTTCAGACATTCTCAGCTAATTCATAACTAATAAATAAGGTACTTTATGTGCTCTGTACTACCATCAAATACACCGGGGGAGAGGGAAAACAGGGAAATTAGTTCCAATAAGTAAAAGGAATGGGTTATTGAGAAGGTGGCTCCTTCCCAGAAAGAGGAAATATTACTATGTGGAATAATTTTTTAAAACTATTTAGTAGTTTCTCTCCTTTTATTATTTTTCCTTACAAAATTACTCTACCAGCTAAACAAATGAAGGTGTTGCTGAATTGAAATCCTTACTCAATGCTTGATACATATCAAAGCTTTAATGTGTGAGGGGTTTTTTCTCATTTCCCCCTTCTGAAACACACATTCACACACTCTCCTTTCTGTTTTGTTTTGTTGATTTTTTTTTTCTGCAAGGAGTAACAAATATTTAAGTTACCCACACAATTCATCAAGATTCATTTGAATCCCTCATATCTTTTGTAACTGGCTCCATCTCAACAGTGTCATGGTAAAGGTACTCTGCTTGACCAGTCTCTATATCCCAGAAAGACTAAATTAACAGTTACACTTGTGAGGGGGGGAGAAAGAGGGAACCAAAATGGCTTCACTTAAAGCAAAATATACCAAGGAAGCCCTAATGATTTCAGGTTTTGAGTACACAAATATCATAAAGGGAAAAACATGAGCTATGTACATTTCCAAGAGTAAAAATGTGACAAACTTTTAAAAGCAATCAAAATCAAATAAAAACAAGTGTGTCCCAGACTGGCACCAAAGTAGGAGATTTATCTGACACTGAGACCCAGCAGAAGGATAATGCCTTTGAAATAAGACCAGAGATCTAAATGCAACAATTTTTATTGCCTTGTACCAATCTATCACAGGAGGGACATTCCCAGGAACATTACTAAATTATGAGCAGCAGCTTGTATAGGGTCTTCATTAACTAACGAATCCAACTAATTTCTATACTATACTTGTGTAAGCACCCAGTGTGACACCCTTCCCTTTGCACTGACCTGTCCTGGGATATAACTTAGGATGCAGAATGCCCCTTTCATATATCCATTTCCTTTGCCTGCTCTTTCTCAGGTTGACTTCATAATTCTCATTTCCAGAGCTCTCTATATTGAATTCTGCAGCCTGGTTTTAGGGTGTGTTTGTGGCCGGATATTAACGTCTTATTATCAGCTGTTACTGCAAAAAAATGAATTGGGGACTTAAGGTTTGGTTATTCTTGCACAACGTTCACAGACAGACTAAATATCTCAGCTCCTTTTACAGTCAGTGGAGAGAAGCATTTCCTTCTTGGTGCAATTCAGCTTCAAATAAAGTAGCTGGTTAAAAATAGGACAGAGAAGTCACTCATTGAGAAAAACTTAATATCTCTGCTGAAAAGAATAAGGAACAAGGATGATAAGTTCAGCTGTAAATGCCTTATTTAAAAAGAAGTTATTTGAAGCCCACCTTCATCTTCTGGTCAAAAAAAGCTTTGTTCCAGCTGTAGTTCCTTTCTTCTCTAGTGGCTTCTGGCTCAAAGGACAGGCCTGCAGACAGGCATAGCTGAGCTGGCTCAAACTCTGGCATCACTAAAACCACAGTCACTGATTTGTCTCTCCTGACATTTGGAATGGGTTAGTCCAGGTAGGGGTCATTTCTCTTTTCATGTCTCACTGGTAAGAAAGGCAGCTTTGGAATGATGTGAATCCCTGCTGGAATGCAGCATAAATATCAGAAAGTGGCAGAAAATTTACCTACCCTTTCATCCTTATGTGAAGAGACAAGTACACAAAACCTGCCACAATTAATCATCTGCTTCCTAACCAGCTTTGGTCAACCTGAGAAGCCTAGGGCTGTTGTTGCCCTAATTCTGTACAAGAAGCAGATCTATATTCCTATTTACATGCAAACTGGTCCTCAAATCACTGTACTTTTTGCACAGATGAGAAAAGGGAGCCAATCTGATGATTTAGTGACCCAGTCCCAAATTGCAGGGCAAATGATCTTTCACAGCAAATCCTGCAAGGTCCTTTCATTTCTCCCTGGAAAATTTAAATTCTGTTTCCTTGAATTTAAAAATAAAATTTACCTATAAGGTCTTTACAAACTTTAGTAGAAAAAAAAAGGCCACTTTTTTTTTTTGTTTGTTTGGATTATTTTTGTTTTTTGTTTGTTTTGGTTTGTTTGTTTTGGGTTTTATGTTTTGGTTTCATCTGGGTTTTTTTTTTCCTTTGTTTTTTTCCCAACATTCCCATAGACTGTTATTATCAAAATGCTTGAGTAGGTGTCATAGTTTTCAATCCTTGATGAATATATGCCAGTGTGATAAAAACTGACTTCAGCTGATCATAGTCTACAGTTAGAAGACTGTGCAGACCCTTATTCTTGTCGACCATAATTTAGCTCACAGACTGTGCCACTCAGTGCTTGAGCCATTTTGCAGCTGCTGCTTCATTTTAAGTGCCTCTCCTGCCCAAGAGATTTCTGCAGTTGCTGAAGAACAGTTTTCTCTTACCTTGACCCATCATTGCTGCCCCTTTCTGGATGAGTTCTGAAGAACTGTTGCATCCAATCAGGGATAAAATTATTATTTCCTGGGCTCATTCTGTTAGGCATGCTTGTTCCTTGTATCATATTCTGACAGCCTGTGTGACTCTTGGGGTGTCCCATGCAGAGCCAGGAGCTGGGCTCTATGATCCTTGTGGGTCCCTTGCAACTCAGGTTACTCTATGATTCCATTCCACTCTTCTGCCTCCTTCAGGTTGTTCTGTGGGAAATAAATGAGCATTTGTCCTTAACACAAGCACAGCATCCCATCCCTGACACCAGGGACTGAGGGAGCTCCTGGTGGAATGCTTTCCTGCAAGTCTGAAGGGTGTCCTGATCCTACATCACATTGTTCAGTGGCCCTGCACTTCTGCTTGATCTTGCCTTGATTCCATGATCATTTCATAAACGCTACCAAGTTTCAAAGGAGGCATCAACTTGCTCTGTATTTCACTGTGGGCTCAAATTTCCCTAATTATTCACACTTCATGCACATGGGTTTTGTCCCTGGCTGGATCCTGAAGCTATCTCAAAGAAGCTGCATCCCTCATGTCAGGTTGTTTCAGAAGAGCCCATGGTTTTGTGTCCGAATGGATCCTTGTGCATTATGTATCCTAAAACATCAAGATCACAGGCTTTGTGCACTAATAAAAGGGCAATGCCACCACTGAATTAATAGTGTGGCTTCCAAGGGTAGGCAATATGCAACATTAACTTCATACTTTGCAAGGAACACAATTAAACTGCACCTTAGTCATCTTCTTGTGTGGAAAAATAAGTGCAGGCAAGAACACAGAGGTTGTGTCCCAGGAATGCTGTAGGGCTCACAGAGCACACTAAGACTAAATGCTAAATGGTGTAGGATCAGAAGTCAGGCCCAGAGAGGAGAAATTCTAAAAGCATGGAAGTAAGTGAACTAGTTTTTGCTGTTCTGCCTGGGGTAGAGAGTTCTCTTCCCACTGTGGTCCCTAAAGATATTACTGCTCTATAAAAATCACCAGGAGTTTTCGCTCCACTTTTAGTGATAAGCTCATTTTTTTTTATCTGAGGATGGTTTTATTTAAAATGCCTTAATTTGTGTTTAATGTGGAAAATTAAGAGAACCTTATACTAAATTTTCAAAGTTTGCATTCATAGCAATTAGCACCTGCATTATTAGACTAGTCAAAACAAACTGAAACAGGGGTAACAATATTTTGAATGACTGCTATGACATATTTTATCATTCCACTGCTAGATTGAAAGAAACATAATCACTATTCTCTCTATTTCTTCATAAGAATTTCATCAGGAAATCATTCATTTCATCATTCATTTCATTCTCTATAGAGAGTGGAAAAAATTCACCAATCTAGATTGTACTTCTGGCAAATTTACACTGATTTTAAAATACCTTTTTCTCATATTCCAGAGTGTGCTTTGTTCAGAGTATGAGAACTTTTTCTTACTAGTTTCATTTCTGAAAACAAATGAACAGTAAAGAACTGTTTGATTTTTCTTAATTAACTAATTGATTTTAGGCAATTAGATGGAGACACTAACAGAAATAACTAATCAGCTAACTGTCCAGTATTTCCTATAAACTTACCCTTAGAATTCTAGAAAAGCTTTGAATTACATTTCTAAATGTGTTTATCTTTTTTAAACAATACATTTTCTATCAAAAAAATATTGAAAGGAATGACAAGACAGGTTCTTGCAAATAAAATGTCTTTGTTTCTTTCAAAATATATTTTTGCCTGAAACTAAAACTGCTCATGAGACCCTAATTAAACCTTGTATTTCTAGATTTACTTAAGCAGATGCCCTAGCTCTTTTGCTTCTCTCTTTCCATCTTAGTCTTTGTATTACTACCACAAAACACACCAATAATCCACATAAGTATCACTTTTAAAGAACTGCTTGAATCCACTGAACAATTTGCCTGCTTAAAATTATTCAAATATGTATGCATTCTTCTGGCCTTAGAATATGCTGCTTAATACAAGCAAGATCAAATCATCTGTGGAGCTACAACCAATATTTTTTGTGGGGTCCTATCCAGATTTAATGATTCTCTGGTTCCCTGTACTTCAAACAAAAGCAGGTAATGATCAAACTCTTTCCACTGCTGCAAAAGCAGCACAACTCCTTTCTCTGACCTTAGTCAGGTTTGAATTATCTCTTCAAACATCCTTAGTCCAAGGAACATGTAGCTGATGTATAATGAGTTTAAGACTTCCTGGATTGCAGACTGAACATCACAAACTTAATTAAAGTGAGAAGGATCTGAAGGATCTCATTCCTTTTTAGAAATAGCTTCAGTCTAAAATTCTGGAACTCTGAGATGTGGCACCCTTGGGATACAATTAAACACTCACCTCAATATGCTCTCAGAGGAGCATATATTTATAATTTCTAATATTAATCTGCTTATAATTTCTTATAATAACATAGATTTACAATTTGCCTAACAGAGTGGTGGTAATTTTGATTCTTTATCCAAAGAGACTGATATACCAATATCTATTTATTATATATATCTATATAAAATTTAGATACACATTTTTATAATATGTATGCATATATATGAAAAGAATACCTTATCAGGTCAACTTTAAGGGAATTGATTTGATCACACCAGAGAGAAAAATGTAAGATGATTTTAATAATGGCAGATAGTATCAGAGGAGCACTTCTTGTATTTAAAAAGATTTTAAAAAGAAAGGATTTTCCAAACAAAAAATGAAAAGCATTTGTTGTAGTGCCATAGAGGCAAATATTAATCAAAGTACAAAAGGTGGAGTGCAAACAATAACTGATACACAAAAAAGTAGTGGAGCTCAGTGAGTTGTGTTGAAACATTATTGAATACAAAGTCCTCCAATATCACTTAAGCTAAACATTATGTTCTCTGAAAATATAAAAAAGGAAAGGAAAGAGGATAGAGAAAAATATAAAAATAACATTTCTTATATCAAAATAAATCTTTTAAATATGGTTAAATAAGAGAGCAATGATTTCTGATTTCCAGAACATCTTGGCTCTGAAGCTCTTCAGAAGTTATGGCATAAAGAAAGACAATATCTCTATTTAATGTATCGTTTGATAAAATTTAGATAAGAATTTTTATAAAAAAGTGTTTTTATGATAGATGAATGCTTTTGGCCGTCAAAATGTTTATAAATAAAATTATTTAATTATTTGGATGAACTCATCTTGAAACTGCAGAATGCTAATTAGAAATGTGACTGTTCTGCAACTCACTTCCTTGTGGAATGGAATGGTTAATACTTGCAGTGACACTTCTTATGTACAACAATGCTTTTTATTAGCTTTTTTTTTTAAATACAGCAGTAATTTTTGTATTCTCTCCAGGCAGAAAATATAACTTTAGCACAGAAAATAATTGGTACATTATTCACGTTAGCCCTTTGGGACTGGTTTTCACTCTCTTTTAAATGTTACTGTTTAGCTAGGTTGCTTTTGAAACCAAAACAAAATAAAAAAAAGGAACGATCTGCATTTTAAAAGCAGACTGCTGAGATGGAAACTCATGTATCCCCCTGACAGAGAGGAGACTTGCTAGGGCTATAACCAAAATGTTATTGAGAACCTTTTATTTAAATGACAGTGGAATACAATGAGAGTCATTATGATTATTCTGTTTAGGTACCATTACACTATGTTTATATTTAAAACACCATTTCTCCTTGACTTTCAAAAATGTCACTAATTCGTAAAGAGTGCTCGATGGTTAAATTAGGATCTTCTAGAGAAACATTATATCAGGACATAAATAATCCACAGAGGATTTTTATCTGCAGGTGCTGGAGACACAGCCCAAATGTTCATCCTGGATCTGCCACTTATGAATAAGAAGGAAGTGGTTAATGATCAGTAGCAGACTTGTTTACAATGTGGGAATATGTGAAACCTAGTGCAAAAGAGCTCAGGAAAAGGACCAAAGATGTCTAAAAGGAAGGTTTAAGGTATATCATGGGAGCAAGCTTCAGAAAACAAAAGATGAAAAGAAAAAGGTGCCTGTGTGAGCAGGTTGATGGTCAAATCTCTTTTCTGGCTGAGCATTGTGCCTCATCAAGGGGTCTAGCCTGTATTGTCATTAAATTTTTGAAAGCAACTGGCTTCCATGGGCATGAATTTTCTGGTTTGAGTGTAAGAAATCCGTGCAGAATTCAAATAGGAATAGCCAACAAGAAGCAAATATCTGAGAATAACAGCTGGAAGAGAGCAGCTTCTGAGCCGAGGACTGGGCAGAGTGCATCAACCTTGATGGATGTACATTCCAAATAACAACTTTCAGACCTGATTGGCAAAGGGGTTTAGAAACAGAATTTAGCTTCCCTGGCTGATGTTCCTGCAAGTGATTGTTGTGATTATATCGGTGCAAATAAAGGCACTGTCTAGGTGTGGGTCTAAGTATGCTCAGCCTCAACCCTGTCTGCATCTGGAGCCACCTCCTGGAAGGGCAGAGAGGGGGATATGGTGAAGCAAAGGTTTGTCAGTTCGGTCTCAGTCCCTGGAAAGAATATGGAGCAAATCCTCAGTCCCACAGGATCACATGCAGAGACACAAAGAACAAGGTGCCTGGGAATTGCAAGTGGATTTGGCAAGAATTACATGTTTATGCTGAAGAAGAGAAGGCTCAAAGGGCATCTAATGGCTGTTTACTCTGAGCTTATGAGGGGTCACAGGGGAGCTGTGCTCAGACAAGGATGTCAAAACATGGGCAAAGGTTGCCCAGAGAGGCTTTTGAGAATATTTGGAATATTCTTTGTGATCTTCAACACTCAATTTTTTAAGGTTCCATAGCAACTTGACCTTACCTTGGAACTGAGCTTAGAGCAAGGATAGAATTAGAATTTCCAGAGGCATCCTTAAATCTGCATTTTTGATGATTATATGATCATACTTGCTTGATGAGAAATGCACTTTTTTGGTGTCCCTGCCCATAGCAGGAATGTTGGAATGAGATAATCTTTAATGTCCCTTCCAACCACCAGAACCATAATTCTGTACAGCACCAGGCACTAAAGAAAAATATAGGAAGCCTGTTGTGGCCCTCAAGCTTCGCCTACCTTGTACATGAAGTTCTACCCAAGTTTTTGGTATTTCAACTTGTTTAACAAATGAATAGGCAATGGAAAATCTCTCTCTTAATTTCTACTATAATTACATTAACTAACCTCACTTTGGAGGATCTTTGCGTCCAAGCGTACTGAATCATGCAGCCTAAAATAATTTTTATGTTTTTTCATAGGTCAGATCTAAACTGTAATTGTGGCAGAAAGGAAATATCATCTGCCTAATATTTACCTCTTGTTTTGGGAGATAATAAACACTTGCTAACTATTTGGCACATCCTGAAATCACTAATGTTGTCATTATACTATTGACATCTCAGAGCCAAAATTAGGCTCAGCCAGAAGTGGTATGGGAGCAGCTGTGCAAAGTTTGCTACTCCTAATCCACTGCATATCCCAGTATATCCCATTTGCAAAGGAAACACTCTCCTGATTGCACAAGGTAGTGCCAAAGTCCATGGCAAGCATCGTCTTTCTAAAAAGCTTTTAAACTTCAAGGAATCTCATGAGGAAAAATGGTTTATTAGACTAAGCAGAAAATTTTTGTATTTCTACACAGTGTTTCTGTATTTTATGCCCCAAAGGTTGTTACCACATACCAATCAAACCAAATGATTTAAAAAAATGTATCAGTTTGATCAGCAACTGGATCTTAAAGAGGTTCGACAGGAGAGTGTACGCAGGAAAGGTACCTGTGAATTTAGTCTTACCATGAGACTTCAAAGGATAAGGGCATTTAGACCCAGAATATGACACCATTATAGCAAAAAATAGATAATATGCTGAATGTCTATAGCCAAAAAAGCCAAGTTTCATTTAAGCAAGGTTAATGAAATCTTGGTTGTAACTTTATGGGAGTTTGGATCCTTGGCGGGTTTCTCACATCCCTCTGCTGCTCAGGTCCTCTGTTTATTACTCATGCTTTTGGTTTTGGTTTTTTTTTGTTTTGTTTTGTTTTGTTTTTTTCTTTTGTTTTTTTTTCTTTGTTTTCTATACTCATAAGGCACTTTTTAAAGTCTTACAGATTTATGCAAAGCAACTTTCTTCTATCAAGATACTTTATCACACGTGCCATGGATGCTTGACTCTCACGTCACATATCCTTTCACTTCTGGCTTCCAAACTGTGCCAATTGCGTTGTCACTCAGTTAGATTAAACACAGGTAACACATTCTGTGTTACAAGGTCAGTGTCTTCTCAGTTTCTTTCCTGGCAACACTCTGCTCAGTTTGTTTTGGAGTGAAAATCACTCTTTGTGTATTCATTGCAATTTCTGTTGAGGAAAAATGTAGGAATTTCTGTCTTCAGGCTGGACCATAGATTTGAATGAAAAATGATTCACAAAAATTAATTATCTAAAGATTTTAAATCTGCAAATTTCTGATTCTGGCATGTTCTGAACTCTAGTAGAGGATATGCTCCTGACCACATCAAAAATATCCCTTGAAAGACTGGGCTTTCAGAAGAACAGAAAAGGAGAATATATTTCTGCTAGAACCCTCTCAGGAGTTATGTGCACTTAGGAAAGAGCTTCTATATGGCAGTTACTCCTGGAAACCCTTAAGATTCAAATGAACCAAACAAAGTTAGCTGAGCAGAGACAAATATTACTCTACATGGCACAAAGCTCAAATATGCATATTTTCTCTCGCAGAGATGCCTCATGCCCACAGAATCTTCACAGACTTCTAGAAAAAATACACATAAAAAGGTTGGCAGGATTAGGCCATGAAGGCACAGCTTTTCAGAGGTATTGTTTCTGTCAAAGAAACAAACAGAGAAGCTTAGAAGGGCAAGCAACAGGGGGAAAAGTTACAAATTATTTTCATCCACACAAACCGGCTGTCTTTCTGAAAGAAATTGAGATATACCTTGAAATGTTGCAAGGATTTTACTCTTTTTTTGATATGAAAAAATTTGAAGCTTCATGTAATACAAAACAGAGGGAGAGGAAAGTGAAAGTATAAAGGATAGCAAAAAAAAAAAAAAAATCTGTTTCTATGTTAAACTTTGGAGCAAAGTATTTTTACACTGTGCTACAGTCATTGCAGAAATTCATCAAATGTGAACATGTTCCCAAAACTTTCCAGTGAGATAATAAATGCTACACATTACATGCATCACAGAAACTGAGGAGCAAAGAGATTTGGGACCCAGTGAAGGGAATTATGAAATTATATCTATTAAAAATTTATGGGAAAATATCTCTTGTCAAACAATGGATGAGAGCAGTATAAATTTGAAATTAGTGTGAGAAAATAAACTATTTAATGACAAAAGACTTAAGCAGAACTATTGTAGTCTTGGGATATTAAATGTTCATCTTGACCAGTCAGTTATTGCTGTTTGTCTGGAGACTTTGACCAGGCTTTTCTGTGTGTCAAATCATATAAAAAAATGCTTTTTCCACTGCTTCCTGGTTGCTGCTTTCTAGGGGTGATGACATCAATAATAACCATAAATTTGATTCAACAATATTAAGGTATCCATTTTATCACTGAGCGTAGACAATGGATGTGTTGCTATTTTTCAGTTATCACTTTTCTTTGAATCCACAGATTCTGTAAAAGAAAGTCATATCTATTACATTTGTGGCATGCCCTGAAACAAAAGGATATAGCATAATCCCAGCAGTGGAAATAGAAAGGTTGTTTATGCATCAGAAGCATGTTGAAACATGAAAATAAATATCAATAAACAATGGAAATTGTTTTAATTTTTTTTTCAAAATTTCCAGTGGAATTCAAGACATCTCCAGTGTTGCAAACTTGGGATTTGAACATGCAAATCTTAAACAAGAAGTTACACTTCCTCTCATTTTTAGTAATGTAAAAAGATGTGTTAATCCTCTCCTAAAATACTTACTATTTTTTCCTAAGACATAGATATTGTATTCAGGATATGATGATCAAAGCATCCATTCTTAAATATCATTATTAACTCAAAGTATAGACAGAGTTTCTCTGGGTTTGGGAGTTTTTTAGTAGCAGCACAAATTTTGGTGAATTATGGTTCTCATGCCAGATGTAGTGATATGATGTAATTTTATGGTCAAGGGCTTGCAAAAATAGGTATGATTGTCACTGTTACAATATTGTGGGGCGAACCAGCAATCAGAGTTGAGCGAGCTATTCATCCTAATGAGTTCATCAGAATATCTCTGGACATTGCTGGAGCCAGGTTTTCCCCTAATATCCCTCAGATGTGAACAAAATTGTCATGTAGATAAAAGGAGATCTCTGTGTTTCTGCTATGGTGATTTGAAAGGTCTTTATAGGAAATGTCTGATAAGCCTTCATTAATGTAACTCTAAGCACTTGAAACAAAACTCCAGAATCTAATTTCAGAAAAAAGTACAAGTGTGAAGGAATTCGTGTAGTTATTGCAGATCTGCTTTCTTATAAATCACTGCAACCTTTTTGTTCTCTACTTTTAAATAAACACCATGTCCAATAAGTATAGATAATTATAAAGCAGTCATACTTCCATGAGGCTCTATTATCTTGTTCATATATATGAAAGATTATAGTCTGAAAGGCAACTAATTATCTAGCCTAAAACTTAAATAAGTATATTGTAAAATAAAAATATATTACTCCCACTTTGTAGAAAGGCTTTTATATAAACTGGATGTTTTAAATAACAAATGGTGTAAAAAGCAAACATTCACTCACAAGAAAAAAATTGACTAATTAGTGAAGAACATGAAATTATAGGGTCTGAAACATAAATGGTGGGGTTGTTTCCAGCAAAAAAATTGCAGTGTGGCTGAAATGAAAAGATGCAGGATCTGTCTCGGTTTCTGACAACACCCTGTCACAAAAATGAAGAAAAAATTTTCAGCTTAATTTTTTCTTTTTTTTTCCTTCCCCATGTAGATTACTACATCTCCGTACATCATCTAGAGAATTAATCTGATCTGGCACCTCTAGATTACACTATAATGCTAAAATATGACTCCAGCATATATCCACTATATACTAAAATGACTCCAGCATATATCAAGAATTTAGAAATTCAGACAAAATCTGATTTCATTTAAAGTACTGACATAATTGAAAGGAAGATACTTCTCAGTGACATTGCATGAAATGACAAGAGGCAATGGGCATCAACTCAAATACATGCAATTCCATTTAAGCAGAAGAAAAAAGCAGTTTTTAACTGTTAGTTGAGTGAAACACTGGAACAGCCAGCAGAGGGAGGCTGTGAAGTCTTCATCCTTAAGGACATTCAATCTCCAACTAGACACAAACCTGGCCTACTTTCTTTAGCCATCCTCCAGTGAGGCCTTCACACTAGTTCTGTATTTGTTTTTTATCTTAACATTTCATCTAAATACCCTTTCATTACTTGTTCACCTGATGTAACTGAGGTATCCATCTTGGCTTGAACTGAACAGTTTTCAAGGCATGAGATTGAAATTTAGGCTTCAAGCCCAACTAACACTTGAGGCTTAACTTCCCAGCTCCCTGATGGTCAAAGCATGGTGTTAATAATGCCAGAGCTGTGGGTTTGATCCCCCTATGGGCCATTCACTTAGAAGTCACACTTGATGATACTTGTGGGTTCCTTCCAGCTCAGTTCCTTCTACAGTTCCGTAAATTGAGTGATCCTTGATCCACAAGTAATATGATATAAGCCATCATTTTTTGTGTTGCTTTGTAGGTTATTTAAAGAAGTAGCTTGATACAATAATATGAATTTGGATTCAGAAAAATATATTTACACAGCACAACCACCATTTTTTGCAAGCATGATAACAGCCTACCTACTATGAGAAAGGTATTTCTCATTTTTGATCTCCATAGTCAAATGACGGTTTTAAACTTAACTAGCAAAATTTGATAGTGGTGTCAACTTCCTTTTTACATTTCCTCTAAGTCTGCCCTAACTAAGACTGGGAGAGCAAACACAAGCACACATCACACTGTTTCTGCTTTTGTGATCCCTTTGTCAAAAAGATGCCCCCCCCTAAGTTTTGATGAGGAAAGTGAAGGCTGCAGGCTGTGATGGCTTGTTGTTTGTTTGGGGTTTTTTGTGCAGCTTTCTCTTTTCTTTATCAGAGTGAAATATGTTGGGTAGATGGGTTGTTGCTGTGCTAATCACCACCAGCTGCTCGTCACTGTCACACATCTATAGGTGCAGCAGCTTTGCTGCTGAGCTCTAGGCCTTCAATCTGTTCTTCCAAAACAGCTCAGCAACAAAAACTTTTTTTCCTCTCCTTTGTAAATATTCAAGGAACTCATCTGAAAGGCTTTTTTATGCAAAATACATTATCCTCTTCAATCTCTCAGGATTTTTTTACTCAGGAAAAAAGTATAGTAAGTTAAACAATAGTGGTGACTGGATAAGAAATGACAATCACTGTGTGTCCTGTTTGATAAATAGGTTCCTTTGCATGTTATTTCTTGTCTCTCAATAGGGGTTCTGACAGAGGAAATTGAAGCAATATTTAAAGGACACATTCAATCTCTCTCTTCATTCTAAAGGACCATAGCAAGGCAGCAAAATGGTAAACATGAGTAAGGAAAGTAACTGTGTAAATCAGCAGGCAGATTAATAGAAGATAAAAATAATTGCATATACTACTAGATTAATCCTCCAATGAATATAATGGTAAAATATTCTGCTAGTATTTCTCCTGGCCAGCCAATGGAAGAGAGCATTATTTGTTCTCTGTGCAGGGAAAAGAGATGCTAATATCTAGTTTTATCCAAATAATATACAATACAAGGTATATATACAATCTACTTTGTCATATGCAGCAATTTTGGGTGTGTTGCTGTAAAGTACCATCCCCTTCCAGCTGAGAAAAAGATATCTATTAATATCTACACTAGCTACCATCTTGTCATTCCAAACTGTCTGCTTCTAAGCAGCTTTATTTAGGATGTCTATATAGGTTTGGCTAGTTGTGGTAGGTGTTATTGGATAAATATTTCTCAAAGTTATAACTTAATGACAGCGTCTACTGTCCTGGTTTTCATTGAGATAATTTTCTTCTTGGTAGCTGGTACAGTGCTGTGTTTTGAATTTAGTATGAGAATGTTGCTAACACACTGATGTTTTGACTGTTGCTCAGTAATGTTTACTCTAAATCAAGAACTTCCAGTGTCTCATGCCCTGCCAGAGGAAGTGTTCAAGAAGCCATGAGGTAGTATGGCCAGAAAAGGTGACCTGACCTAGCCAAAGGGATATTTCACACAGTAGATAAATTGGTGGGAGTTGTCTGAAATGAGAGAGTTGTCTGGGAGTCACCAATTACTGATCAGGCACCAGCTGGGCATTGGTCGGTGGATTGGTGGTGAGCAACACTATTTTGCATCACTTGTTTTTCCTGAGTTTTACACCTTCTCTCTCCCCTATTCATTTCTAGCATTAATATTATATTTTCATTATTACAATTTTATTTATACTTTTAATTTCTAACTATTAGTATTTTTTGTTGTTGTTGTTTCAATTATTAACCTGTTTTGAATTCACACAGTCTACCTCTTATTTTGGATTCTCCTCACCACTGAGGGGTGCTGAAGAGGTTTTGTGATACTTAGTTGCCAGCTGGGGTTTATCTGTGACATCTACACAATAAAAACTTTCACAATTAGAATAACAGGATTTGAAGGTTTGGAAGGGACCTTTAAGATCATCTAGTTCCAAACCTCCCTACTGCGGGCAGGGACACCTCCCACTAGACCAGGTTGCTCAAGTTCTTATCCTACCTGGCTTTGAACATTGCCAGGCCTGGGACATCCACAACCTCCCTGGGCAACCTGTTCCAGTGTCTCACCACCCTCACTGTAAAGAATTTCTTCCCAATATCTAACCTAAATTTCCCCTCTTTCATTACTCTGTGTTCTATCACTATAGTTTCTGATGAAGGCTCTCTCTCTGACTTCCCTGTAGGCCCCCTTCAAATACTGGAGGGTTGTTATGAGTTTTCAATGCAACCTTCTCTGCTCAACACTAGCAGCACTTATTATGTTGCCAACAATTGAATTTCCATCCTGTTTACTTGTTGTGACTAAATATATTCTTAAGCATAAAACTAGGTAGTCTTTGTTGCTGTTTTTTTTCCCAGAATAAATAAATTTTAGGGGATTAGCATTAGATCAAATGAGGACTAAGTGCTAATTTTTTGTTTGTTCTTTTTCTGGCAGAAGGTAACACTGATGTGTTGAAAATGCCTGTAAAATGCCTCACAGCACGTGCAGTACCAGATTCCCTGGAAGCAAGGTACTACTTAATGAGCAAAAAAAAGAACTATTTTGCAAGTAATTTATAAAGACCTTAAATGCCCAGTGAGCTTTGTTACCCATAGCAGTGGGGAAGGAGTCAGTAGGGGAAGAAGACACACACCAAAAAAACAACTAACCAAGAAAACACAAGATTATGGATGACAATCATAAAAGGAGTATTTTTTTAGTCCTAAAGTAAAAGGTAATATGAAATGATGGTTGTCATATTATATCAGAGACTGCCTTACTCTTTGTTTTGCATTTTTGGTGGTAGTGTTTTGCTGTGTTTTGTCTCCTGGACATGCTTTTAAAATAAAGCATCAAACTCTTCATAACAGTTGTGTAATTCACTTAGTTGAATGCCAGACTTTTCTTTCAGAAATCCTGACAACACTAATCAGAATGAGAAGCAGACTAGACCTACAGGATCATAATCTGCCACTGAAGATAAGATTAAAAAAACACACAGTTCAAATGAATAGTCTTTTTTCTTTCTTTCTTTCTTTCTTTCTTTCTTTCTTTCTTTCTTTCTTTCTTTCTTTCTTTCTTTCTTTCTTGCTGAAAACAAAGCAGAGGCGTTGATAGAACAGAGAGGGGAAGCAAAACCAACAAGAAGTATTTTGAGAAATTAATAGTGTATGGAAAGTCTCATTTTAAGGAAAAAATCACAACAGCAAGAAATTCAGTCTAGGATCTAAAATTCTTTCATCCATCTGTCACTAATTAAAAAGACTGTCAAAGAACATATGGTCTGGAAACTACAGGGAGTTAAAAAAGAAAACCAAAAGGAGCTGCACTAAGAGTGCACTTAAATAACAGTTTTCAGTAAGTGCCTGACAAATCCCCAGAAAGGTAGGTAAAGGACAGGAGGGTGACTTGGAATGCAGGACCATAAAGAATTCAACTAGTATTATGAGTTTCTTTATTTTTTCTTATACTGCAAATCTCAAAAGTGATAAAAAACTTCCCTTTGAAAACACAATGGAGGCAGGTTGAGGGAAGCCAGACTCTTTCTGTTTGTTTGCCAATGTTTTTCCATGAACATCATCCTTTTATAATTGCTTTTGTTGATCATCTCTTCTAAATTTTGCTGACTGCTGTATTAAAAAATCATGATTTTTTCTATGCCTTTACACTGATTTCATTATTAAAGAATTTAGTTTTCAAGAATTTAAAGCCTCTTACTTTTTTCAATAATAATGGTCTCTAATCTCTTAAGATTGAACAGCAAAATGAGAGAAGAGAATGCAATATTATGGTTTAATAAATAACATTATGTGAAAAGTATTTCATCTGGAATTTTAGATGAATATTTTTTATTATCACCACTTATCGTAGACAGAATCTAGTTCAGTAGTCACATATCATTTTTTCTTTCTTTAGCATTTTGCATAATGGTGTGCATCCTTTAACAGCATAATCATACCTTCCTCATAATTCAATCTTATTGCATTTTGAGTTTTATAGGAGAAGTATTACATTACTCTGAAATTTATCTTTTCTGCTTTTCCTCCTCAGAGGAATCTTCCTCTCCTAATCAGCCGTTCTTCCATGTTCATCCATATTCCTAGCAATTCTCCTTTCTCTCTGGCAGAATTTTTGTTTTGGGGGGAATGAAACATGAAATATTCAAGTAGTTAGTCTGCAGGACATGCATCCTTATCAAGAATTTTTTTAAAAACTCACTCAAGCCTCAAAACTCACTATTTTTTCTAACCATAACTCTTTCTCTGGAAAAGTCCTTTAAACTAAATTCTCTTGTTTAAAACCAAATAAATAAATGCTTGAAAACTAAGAGCAATCACCTTATTCAGTTAAAAGCATTTCTTTTTCTTCATAATGCAGAAAAACTACTGACTTTATAGCTTTTTGATGATTAAAACATATAAAAGATCATTGCAGAATCAAAAGATTTTTAAATGTTACAAAAATATACCATGTTTGGTACATGAATGCTTCTCCAAAATTTAATTCATGAAATGTGATGAGTTGCACATTTGGTTTTTTTCTTTTTTTTTTTTTTCATTTCAGGAATTGCTTCCAAAATCTCCAGAAATCTAAACTGTGAACACTACTTGCAGTTGAGCACATCCATATGTAGCAGATCCTTTCTTATATGTTCTCAATTATCCATCATTCACAGACTGCTGCAAGCTGAGGAAGTTTATATAATAGGGGAGTGAGAAGGGAAGATGCCACATACATTTCCTCTGCTCTTATGCACTTCCATAGGCATTTGCTGCTGGTAAAGAACATTCAACATTTCAAGGCAAGACAGAACTTTATGATCTGGTTCAACAGAGGTGTGACTCTCCCCTGCTGCTCTTCTCCCTAGATAGATACCATAGACCTGAAAAATACCAAGTTCACAACCAACTAGTCTTGAATAAGAACATGGAAAAATACCCATGGGCTTTCTCCAAGACCCTCAAATTCTCAAAACCTTAAAAATGTACATTTTTGACAAAGAGAATTTCTAGTTTCTCTCTTTTACTCTGCCTGTGCTTCTTAGAGTCCTTCAGGATCTTCACCATCCATGGAGCCTGAGACCCTCACATGCCTTCTCACCCATCTAGATTGCTATTATAAAAAAAGGAGAGAGGGAGGGAGGGAGAGAGGGAGGGAGGGAAGGAGAAAAAACAGTTTTATTTAATGTCTCTAGTCTAGTCTCTCCATTTCCATTGACTGGTTCTGCTTTAGCAGAAAGATGGATCAGCAAAGGTGGCCAGATTACACACAGACCATAGTGTGGAACATGGAAATGTACTGTCCCTGCTATAGCATGCTGGTTTTAGTTAGGATGGAGTTAATTTTCTTCCCAGTAGCTAGCACGGGGCTGTGCTTTGGATTTGTGCTGGAAACAGTGTTGATAATTCTGGGTTGTTTTTGTCTGCAGTGCTTACACAGCATCAAGGCCTTTTCCGTTCTTTACCCCACCCCACCAGTGAGGAGGCTGGGTCTGCACAGGAGCTGGGAGGGGACACAGCCAGGACAGCTGACCCCAGCTGACCCCAGAGATGTTCCAGCCCACAGGGGGTCATGCTCAGCATATAAAGGTGAGGGAGAAGAAGCACTGGGGGAATATTTGGAGTGATGGTATTTGTTTTCCCAAGTCTCCCTATGGCCTTAATGAGGCCCTGCTGTCCTGGCGGCTGAGCACCTGCCTGCCCATCCAAATTAGTCAGTTAATTCTTTGTTTTGTTTTTTTTTTAATATGCATGGCTTTCACTTTACCCATTAAACTGTCTTTTTCTGAACCTGTGAGTTTTCTCACTTTAATATTTTTGACTCTGCCCCATGTCCTACAGGGGGAAAGTCAGTGTGTAGCTGTGTGGAGCTGACTTCCCAGCCAGGGTTAAACCACAACACAGAGAAATGTACTAGTGCCCCCACTTTGATCCTAGAAATAGTTTTTTTATTCCATAGTAAAACCTTGATTTTCTCTTCATTTTCACTGACATGAATTACAGATCCCAATGCAGTGATAATGAAGACTACCCTCTAAAAACACACTGTGTAAAATGACCATCTGATATAACTTCCCAAGGTAATCTTTGCTCCTTACATTTGACTCTGAATTTTTGAATAACTTGTGTTTGTTCTTCTTTAATCCCTTACTTCAAAGTGGTTTTTACAGACCAATGATTTTGCTTGCCACTTGCCTCTGAACCCTGCTCATGGTCAAGCACACCAAATTCATAATCAGAATTTTTTCCTAATAACATATAAATTGCTTTCTGGAATTCAACAGATTGCTTGAGAGCTTGTTCCTCTGCACCTCATCAAAAGCCAATTTGATCTTGTATTTGAAAAATTAGTAAGATTGTGAATCATTGCTGAGATTTTTGAAAGTGGGAACTTTTGGCTTTTGTGTGATGTGTTCAGCCTTGAAGAACTAAGGTCTGAATTATTTTCTTCCTCAAGTGTACTTCAAAACAGAGCAGTGCCTATGAATCATAGTTCAAGCACCCTGATTATTGAAATAAAACAATCACGCATCAGATTAAAATTAATTTAAACTAATTTTTTCTGGCTGGGTTACAGGAAAGAAGGAATTCTGCCATTTTTTACTCATTTAAGAATGCTTTTAAGCCCTGCTGTGATATTTTTAACATCAAAACAGAAAAGGTAGGGAAAAATGGGAAAGAAGGAAGAAAAACTGAGAAAAAGTCTAGAATGTAAATAAAAATCTCTAGAATTATAAACCAATATATATGAATTGTAGTCTTTTTTTGGTTTTGTTTTTTATTTTTTGCTTGTTTGTTTTTTGTTGTTGTGGGTTTTTTTTTCAAATCTCCATGTCTTCTGGTTTTTATATTGGTTATTAGCACAGTAAATGGCTAATCAAACAATTGGATGGGAAAGTTTCCAACCAGACCATTAAGATATACCTATAAGAGACAGGAGGAAATCAGTGCCCTCTTTGCTCAGACATTTGTGACCAGAGAAAGGATTCAAGAGGAAGCACCATCAATGGATGAGGGAAGAGACAGTGATCTTTAGAGAGAGATCAACCCCTATAAAGCTGTGGGATCCAAAAAGATACATCCAAGGCTGCTGAAAGACATAGCCAACATCCTTGAAAGCCACTCTGTCAGCAGGTTGGGGAGATTTGGGAAGATTTCTGGTGAATGCAGAAAAGGACTTATCACACACCTTTTTCAAAAATTTCACACAATCCAGAAGACTAAAGGAAAATTACACAAGTGCCAGGGAAAATCATGGAGTGAATCCTTTTGAAAGACTTTTCTGGAGACATAAAAATCAGAGTGAACTGTAACGATTAGTATGAATATATCATGGGTAAATCTTGTATGACCAACCAGATTTCTTCCTGTGATAAGCTGTCTGTTTCCAAGGGAGGCGTGGCGGACATAATTTGCTTTGATTTCTGAGAGTCTGTTTCTCAAACTTTTCTGCTTATTCAAGTGAACATATCTGGGCAGCCAGATGGATAAAGCACAGATGAGGTGTCAGAGAACTGTTGCTGGTCTCAGAGAACAGTTGTTAAGGGACCACATTCAACCTATAGAACGGTTACGAGTAGCATAGATGTCTGTCTTGGGATCTTGGATCTTTCCTGTTTAACTCCACAGAGTGGAGTAAGAGATAAAGTGAATATTCTGAGATGGTTAAGAATGGATAAAACCTATTGAACAGCAGATGGGGGTGAGGAATGAGAAAAACCTCAGAGAAGCTGCCCTGCAGAAACCAAGGTCAGTGAAGAAGGAGGCAGAGAAGGTGCTCCAGGCTTTGTGAGAGGGGCTGGGATAAGCCAAGCTCAGAACCCACTCATGCTGTGATGTTTCCTACTTTAAATTTTCTACCTTTTCAATAATTATGCTTTTTTCATGTCAATGGTTACCTCCATTTACAAGGATTACAAGATCTTGCCAAAATTCTTTCAGTTGTCAGTAGAAAATCTAATCTATAAAGAACAGACAAATGTCTATTTATAATAAGACATGTACATCCATCTAGATAACATACCTTAAACTCCTGCTTTTTTACTTCCAGCAAGGAGACATCTCTCTTCTCTAGATAGAACCAGAGAATGTCATTGCTCTTGTCATTGTTATCAACTCTTGAAAGAGTGAAACTGCAATTGTAATTGTGGAATAACAAAGGGAATATTTTCACTGACAGAGCAGGATGTTGCAGGATACTGGTCATTGGCAGAAGATACATGATTTGGCAGCTAGTTTGTTTGACTGGTTTTGCTGCTTCATTTTCATAGTGTTTACATATCCAATTGCTTTTTTGGTGGAAAATTACCAGCAAACTGGGATGGATTTCTGGCTGATTTAAAGAGGTGTGACTGGAATAAAATCACTAATGGTTCAATACATCAATTACAAATCTGGCCTTCTTTAATCTCAGTTGCTCTTTATTTTTCATGGGAGAAGAGCTGCTAATCCCCAAAAGGTTATTGTCTCTTCAAGATCTGATTCTGAAATACAGATCATCAGCTCACATACAAATGTTTCACAATAATCATAAAACGAAGTTAATTTCCAGAATCTCCTAATCACCATGGTAACACACTCAGGCAAGTACAACTAAGAAATGGAGGTACCCTGAAAAATTTTGTCTAAAAAGCAAAAGGTCATTCACGCTCTGACTATAGAAAGGATTTTTGTGGACATTTTTATGGATTGTTTTCAAGCCTACCTTTTCTTCCATGAAATGGCTCTGTAACCAGCATGTACTAGAAAATAAAAAGGTAGCCATTCCATTTCAAAAATCCCACTAGTATTAAGTTTCAAAATTTTACATGTAAAGTAGAATCTATCTTCTTCTTCCAGAAGCAGACCCACAGAGCTAAGGCCACACTCTTTGAAGACAGAATGCTGAAATTACCCATGTCAAATAGAACCTTGTAGTGCTAAACAAATCCTTTTAATTTGTTGGAAAGTGAAAAAAAGAAAACCAACAAAAATAAAACCAGAAATTTATTTGTCACATACTTGACACTTTCTGCTTCATCTTCTGAGGCTACACTTATTGTACTTGCAGCTCTGTGGGGCACAGCTTGCATCCCAGCCTAGTGGTCTCTAAGTGTGTCTCTGTTTTCTGAAAGATTGCCAATGGAGTGCCAATGGAGTCTTCCAAATTTTTCAGCAATATTGTGTGACTCATCTGAACAGAACATTTGCCCAAAGTTGCTAATCTGCCTTTGATAAAGAAACTCTCATTTTGCTGTGAGAAATAACACAGTGTGTGCAAACAAACCTGACTTCATTATGATGAGTTAACTGATTGCCTTCACAAGTCTTTACATTTTTCGTTTGTTTGGGTCTGTTTTTTTAATCCTGCACACTATTTTCCATGACAAATAGCTAAAGAATTTTTATGGGGATTTTTGTTTTTATTTTTTTTTTTTATTTCTCTCAGTGTTAAATGGTATAGCCTAGTAAATTTAGAAGCCTAAAAGGAAATAAAAGGGCGTCAGCTTCTTGAGCAGTCTCTTCCCTCTTGGGTCACTTTCATTAGTATCTTTTCTACAAGACAATGGTGTCTCAGCAGCTGTGAGGTGATCTCTCAGATAATCTCTGGGCATTAGAAAGTTTCAGGCCATTTTTTCATTTCTTCAGAGCGTGGGTTGGAGAGGGAGGTTTGTAATTCATAATTTACAGACAGCTGAGCACCATGCATGTTAACTTATGGCAAGTGACTTTATATATTACAAAATACTGAATGGGCAGTTCCTGTTAAAAAATGGATCCTGCACAATTGTAAATTATTGATAACATGTTTTCTGTTTTCTGCTACATTTGCACACCATCCACATCTTGCCAAAAGACAAATGCACCTATTTGAGAGCTAACAAAATAGCACAAAGGTAATGACTGCAGCAGTCGCTATGCAGCTGGGCCTCCCCAGATTGCATATACTCAGCAAACTTGCTCAGGACACTCCTGTGTTCTTTTTTGGTGTTAATTGTTCTGAGTCAAGTACAGAAAGCAAAATATTCCTCATGCAAACACAGAAAAAAAAAAAAGAATGCATGACAAGCCTATTGTTTTGCAGCAGCACAAAGTACTTCTATAATTTGTCCTACATTGTCTTTTCTCTGACACTTCATGACCATCTTTAGCACCTGCACGTCTTCCATGACTTGTATTCCTCTACCCTTTGCATGTTTGCTTCACTGCAATCTCCTACAAACTCTCTGTGCTTCACCACTGTACTCATTATAGGGAGGGCTGGCAAAGAGTGGCCCTTTCATCTTTCTATGCCACTGCTCTGCCTCAGCCTTGGAGTTCACATTACAGACTGAGAAGGACAATGGGAGCATGGAAAGCACAATGCCCATTCTCAAAACTACATTTATTTCCTCACCTTTCCTCCAGGAAATATGTTTATTCAGTGAAATATTTGGGATTTGATAAGGAATTTTCTTTTTTCCTCTTCAGATTGTGAACACAGACCAGAGTTTAAGTGTTGAAAATAAACCAAAAAACAGCTCATAAAAATGCTTTTCACTTTTTGATATGTTTAGTTTTCTTGAATCTGACACCTATATAGCACAGCATCAAATATCAGATAAACTGAATCAAAAGTCAAGAAGAAAACTGACTCCAAATTTCCCTTCTCCTCAC
>NW_005054394.1:2508514-2533975 GCF_000277835.1 Geospiza fortis | reverse complement strand
TTTCCTCTCAGGCATACTTGCACAATTAGTCATTTCAGGTCTGTCAGAAAAGAAAAAAACAGGAAAAAAAATCTATGTCCATGTACAATGAAACTGTGATAGAATAAATAAAAAATAGTCTCATTTTCGTAACTATTTTGTTTAAAATGAGGAAAAACCCTATAAATGCATATAGGAAAAGGAATTAAAAAACTATGACTCATTAGTCAGGAAGAAAGCATGGAAAAAAAGTTCTGAAACAAACACTGAGAAAGTAGACAGGGAACAAGCCAATGATTCTTGTATTTGTTAACAGATAGAGACAGTAGTGGCGCTACACCAGGAGGCAGTCCAAATTTATTTCAGATGGGGGGAGGTAAACGTTTTCAATCTGACCAGGTCACTCCTGAGTCCTACTGAACTCTAGACTGACCTTCTTCAATTCTCTTCCCTTTATGTACTACAGCCAAAGAACACAAAATAGGTGTTGGCAACTTTTAGCAGCGACAGTTCTCCTGTGGTTGAACTGAGTAATCTTCACTGTAGAAAAAAATGATTATTGAACTGGGCTTTTTACAATTGTCTGAAAAAATGCAATCTCACTTTAAAGAAATTACAGTATGAAAATAAGACATGTGGTTCCAGGTGGCTGTACATGGGCAGACTGGAGAACACAAGAAAATACTGAATAATATCAAAGAAATCACCCATCATGGACTGCTGCCAGTGCATGTTCCACCTTCAGGTACAAGTCTTTAGCTACAATAAATGGAATGTATCTCTTCCTGCACACAAGATAGCAACCTTTCAATAGATGCAGTTAAACTCCATCTGAAAATTCAGTTCAGCTCTGTTCCGTCCTCTTCCATTCTTTCTGTTCTATTCTATTCTATTCTATTCTATTCTATTCTATTCTATTCTATTCTATTCTAGTTCTAGTTCTAGGTCTATTCTTGTCATTCTTATTTTTATTCTTTCAGAACATCTTTCTAATATATAAAGGTTTTTCACATTGCTTTAAATTATATGACTAACTCTCAGGTTTTAATTTTTTTCTCCACCGCCCCCTGGGAAAGAAATACCTGTAATGATGTGACTTATTTTGCTTTGTGTTCTCCTTTTCTTCAGATGCAAGTTGCCAGGTATTGTTAGAGAAAGCACTTAGAGTGAGAAGTGGCGACACTTATGACAGTTCCAAGTTCCTGAAGTGAATTACTTCACAGCCTTGGACTGCCCCTTGAAAATATTCCATTTTTCTCTCATTTGCTCTCCTGCACCTGCAGACAGCTCCTTGCACCAAGGGACTAAAGCTGTCATCCAAATTCTTCAACTCAAAGATTTAGGTGATTTTTTTTTCCTTAAGTATCCTAAGCCAAGAGCAGGAGTACTTTGAAGAGAACATGCAAGACCTTGAACTTCATTCTTTTTCTAACAAAAGGCAGTACAGAGCAGAGTGCTGCCTGCATGGCTCTGGAGATGTACTGTGCTAGCATATCCTATTTAATATTTTTGAAGTATTGTAAACCTCATGCCCTGCAGGCCAAATTGCCATGGAAAACTGAGAGGTGAGGAAAACATGAAAACCCATCATTCGTTTGGATGTGAAATAGCCTTTTACTTGGAACTGACATCTGTAGTTGAGACAATGTGAGCATGAGAAATCCATATGCACTGAGGAGAAAACTTGCCAGTATTGTGAATTTTCAAAAATTTAAAATATAATTTAAAAAATATTAAAAACAAAATTGATTTTTTTTCCTCCCTTCTGTTTTTTAAGCTGTTAGGGTTTATTTGTTACTAAAAGTAGCAGAAATAATTCCATCACTCTCTTGCTGATTTAGTTTACACAAAACTTCCAGGGGAAAAACATGTCTATTTTTAAAAAAATATATATATATTTCTAACACACACAATCTGTATGTGTCTTTGTATGCAATGAGTAGGATAAAGATCTACCAGGAAAATAATATCTGAAACAAGCAGGGTGATCAGCTGGGCCTGAAAACTTTGGCTTCAAGACCCTGCGTGTGTAATTCATATTGAGGTACAGTAAACTAGAATCCAAACAAATGTTTTTCACAAAATCCTCTCTGGGTCTGAAAATTTCATTTTTTCTGTTGCAAAGTGAGTCGAAACTGAGAGCAGGAAAGACCCAGTGAAATGGCTTCTCCTCTGATCAATGAATTCTCCTCACTTTGCCTATTCTCATCAGATCTGCTACAAAATCAATACACAAGACCACAAAAATGAACCTATAAAAAGCTAAAGATAAATCCCATTTTATAGATTACAAATGTAAAATTTTTCCTCCTATCTTTCCATCACTCTCTGAATAAAAGGATTTTAGGACATCTGAAACCACTGTTAATTCTGCTGACTCAAACAGATGCTGTTTCATTACTAGTTATTCATTTGCACCACACTGATGTAAATAACTGTACTGTGCAAATGATCACCAAAGCAGAATTGATGCTAAAATTTTATATTTTTATAACTCAAATTATCTAGACTTTAATATGAATGTAGTCTCTTTTAGGTATCTTCATTTTCTGACATGCTTTTTTGTTTTCAAGTGGATGCTCACCATTGCATTTGGAAAACTCAATCAATCAAACTGATTACTTGAAAATGTTGATTGCTTATGAAAATGCAAACTTCTAACATGTTTCCAAATGAAGAAGTGAAAACTACAGGAGTGACACAATTTACTTTCAAAGTCTATCTCAGAGAAATTTCTCTGAGAAAACACATGAAACTGAGATGAGAGTTTAATTTTCAGGGAGAGTATTTTTTTTTCCTTGAGGTTGTAATTCATGACAATTTTCTACAGATAATGGTTTTTCTCATGTATTTTTCTTCAAGCAGGGCAAACTGCCATTTAATCTAATCTGCCACATTTGTAAGTTTACTGTTGAAGGAAAAAAAAAAAAAAGAAAAAGCTTTTGAATGCTGATAGTGTGGTAGTGTGTCCAGTTTTCTTCTGGGAGAGATATCTCTAGAGATAAGGTGCCCACCACTTTACTCTGAAATTGGAATGAAAAAAAGACCCATTATGTGGTAATTCTGTGTCACATTCACATTCTACTGGGTACAAAACTAGAAAGTCAGATATAGATTACATCAAGACAGGAACAAATTTGAAAGGACTTTGGGCTCCCCATCCACTTTGGTACTTTATAAATAATACAGCATCTTATCTCTGGATTTGCAAACCCTCCCAGACGAGGAGGAATTAAATGAACAAAACATGGAATAAAAAGAAGGAAGTCTTGTCCCCATTTTCACCTCTCCATTTGGACATATTTTCAACATTTCCAGATTTTGAACATCTAGACTGCTTGGAAAAGTTCCAAATGCTTTCTTAGAAGTATTTGAGTGTACTTCCTAACCGTGACCTTTGCTGAGTGTGATATTTTCATTTGATCTACACTGAGTGGTCTAGCATTGAAAAAGGCTGCCTGGGGAAGTGGTTGAGTCACCATCCTTTGAAGGGTAGTGGGGACATGGTTTAGTGGTGGATTTGGCAGTGCAGGGCTAATGGTTTCATTTGATTGTAAAGAACTTTTCCAGCCTCATTGGTTCTATGATTCTATGATTCTATGATCCTCTATTTTGTCATTATCAAACTTGCATGTATTTACCCAGCCCTGCCTGTCCACCATCAACATAATCTCCCTTTTTATGTCTTTCATCCTCTTATAGAAGTCCCTAAAGAGATTCCCTTGATCTATTCAATATGTTTTCATTGCAAAGAACAAGTTGATGATTGGCAGCATTTTTAAAGTATTGGTAAACCAGGTCTCACATAAAAATGTCTGAACATGGGAAGAGCAAGTATAGTCTTTGACCCAGTACTCATCTCCCAGAAAAATTTTTTAGAGAGTGTTTTAATTTAATTTGGTCCCAATGATATTTTATACAGCCAATTGACACACATCTCTTCAAAAACACATCAAAGATGCTGGTGTGAGATTATTTGTATCTACTGTCTACATTTTGTGACAGACAAATCTTTTACCAGCTCTTACCCAACCAAGATGAATATTCAACTATGCCTACTCAACATTTATGACAGGAGTTACTTTCTTCTGATGTAATTCAAGATATATAAAATAATCAAAAGTGTCTTGGTACCAGCTTTAAGCCAAAAATCAGTGTTTCAAATGGAGGAAAAAAATAAAACCCACTCAAGCCAACCTACATGATGGAAAATAAAACCAGATTTCTACAGGTCATGTCCCATGAGGCAAAGTGGATGCAAAATCCTCAGTTTAAGTCAAGCCTGTGAAGATTATCCCTCATTACAGAGCATCATATGTAATATAATATTGACATCTGGATGCTAACAGACACAGTGACCCACCAGCTGCTTAATTTTCTCATGATACCATGTGCTTTATGTCTGGGAACAGTGATGTCTGCCTGTTCCACAATGTATGGTGAGCCAGGAGCCCAACACTGTAGCAAGGTGGGTGGGAGCATGGACCTCCCTCACATGGGAGCCAGGGACAGCAAATCAGGCTCAGACCCAGCTCAGGGTTCACCCAGCATGTTTATAGCCAAAAGATGGCTCAGGTAAAGCCAGAAAGTCAGAGCATGGGATCCAGGTCAGAAAACCAGGCATAGATGTGAATGCTGCTCATCAGTAGATGTTTCTGAGGCTTTCCATAGCTTTTGTCAGTTAGATTTTCTCTCATGTTGTTTTAATTTCATGACCACACTCTGCAAACTGTTTTGCAAAGTTAGCAAATGATGTTGTTCCATTCACAATATCTGCAATGAAAACACAAGACTCGTAGCTGATCACACCTCATTTCACACAGCAACTGAGGAGCTGTGAACTACCATCCTAAGAGGCAGCCTTGTAGTGACACAGAGTGAACGGTAAAAGATATTATAGTGAATTGTCTCTTTGTCTGATATATAGGTTCACAAACTATAGAAGTGACTGTAAAGTGTCATACCAATTTTTTTTTAGGAAGATGTGTTTCCTTCACCTGAAATTCATGTATCCAAAGAGATAATCTCTGTGTGTTAGGACTCAGGTACCATGCTACAAGAATGCCCTGACCACCTTTGTGTGATCTGGAATAAACTGCCAGTCTCACTTGTAAAGGTGTTGGATTTGAAATAATGTATTTACTTTGTATTGATCTTAAAGAGGATAATTTTATAACCTAATGATTAAGGACTCTACACTGCTCTTGCACTACTTTGATGCATTTCATCAAATGATTTTTCTCCTTTATGAGTCTATATATCTATATTTAATTTATTAATGATCTCCTCAGATTCATTTGATAGAAATTGGCCCTGTAAATGTACTGTTGAATTCTTCCTAAAATTCATATATTTATTTCTCCAATTAGAACAAGGACAGCCTAGGGTGATCAGCTCAGTGGAATTGTCAAATTCTGACATGGTGTTGCTGTGGTTTAGCCCCTGCTGGCAAGTCAGCCCCATACTTGTTCACATCCTCCCAAGGGAAAGGGGAGGATAAAAGTGAGAAAATTCATGAGTTTAAATAAAGGCAGTTTAACAGGTAAAGTAAAAGATGAGCATGCCAGCAAAGCAAGATAAGATTAATCCATCACTTCCCATGGGCAGGCAGGTATTCAAATATTCCCAAGAAAGCAGGGCTCTGTTTTGCACAATGGTGTACCCCTTTTCCTTCTCTTTCACCAGTTTTTATGGTGAGCATGATGTCAGATGATATGGGGTATCACTTAGGGTCAGTCAAGGTCATGTCCTGGCTGTGTCTTCTTCCACTCTATGCGTCCCCCCAGCCTTCTCACTGAGGAGTAGGAAAGGTCTTGACTCCCTGTAAATTACTGCTCAGCAGTAATGAAAACATCCCTGTGTTAGGAGCACTGTTTTCAGCACAAATCCAAACTCATACTAGGTACTATGAATAAAATTAACTTTGGATATATTCAAGACCTTTATTCAGGCTGCCTGTTTCAGGGTATATTCTGAAACCAACCAGATTGAAAAATAGCAACTATTGTTTTGTGATTTCCTAGTTTTTTGGGTTTTTTTGTTTTTTTGTTTTAATTATTAAAATATATTTACTTTCTATCTACTAATTATTTGTATTTGTGTTGCCTTGAACCATGAGGCTCCAATACTCAAGGCTCTGGCTGAGTCCAAGGCAGAATTGCAGAATCATCAGACAAGAAATGAGAGGCAACACAGTTGTCTTGACCACAAAAAGCAGCTCACTGTAAAGGCAGCACAGTATATTTTGAGCCTGTTCCTGTGGTTTATATGTTGGATTGCACTAAATTTTCTTCCTTTTAACCATACCAAAGTCACCAGTAAAATCAGCACCCTCCAAAATCACACAATGCTTCAATTCTATATCTTATAAAACAACCAACAATGCACACCCCCTAAAGCCAGAAAAAGAATAAATAATATTACTTATTATTTTCCATGGTGCTCTAATTTCTGATAATTGGATTTAGTAACATAAAATTAATTTACTTGATCTCTTGGGAGTGCCTGGTTTTAGCCTGAGTGCTACTGGATGTATATGAATGTGTGTGTGTGTGTGTGTGTGTGTGTGTGTGTGTGTGTGTGTGTGTGTGTCTGATCCTGTGCAAACACTGCAAAACCACATTATTTATAATCTACATCAATCTACACCATTTTCAACTATTTCTGATACTTTGCCATTACAGGAGAATACATATACAGTAAAATAAACAAGAGCTTCATCCTACCTGTTATGAACCACTTCTTTCTCAAGAGTTACTGCCTGGCTATGAAATGGTTCACCTATGAAGCAGGAAAATTTAATATGATCAATTCTCCTCAATGTTAAACTTCATCCATAGCAACAGATATTCTAAATGCGTGCTTAGAGTGAGCCAACAAAGATTCTTTATCATTAGTGTTCAGCAAGGCCAGACAGTCCCGTTGGAAGCCAATTATTAGGCAGTATTTCCACGTCGAAGAAAACTAGGAGAAGTTAATGAACTTGGAAAAGGGAAAAAATACCTGATTCAATTCTCTGCAGGAATTCCCAGTGACTAGAAAACATACATTTTCCTAACACTACTGCACCAGTCATCTTAAAAGAAAGGAACATCCACTGAACAAAGTGAACTGAACCTTCATTCATTGTTACTAGGAGCTCCCAAACATCCCATTTCTTCACACTGTTAGGGAATCAGGGAGGGTTAGCCTTGATCAGCTGTCAAATGCACACTCAGCTGCTCAGCCCTCCCTTTCACCTCTACCCCCTCCAACAGGATAGAGGAAGAAAAGTGGATGGGAAAGCTCGTGGATTGACAAAAAGACAGGTGGATTTCTTAATAGTTACTGCTGTGTGCAAAACAGATTCAACTTGTCAGAAAGTAATTTAATTTAATGCCAATTAAAAGTCATTTGAGTAGTGAGTAATTAACAAAATAGTAAAACAAAACCCTGTTGCGACCCCTGTTTTAACACAGACACCACTGCTTTGTTTATTCCAGTAAAGAAGTAAACAAACAATTAAATGAACACTTTGGGTAGTGGAAAGCAAAAGAATAAACACCAAAAGAATCAGAAAAATCGAGTGGAAACTCTCCTTGTCTCTGTTGAGCATGTCAGATAAAAGAGAACAGATTCTACAAAGAGACAAAGAAAAACAAGAGTTCATAATGTCTTACATTTTGATGGTCACTTGCATTTTGAGGAAAGTCAAGGCAGTCAGTTCATATTCCCTTAAAGATAAAAGTTTCTTGAGTTTCTCAAGTCAATCTTAATCTATAGCCAAAAGTGGGATGCATTTGTTTCTACAATGCTACACACTGCATGAGTTATGATGACACAGAATAACCCAGAGCAGCAAAATCAACACTGGCAATGTATATCTGCATATATAGTCAAATAGAAAAATTTGGATTATATAAGACATCTTACTGTCCAAAATCTGGTCATCTGGAAATTAATAAATTACCTCAAGGAAATGGGGGAGATTTTTTGGTTCTTTTTGAATTTTGGTTCTTAAAACTAATAATTAATAATTTTAACTCAGTTTATAATCTTTATGCAAAATCATTTACTGGAGCCAGTAAATTCAGGCAGGGAAGAATACTTCTGTAACATACCAAAGTTTGAGATACAGCATATGTTTTCTTGTTGTCATATGATTCGCTATGTTATAGGCAGAAATAAACTTTAAATATTCCAGAATATATGGACTTCTATGAGAAATTAATTAATTCACTTAAATATTCTTGATGGCGAACTTTACCACCTTAAAATCCTTGCTCAGCTTTTTCCTCCTTTCAGAAGCAGTTACATGCTTTCTACTATTTTGTATAATAGAAACTAAATTTCTTCTATTCTATCCCTCAAAGATTTTTGTTTCTACTCAGTCTTTTTTATGCAGCATTTTTCAAATAGCACAGGAAACATGAACTAGTTTCAGTGAGAAAACAATCTGCCAGTGGTGATGTACCTAGGCAGTGTTAAGGGAGGCCAGGTCCTCTAGAGCTGAAGTTTAATCTTCAAAGGACTAGATAAAGGGTTCAAGTGAGTGCTTGGACTGTAATGTCTATGCTTTAGATGAATAAGAACTCCCTTGATTTCAAGTTCAACTAATCTTTTAATTTACTTTGAGAGCTCTTGCTTACTCTAATCTTTCTTATGAACCCTATTTCAAAGTGTTCAACTTTCTCTAGCCATCCATATTTACCTTCTGAAAGATTTTTGGGGGCTTTATTCCTTCACTAAACTACCAGATCAGCTGTTTGAATGCACTGTAGATAATTTCTATTCCATATGTTCCAAAATGTGTACTTGATGCAGACTCAAGTTTTTTTCTGGGAAATTAGTAAGGATTTGAGCTGAGGAACTGGGAGGCCAGCCTTCTTTTTATAAGGCTAGTGAAGGGGCCAAAGCAAAAGTCTTAGGAAGAGAGGCTGAGGAATCCAGGGATATTTAGCCTGGAGAAGAGGAGGCCCAGGGAGAATCTTACCACTGTCCAGAAGTATCTGAAAGGTGGTTGTAGCCAGGTGGGGGGTGGTCTCTTCTCCCAGATAACAATTGATAAGACAAGATTAAACGGCCTCATGTTGCACCAGGGGATGTTTAAATTGGATCTTAGGAAAAGTTTCTTCACACAATGGGTTGTAGAGTATTGTAACAAACTGCCCATGGGAGTAGCAGAGTCATCATACCTGGAAGTATTCAGAAAACATGTGAATTTGGCACTTAATGATAAGCAAAAGAAGCTGTTTGGGGTAAGAGATTATCCTCTCCAAATGACTGAAATAAAAAAAAAGTAAATTTTGGCCATGAAAACTTTAGGCTACAGAATAGCTAACAATGATATGGCAGCAGCTTTCACACAGTCTTACAAAAGGGGTGATGGAGAAAAAAACATAGGGCATGCCTATGATTTGGAGTCCAAGAAGTACAGAATCAAATTATTTTATATAAAAAAACAAGGTCTCTTTCAGTCCCATTGTACTGAAACTCCTTCTTTCAGAGTAAAGGACATTTTATAACCATAGTTACATCTCTTATGTAACTGCAATGTGATTGAGAGATGTGACGGGGAGTAAATGTGCATTGGTTTCCAAGGCATAGTGGAACTAACTGAGGGCAGAAAGAGAGAAAGAGAGAAAGAGAGAAAGAAAGAAAGAAAGAAAGAAAGAAAGAAAGAAAGAAAGAAAGAAAGAAAGAAAGAAAGAAAGAAAGAAAGAAAGAAAGAAAGAAAGAAAGAAAGAAAGAAAGAAAGAAAGAAAGAAAGAAAGAAAGAAAGAAAGAAAGAAAGAAAGAAAGAAAGAAAGAAAGAAAGAAAGAAAGAAAGAAAGAAAGAAAGAAAGAAAGAAAGAAAGAAAGAAAGAAAGAAAGAAAGAAAGAAAGAAAGAAAGAAAGAAAGAAAGAAAGAAAGAAAGAAAGAAAGAAAGAAAGAAAGAAAGAAAGAAAGAAAGAAAGAAAGAAAGAAAGAAAGAAAGAAAGAAAGAAAGAAAGAAAGAAAGAAAGAAAGAAAGAAAGAAAGAAAGAAAGAAAGAAAGAAAGAAAGAAAGAAAGAAAGAAAGAAAGAAAGAAAGAGTTGCCTGTGGCCAACTAGAAGTGAAGCAAAGGATGAATTCCCTAACGGTTTTGGAAATTTGCTTCAGCTTTAACCTTTAGTACTCTTTGGTTTGTGCCTTTGAAGTCACCCCTGAGCCTTGTCTGATACTGCTTTCTAGTAGGAACAACTGCAGTTTAAAATGTGAGTAGAATATCAGTGCCCTGAGCATGGAAAAAGTCAGTCTGCAACAACAAAAGCCTGACCCACTAAAATTTCACTCAAGGGCTTCAAAGAAAATTATCAATGCTTAAAAAAGCATATCCTTAAATCTGTCTTATAAACCTTGGCCTAAGATAAGCAAGTACAAAAGAAGGTCAGTCATTCCTGAGCCAAGGCATAGACTTACTACTTTATTTTAATGTCCTCAGTCCTACAGTATTCATCTAATAATTCCCTACTTCATCCTCTTAGGGATAACAATGTTTTCCCTACTTTTTATTTTTAATCTTTACTGTCCCCTGTCTCCTTCTTAGTGAATATTTACATGGCAGCTAACACAATGGAACCTTATCCTTGACAGACAGATTTTCTATTAAAAGACGACAGAAACGTAAAGAAAAAAAAAGATTTCACAAGAAGGCATCCATGCAAATCCTCCTTAATTTGTATGGAGTGCATCAGGCTATCACACAGATAGTATATATACATACACATAGAAATAAAAAATGATTGAAAACTGGTTGAGAAAAGCAGCTAAATAGGCTGAATTTTATAAAAATCTGTCAACCTAGTTGGCTGCTCATAGTGTACCAGGATCACTTGTGATGCCTTTGCAGACTCTGAGCTGTCATTCAGGCAGAGACTGGGTGAAGATGCTGATGCCTTAGGAATAAATTCAAATTATTACTGTGATGGGGATGTGACCATTCCCATGCTCTCTTTGATAATCCTGCAGATATTGCAGTGACACACATTATCTTCCCAGCTGCTAACACATCTCAAGAGACAGAGGGGGAGGGGGAAAGTCCAACCCCATGCATAGCATTTTATCTAAAAAATGAAGATTTCCTTGCTTTATTCTCAGCCAAACAAGTAGGCAACCTGACTTTCACAGGAAATATCTTGTCCTCATGCAGACATGTGTCTGTATCACCAACGTGCTAAAGATTAAAGGTTAGGTTTTGCTCTTGTTCTTACAATGGGAAATGCTTTATTCAGCATTCAGTCCCACAGGGGTAAAGCACATTGAAAGGGAACATCCTCTAATGGAGGGAGAAAAGAATGTCATGTCACTCTAGGCATGCCCTAAGGAAATCAATTTGCCTCACAGGAGCTCCAAAGATGTGTCACTGAGTGCCAGAGGACATGCCTGTTATGTATTTTGCCTAATCTAATAGGGCTTTTACCTGATGTGTCTTGAGATCTCCTTACTCCTGTTGAACAAAAAATTCTAGGAGTAGAAATTTCATAGTTGTGTCAGCGTGCTATGAGCATGCATGAACAGGAATGGGAATACAAAGTGTCCTGGGAATACAAAGTGCCTCTGGGGAGATTTATGAACAATTCCCTGAGCAGCCTGGTCTAGTACAAGATGTCCCAACCCATGGCAGAGGGGTTGGAACTGGATGATTTTTAAGGTCCCTTACAACCCAAACTGTTCTGTGATTCTTTGATTATTTTGTAGTGTTTGTTGGGGATGGAGCAGTTCTGCTAAAGCATGCTTGGGGACCCCACTGTGATGTTCTCTTCTATCACAGAGACATTCCTAAAGGACACATTGGACTGCCGTGTCCAAAAGACTGAGTTAATCACCATGACTACAAAATAGATAAGAAAACACACAAATAAATGTGAAAATGTCCTTGCCCATGGATATCTAAGTCTAAGGGGTAGCCTGGAGTTACAAACTTCATGAGTAAAAACACATCCTAAAAAAATCACTAGAAATGGAAATTGGAACTTTCATTAACTAGTAGAAATCCAGAATTTAGCTTTTGAAAATGAATGTATAAGAGTAATGGACTTTATTGAGGTCTTAATAAATTTATGGTATTTTTTCAATTCTCACCAACATACAAAGATGTCATAATCTGAAAATATAACTGGGGTTGCTGAGTTTCTGCAAAGAGACTAACATACTGAAAGGCTGGAATAGTCTTTTCCCATTTTTCCTTCTGTAGTTTCCATCTGTAATGACCTCTAACATTTCCTCTTTTTCTGCTTCTTCTATATCCATTCTGAAAGATGTAACAGTCCTTGCAGTGATGTTAAAAACCCCACAAAACCAAAACTAGACAAAGAAAAAACACCACCAAAAAAAGATTAAAGCAAAAAAACCCAATCAATCAATCAACCCAAAGCATACTGCACAAATGATTTAAAACCACTTTCTCAACTTTTTCTCCCCCTGGTTGTCAGGACCTTAGAACTCCTTGTGGAAGAACATATTAACAAATATACGTAAATCTAAAAATAAGGCTGATAACAAGCAGTGTGTTTTTCTATGTCTTTACGAACCTAACAGAAAAATTATACTGTTATACCATTGTGAAACAATAACAACAAAAAAATCTGCCTGTGTGCACAGGAGGAAGTTAAAAAATGAGTGTTGAAAAGTACACAGTGCTGATGCTTTTAATTTATGGATCCAGACACTACTGTATCAAAGTAAACAACATCCTTTATGACTTTTAAACATGCACACTATTTCAGGTTGGATTCCAATGAGTGTGAAGAGGGTGACATTATTTTCAGTGCTGCTCCACATCATTAAAGAAAACAATACTCAGAAACATCTTTCAGCAGCTTTGCTTTCTGGCTTTCACTGGTGCATGTGCCTCTCGTCAATCAATAAAGAGAGCAGCAGGGAATTTGTCACTTGTGAAAGAAAAGAACAGACTAAAATAAAAACAAGCAAAAATGAGAAAGGGATGATAAGAGAAAAACAAAAAAGACTCTAAAATTGCTTAAAGAAGTGTAAATGGTTTTCCCCTGCCATACTAATGATAATTCACAGCTGGGTCTCTAGAACAGAAAAAAATTCAATCAACCAGGACAAACAAATTCCCAGTGGATGCCTTTGATGATTCCAATAATCTTTTGATGATAGAATTGATAAAGGTAGTATCATTGCTGAAATAATTGCTTTTTAGACTTCTGGGAAGCATTAGATTTTGTAGTATATAGTATATTTTTCTTAGGAAACTAAAATTATAATAAATCAACATGGTCGATATTAAATGGATGGGAATGTGATTACATCATGCATCACAGGATGAATGCATTTGTGTAGCATTTTGCAGACAGAGCTTTTACTGATTATCTGAGGAGATGCAGACTGAGTCTAATCATGTTCTGAGCTATAGGTGCCTATGATCTTCAGCTGCTGAATTTCCTGCCTATAGTCAGTGATCCTGAGCAGTAATTCTTAGGCAAAGTACTATGTCTCCTTTTCTGTATGCAGTCCAGGAAAAAAACCTATGACATCCTCATGGAGATTTGCTAGAAGCTCTGGAAATATGTCATTCCATTGTAGAGCCCAGTTTTATACTTTTTGATGATTTAGAGATTTTGTAGATACAAGAATGTCAGGGTGATTTAAGTCCATTGTTGTGGTTTAACCCCAGCCAGTAACTGAGCCACTCACTCTCTAACAGTAGGATGGGGATAAAAATATGTTCTCAATAATTTCCATTAGGCCTTAACCTCTGTGTAAAGAGTTGGGAAGTGAGCTGTCCCTTGGTCATACAGGAACTCTTACATGGCCGGGGTGGGAGTGATACTGAGGTGAAAGGTGAGAGAGCATATAATCAATCATCCCTGACAGCCTTGGAACATTCCCTACCTTAATCAAAGCCTGAGTGGAACAATACTATTATACCTGGAGTTCTGGAAACTCCAGTCCCATTGTTACAGGAATTTAGGAAAAAATTTACAAGTATTTTAGAAACTCCAGTGATAAACAACCCAAGGATAGAAGTTTTATGGATTACTTCACCCTATAATTTTGTTGTCCTATAAAAAGTGGCCCTAAGTGAGGCTCTCAAGGTCTCCTGAACCACAGGATGCCAGGACCTCCCTCTGAGTGGGACACCCCTCAATACTCACAAACCCTTGAACTGGAAATACTTGGTGGGCTATCACCCAAAGCTGATGATGGGGCCTGGGCTGATATCCCAAGTCCTTGAAACTCATTAATCCCAAGCCTATTGAAAGATGCAAAGGCACCTGACATGAATAATTCTGTGAAATTTAGGGGATTTTTTCCCAATATAACTTCTTCATGTCTGTATGTATTTTTTCCCAATAAACCTTCTTCATGTCTGTATGTGAATTGATGTAAATACCTTATAGCATCTACAGCATAAATATTGCCCTCCCAGATCTAAAATTTTCACTGTTGTAATTGTAGTAAATTCTGTTGATCATCTTATAAAAATTAGCTTAATCAATTGATTAAGTGCTGTTAAATCCTTCAGACAGAAACCATTGGTCAAGTTTGAGTTTAAGTTTGAAAATAGGATCCACTCTGAAACTTGTCGCTCAGTGGAAGGTTTGCCTTTACCCTCTCCTCTTTTCACCCTCACCCTTTCCATCCTTACCCTTAATATCTCTAGCCTCCACATCAAACATTTCAAATTTATTCTTATGTGATTTTCCTCTGTATGTTTCATCCATGTAGTAGGGAGAAGAGTGAACTTTGCCATTGAGCTTTGTTGTTTTTTTACAGATTTTTATTAGACCTAGTTTTCCTGATACCTTTGCCAGTGATTACTTTAAGTAGACTAAACAACCCATTTGCAACAAATTAGTGTAGTCAGCAAGATGCTAAACCAGGATTCATGACAGTGTGTTTAGTTTGGGGCAATATTTGGAGAAAATAAAAGAAAATCACAGATGTGCTAACATATTCCACAGCAACTACAAGAAAATAGATCTCACTGAAGGATAAGAAGCAACATCTGCAGTAATGAATAAGGATTAAATGAATACTGTGGCATAACCAGTGTAAAGCAGTTGCCACTCGTGTTTAGGTACTTTGCCTATCATGTGAAAACATCAGGAGGTATATCCTTTCAACAGGTGTGAGGCAGCAGTAACCATAAAATGATTAAGAAAAAATCAAAAATAGATTTTAGTCCTTTGTCATTCCATACTGATAATCAAAAACAAACAAGGTCTGTGACACCCATTATTCATCTGACTCCATTTCAAGATCTTCCATTTGGCACTGTAACATCCTGGCAAACCACCTAGAGCTGTTCCACTGAACGTCAAACTGTCCCAGAAAGGTGTCTTAGTTACATTGTGAAATGGGGCTACAGATATGCTCTGTATTACAGGAACAGAAAAATTGAGTCCAAGGTAGCAGATGAAAACCAGGGAAAGGAGAAAAGGAAAGTACATTTAAAAACAATCCTCCCATATTCATTTGCTCTTCTTTTAGTCCCATATGCACTGAAATTAAGAGGAGTCCCCAGATTATTTATTTAATTATTTACTTATTTATTTATTTAATGTGAATAGCTTCCATTGTTGAGAATTAATGATTACTGGATATCAGTATCAATAAATGTTTACATGTAATCTAAAGAATTATGCATATGTCTGTCAGAAGTGTAATTCTGTGGAAATTTTCTACTTCGTTTTATGGGTTTGGCCTGGAGCCAGTTTATTATCATTTCTTATCACGTTCCATCCCACCAGCTGAATCATCATCTTATCAAATCTCAGGCTACAGCTGTAAATGAACAAATTCCTTCCAAGAAAATGTGATTGTTCTTTTCCTACTCTTTTATTCTTGTAACATCTCAAGGTTAAAGAAGCACATTGTAACAGTGGAGAATCATCTTTGTGTCTCTTTTATTACAATCTGCTTACCAATGATCACCAATAAAAATGTTAAAATAAAAAAGAGATATGGTTTTATAGCTGAAAATAGTTTGAAGATCTTGAGCAGGTAAGGTTTGCCTGTAAAAGGGACAATTACTTAAAGTATTTAGTAAAAATATATCAAACATTAAAATTCCAGTGAAAAAACCCAAAGAACACTGGTTCATGAGAGGCTTGCCTGGTTTATGGATCTTAAAATATCTTAATCAAAAAGTTTTACTTTTTAATAATTATAGAAAAGCCTAGTAATTGAGTCCTATGAATACAAGTAATGAAAGAATAATTTGCTGATTCACCAATAACTCAAGAATAAAAGCAAAAGTTACAGCTAAAAATAATATTACTTAGAAAAATCAGATAGAAAGGAAGTACTTTCAAATTAAATAATTTAGCAAAAAAAATTTTGCCAGTTTTGATACAATACTGGTCAAAGGATATTTTGAAGAAACATAATATTGATTACAAAGTGTTAAATCCTAAACATTTCTGTAGCAGAATGGAATTTATTTTATTTTGCTTCAGAGCATACATGAAAAACAAAATGTAAGTTTCAAGATATTTCTATAACTATTTAAATTCCCTAACAACTGAATTTTAAGATACAGAGGCAGGTTTTCTGCAAAGATATCTGCTATGTAATATCAGTAGTTTAAGGATCAGATTTGCATAAAAACTTTTAGAAGCAAAGATGAAGACAAATATGGGACCTTCTGCTCTCTGAGCACTTATTCATTTTAATATATTACACTGGAGGGGAATAAGTCTTCCTACTGCAGTTACAGGAATATACAGAAGTTGGCTTTTGTATCCCTGTTTTGGAGGGAGACATGGCAGAAAGTGTGAGCATGGACAAGGAGAAGAATTAGAAAGGATTGCCCCATCTCCTTTTTGTTTACTGGAATTGCTAGAACTTCCAGACCCCTTCTACCATCTTCTTTGTTTGGCCTTGAGCAACAAACATGGACCATAAATGAGAAAGTGTGCAGCTGAGGGAGGTTAGTAATTGTCCATGAATCTTTACAGGAGGGAAAACACTGGATTTTAAGGAGGAAGAACTAGAAGTTCCTAGCAGATTACTTGAGCAACCCACCTCCAGGAGAGACACAGCCTCACAAATCCCTCAGCTGGTGCAGAAGCTGAACTTGAGGGCTGCCCATTTCTCCTACTGACCTTTATCAGAAAAACAAGTTTCTACTATTTGCAATCATCATGACTGCTACATGTTTTGACAAGACCAACTACTCTCCACCAGCTTCATCTACCTATGATTTAAGTAGCATTCCTCAGCTGGAAAGTTTTTATTAATAATCAAGTGACCCCAGACACAATATTTCAGGGTCCAAATTCAGGTTCTTAGGCACCTTAACACAGTTCTAATAATCCTATTTTTATTACAATGCTTAGGTAGAAAGTACAAGACATAATTTTGCTCCCCATAAAACCAATTGCCATCCAACCAAGATGTGTTCTTGTAATTAGATGTAGAGCACCAGTACACCTCACAGTGACCCTCAGAGTAACCCTGCTGATGTTGGTGGTTCAGTTCGAATTTATATAGGTGTGCTTGAGCTCTTAAGTGTGGCATGAAATAACTAAGCTTCTTCTACTCTTAAGGAAAGCTCTACTGTTCAAATCAGAAAGGATATAGAAATGTGGACATATTGAAAAAGGTTGAAATGGAAATAAAATACAGCAAAAACAGGTGTTATTTAAAGGCACAAGAGGATGATCATCAGTTCTGTACAGAACACTGAAGATAAACAGTCATGCTGGTAATTTTGATCTGACCTCAAGACATTTACAGAATACCAACTGTAAAAAAAAACAAAACAAAAACCACAAAAACAAATAAAGAAAAAACATTAAAAACACCACCAAAAAATAAAAGCAAAAGTCTTCATCCACAGTTGATTTGTTTGACACGTTTTCTGGGGCAATTATGTATTGTTTGCTACCATGGCATTAGTTTTATTAACTTTCTCTAAGCTGTATCTTTAACATTTCAATGTGCCACAGGGCAAAAGAAAACAAGGGATTTGAATCTATTCTAGTTTTCTCTGAAAGGGCTAGAAAAGTGCAGACCATCTATTACAGGTAATTCCTGTTTTAAGGAGCCTGTCTCTCTCTTCCTGATTTGGGGATAGATTCACTTCATTTCACTGTAGTCAATTGCATCTCACACACTTAAGCTAAGCTACCAGACAAAACCCAGAACATGTTGGAGACAGTTGTCACATGTTCAGTGCGTCTATCTCCTAATGGGGTCACATTTACTTACTTGCAGGGAAAAACCATAGAGTGTACTTGAACCAGGCATCTGATTTTCAGATGGCAGAAGTTGGGCGAAAATGTCTACTCTCCATTTCCAGTATTAATTGTGACTTCATGAAGTTCATAAACATGAAATTGTGAGAGGCAAACTCTAGGTTACATCTAACAGCTTTTGAGTTCATTTATGCTGAGCCTTGTGGTTGCCATCCCAAGTGCTGCTCTAATACATTAACTATAATTCTGCTTTAGTCCAGATTAGTGTCATGAATCTACATGCAATTGAAGAGCAAATAAATGTTGAGGGAAGGTAGGATCTGTCCAGGAGACTTGCACTCCCTTTTCCCCTATGCTTTTAATAGATTTTTGAAATGCCATTTTATTGTCCTGTATTTTAATCTGAATGGAAAAAAAAAAAAAAAACACAAAAAACAAACCCAAAACACAAACCAAAACCCTTAGTAAGATCCCTTCACTTCTTTGCTTGTTTTGCCGTTTACACGTAGACAAAATATACTCATTTCATTTTTGGACCAAAAATGAAGCACATATAGAAAGTAGCATTGATCCATTCAAGTATTCAATGAAAGGGCAACTAAGCCATTTTTAAATATTGAAAAGAATCTGAAAGCTTTTGTAGTGCTATCCAAAGAGAGATGAAACATCATATTTCATGTGATATACCATATGAAAATTCACTATGCAAAAGAACAATAGACAAAACAATGTAAAGAAGAAAAGAAAACCTTGAACATTTGAAGCCTTCAAATGTAATGAGAAAGTGGCAGCCAAAACCACCCCCTCCAACCTTTCACCTTCAGAAGGAAGGAAGAAAGGAAGTTGCAAAGGAAGAAGCAAGTTGCTTGTGTTTCCTTAGATTTAATGACATTCAGTGTGATTTTTAAGAATACTGAAAAATAAATGTAATCTGGAAAGTTAGTTTTTTTCCCAAAAACTATTTACAATAACAAAGAGAAAATAAAATAAAATAATATATATTGTTAGATTGGTATGTAGAGATTAGTTTCTTAGTTAAACAAAATTTTTAGTGTTTGAGTTCTTGATTTGCATGCAAGGTGTCAAACAACCTCCCATTGCCCTTGATTATTTCAAGACTTGGCAGTGCCTTTCCAGACAGAACAAACAAGAAGTATAATTTGAGACTTTGATAACATTTATTTTTCCTCAGATCACTGAAAGCCTTTGCTTTAATGATACTATTTTCAGATAGATGGTTGATATGTTGATAATAAATATTCCATGAAAATTGTTGTATTTCAGTATTGAAATATAGCCTCTCTGAAAAGTTCAGTCTATAAAAGATGGTTTAGAGGAGTGTATCAAATATCAAAGTCTGTTTGCTCATTGCTCTGCATGTTGCTGGATTATTGATGACTTTTGAAAGGAAATGCAAAGAACAGCGACCCTGATTTTTTTTTCCTCCTGTATTACAGAGGATAACTATTCCTCTAGCTTTCTCTGGGATTTCTGCTGGGACTGTTATCATTTTGCTCATGGGATGCCATCATACTTCCTGGAAGAAAAACTTTACTTTTGGTAGTAGAATTTGACTAATAACATTTTGGGTAAAGCAATGCAAGGGTATGAAAACTCTACACAAGCTGAGGCTTGAGGATTGAAGATAAGAACATGTATCAAACTTATCTTAGAAACATCATTCATGATGCAGGAACTTCTTAACATTTTAGTCACCTTTAAATCAGGGCTTTTATATATTATTTTCATGGTCTATGAAGCCAACAAAATAACAGCAAAACTTGACCCAAGAGCCCTGGATGTTTTTGCTTCCATTATTTAGTAGATCTTTTTATCCTTTTGTTTTCTCAGAGCCATTGTGTGGATATCTATACTGTTTGAACTATAGGAGTAATGTAGGAGTGTTTCAAACTGACCATGCTTTTCATAAGTTCAAAAAAAACCACCAAAAAGACAGGATATGTAGTTAAGTCTGCTAAATAAGATAGTAAAAGATAATTTGGTAACTAAAACCACATTTCTTGAAGAACTAGAATTCGTTCCTAAGCAAGATATTATTTAATTGTTAAGTCAGCTGTTATTATGATGGTCTTTGTTTTAAAGGAAACACTTTGTGGCCACAAGATAAACTGATTGCTAGTATTGCAACTGACATTTAGTGGCTTAAAAATCAGAATGAGGTAAATGAAAAGTTGAGAAGAAAGTTTTAAGAACCATTTTTTGGTTTTAGAGTCATACTTTTAAAAATTACCATATATGCACCTGCATATTTAGTTATATATTATATATTTAGAGTCCTCCTTGGGAGTAAAAAAATGCTTGAAATACTCTTTCATTCTGTGCATTTGCTTTTGCGAATAGATTTTTGGATTTTTTCCAAGAATTTATTAGCCATGCTATTCAAAAATCTTGAAAGCAATATAGACCTCAGAAAGGCTGTCATTTCAATGTTATTTTCAATTTGTTCATTGTGGTTATTTGCATTTCAATTCTTAAAAATCTTGTGAGATCTCAGTCCAAAGGTATGATTTTTTTCATTCTGCATAACTTTCTGGGATGCCGTGCTTTACAGTAGCGAATTGTGAAGGAAGATTGTTCTCATGATGGTCTTTTTTCTCTTCTATAATATTAAGGATATAAGATCCAGGTTCCTTGCTCTGATGATGTCACTTTGATCTCTACTGCATATAGAAAATGCATAAAAAGACAAAATTATTTTCATATTTCTTCGGGGGATCGGGATTCTGCAAATAAATCCAGGATAGGCTGTTTCCTGTCCAAACACATTTGGCTCCAAATCTTCCTCTTGCATAAAGTATTGTTCTATAACCTGTGTTTTGTATGTTAAAATCACATCCACTACTTCTCTACTGTTGACTGAATTCCTCTGGAAATCCAGATAGACATAATGATGCCTAAAAGGCTTTGGAGAGTGCTTTAAGAAATAAAATCATGCAGTTCCTCTAAGTTCACAGAGGTAGACTGGCCAAGACAGAAATTAGACCCTCTCTCATAAGCAATATTTGAAAAGCTTAGCCAAGAGGGACAAGCTTCATGCAATCTCCAGAAAAAAAATCTTCATCTGTTTGCAGAAATTGCTCTTTTTTCTTTTTTTCTTTTTCTTTTTCCTTTTTAAGTATTTTTTTATTCTGTTGGGTTTTTTTTTGGTTTTTTTTGTCTTGGAAGAATTGCTTTTCTTCATCAGACTTACTTGGCATGCAAAATAATCCACCAGCTGCCTCATGTCTCTGCTGGGCACATATCAAAAACCAGTTTGGATGCCACCTGTTTGATTACTCATCTAGTGATGACAATTCCTATTTTGCTCGAATGTGCCATGAATGAAATAAAGAGAAACACAATATATTTTGTTTCTCTAAAAAAATAAGTTGAAGAAGTGGTAGTTAAAGACTGCTGGTCAGAGCTGAATATGCTGTCTTACCAGTTAAATAGCTATACTGAATTTGAAATGATGGTCAGCATTGCCTGACAACGCCTGAACGTCTCAAACCTCATACTATTTTGCATACCATGTCCTTTTTTCTTCAGTAGTAGTATTTTTAACTACTACTTTTTAAACACAATATGAAAAATGCCTGTGCATGCATTTATAAATTGCTATATATACTTTAATTTTTATTTATATGCATTTATATAAGTGCAGATATCTTGTAAAAATAATGGTATTGTTGAACAGTATTTGTATACTGTTTCAACTGAGTTACTTGCAGTGTTATCAAAAAAAAAAAAACAAAAACAAAAACATAGAGTAATCTAAAAAGAACCTATATATATTCAAGTACATTATTAGAATAGGAAGGTCACTGTAACTTTAAAAATCCCTCTCAACTGTAAAGGGGACCTATATTCAGTAGTTCAGGTATAGATCCTTAGGTTGCAGAAGTTTGGTGATAGGAATATTAAGGCGATTATTACTGGAACCAAAGGGTACCAGGAAGTTTGGAAATATTTGAGAAAGAAATCTTGAAAGCCCAGGAGCAGACTATTCCTATGTACCAAAGAGGAGCTGGCAGGGAAGAAGGTTGGCCAGACTGAGCAGGGATCACTTGCAGCCACTCAGGAAAAGAAAAATAATATCACCTTTGAAAAAAGGAGTAGGAAACCCAGGGTGAGTTTAAAGACATCATTAGGTAAAAAAAAAAAAGAAAGAAGATAAGAGGCAAAAGCAAATTTAGAACTTACTCTGGACTCTTTTGTAATGTGTTTCTATAAAAACACTACTAAAAAGAGAAGGGAAAAAGAAAGCCATCAACTATTATTGGATGAAGAAGGGAATATACTCACAAAGGATGAGGAACGGGTTTAGGTCTTCAATGCCTTCTTGACAGAGAGTCTTAAACAAAGATAACTTCTAGAGCCCTGAAAAAGTAAACAGGGACAGGGAGCTGACTAGAACCCCTGCAATCCGGGAGAAAGTTGTTAGTGTCCTGCAGAGCCACTGCAACACTGGCAAGTTACGAGTCTGGCTGGGCCTCGCCCAAGGGTGTTCAGGAAGCGGGCAGAGGAGCTTGCTAGGCAGCTCTCTGTCCTTTATTATCAGTCCTGGCCAGTCAGGGAGGCCCCAGATGACTTGAAGTGCCAATTTCACAGCCATGCCCAACAAGGGCGAGAGGCAGGATGAGGTGAACTGCAGGCCTGTCAGCTTGACCTCATGACCCACCAAGGTTCTGGAGCAGATCATCATTAAGGGGATCACAAGGCCCAGAGAGGGCAGCTGAAGGATAAGGATAAAGACCAGCCAGCATGGGTTTAGGAAAGGCAGGTCCTGCCTTAGCAATGCGATATCCTTTGAGGTGTTTGTGACCCACCTCTGGGCTGAGAGAAGAGCTGTGTGTGGAGTCTCCCTGGACTCAAGGAAAGCCTTTGACTCCATCTCCCACAGAACAGCCTTGGAAAAGCCATCAGCCCAGGGCTTGTGCAGGGGCACTCTTGGCTGGCTTAGGAACTCTCAGGATGGCTGTGTCCAGAGAGTGGCTGGGGGGGGGGGGGGAACTAACTGGCATCTGGTCACTAGTGGTGTCCCCTGGGTGCAGTCCTGTCCAGCATATCTCCTGCTGATCTGGGCAAGGGCATCTTCAGTAATAAATTTGTGGTACACCAAGCTCAGTAGGAGTGTCAGCATGCCGGAGGGTAGGAAGGCTCCATGGGGGGACATGGACAAGCTGGATGGATGGTAGAAGGCTAAGTTTCAAGAAAACTGAGTCCTGCCCTTGTGTTCCAAAAAGGCTCTAAGAAGGCTCTGCAGTGCCCTAGGCTGGGGACAGAGTGGCAAGAAAATTGCCCAGCAGGAAAGGCCCTGGCATTGCCGGCCAAGAGTGACCAAACGCTAACCCAGGCCCGTAAGAGTACTGATGGCCTCCTGGCCGTCTGTGTCAGCACTAGTGTGGCCAGCAGGACCAGGGCGGTGATTGTCCCTCTGTGCTGGTCCTTGGGGCCACACCTGGAGTGCTGTGTGCAGATGTGTGCCCCTGTTAAGATGCAATAAGGGAAAGACACCTGTGAGCCAATTAAGGTGCCAACGAGACCATCTAACCAAAGTCAACAATGGGGATTTTATTTAACAATAAATGGGAGGTAGAGAGACAGAAAGGAATAGAGAAGAAGAGAGTCAGAAGGAAAGGGAAGGGCACTGGGGTGAAGTGCAGGAATGGAGGGGAGAAATCAAGCAGAACAGACACCACGCTTGGCTCCAGTGGCATCCTGTCAGTCCTTCATCACCCTGCGCTTCTTCACGGCAAACAGTCCTCGTGCTTCTTGTGGAGGCAGAGATTGGGGCCATGGATTCTTCCAGGGTTGGCCCTTTTGTCTGGTCCATGTTGTGGAGATCAAAGGAAGAGTTTTTCTATATGCCATATGAAAGGAGGATGGGCATGCCTTCCTTTGCCTGAAATGTTGAGATCCAAGGAGCATTTCTCAGCTCCTAATGTAGCCTGGGAGCAAGGCAGGGATGCACCCCCACACTGCTGCCCAGGCCTAAAGTGAGCAAGGCAGCACTGCCATCCTTCCTCAGCCGGCTCTCCTCGACCAGGCTGCCTTGCAATTGGCTTGGGCCCACTGGGCTGGAGCTGGCAGCAGTCCCTACCTGTGACTACTGATTGCCTTGGGCACCATCCATCCATCCCTCCATGCATCCATCCATCCATAGGTCCATCCATCGGTGCTTCCACTTCAAGCCTCCCTGCGCTCCTGCCTCTGTGAGCTGTGGCTGCCTCTGGGAGCTGAGTGGCCTGAGGCTGAGCGGCCATCTCTTGGGATGTACATGCTGCTGGCAGGTGGGCTCACTCCTCTGGCTGACCCCTGAGGCAGCTGAAGGAGAAAAGCCGCCTCAGTGCCCGCCGGGCTGTTTTTACCATGGAGCGCCATCGCTGTGGGGCCGGGGACTGCGGGTCTGTTGTCATGTCAGAGGAGGAAGAAGGAATACTGCATGCCAGGGGCTGGGCAGGCACCAGGGAAGCTCCTACTGGCCCCCCAGTCCTGCAGGGCTTTTCCTGGTCATTGCTGACCCGGGCATGGCCAGCATCCAGACATGCTGCGTTGGCCTCCTCCGGGGGATCGGCAGGCCAGACACAAGCCAACATCTTTGCCTCTTCCCCTGGTGCACTGACATGAGGCTCACTGGGGCCTTCATAACAGGGATCACTGTCCAAGGGAGAAGCTGCTGGCTCTGCTTCTATGTCTTGCAGGGCGGGACACAATGTGCACTCTGGATCGCTGTCCCCCTCTCCTGCACGGTCTCTGTCAGAGAGCTCCTCATCCTCCCACTTTTCCAGGAACTCATCTACATGAGTGTCCCAGAACGGCACGTCCCTGTTGTTAAAGGGAGACGGCAGCTCTTCAAACATGTCAGGAGGCACAAGCTGTGAGTAGTTTTCGGTCTCTCCTACACAGCCTTTGCTCCAGCTGCAAAGGCTGTGCGGCACCAAGGGGCTTTCTTGATCCAAAGATATGAGGATGTCTTCTTCCAACTGCTCCAGCCCCTCTGCCTCAATGTGCAGAAGGGGCTTCAAAGCAACCTCAGTCTCTGTGCACAGCACTGTGCTGTGGCTGCTTTGCTCTGCTGGACAACGCGTTCCCCTATCCTCATAGGTGCCTCCAGACATAGATGAAGCCAAGAATCCTGAGGTTTCCTCAGCCTCTGAGGTGGGGAAAAGCTCACTGGGCCCCTTGTCCCAGGGATCTCCACCCACGGCACAAGCCGTTGCCTCAGACTTTTTCAATGGGACAAGTGACACGCTCCATTGGTCCCTGTCCCCATCTCCAGCAGCCTCTGAGTCTGTGAGCTCTTTTTT
>NW_005054394.1:2505585-2507537 GCF_000277835.1 Geospiza fortis | reverse complement strand
CTGGATGTTTTGCCCCTGTGCACTTCCTGCACCTCAGTGAGCCCCTCTGCCTCTGCATGCCCCCAGTGCTCCCACGCAGGCTGGGTCCCTGTGCGGAGCGGCATGGCACCTGCACATCACAGGGGTGGCAGGCGAAGGCACTGCCTTGCCGCTGACCCTCGCCAGAGCCTTTCACCTGTGCTGTCCGGGGAAGGTGTTTCCTGGGCCCTGTCAGCAGCCATAGTGCCCCATGCAAAAGGTGGCACAAGCTCTCGTAGCGCCTGGCCATGGAGCCCCCAGACTGTGCTCTGGATATTCTCCCAGAGGTTCCTGGGGCTGCTGGCAGAGGGGGCATCTTGACCCTTGCCGAGGCTGCTCTTGGCATTTTAGAGCTGAGCTTCCAAGGAGGTGTCACTGTCAATGGAGGGCCATGGAAGGGCGGCAAGTCTGATACGGACAACCTTAGTGGCCATACAGAAGGTGGCACAAGCTCTCGGTAGCGCCTGGCCACGCGGCCCCCGGACCACACTCTGGGTCTTCTCCCCGAGGTTTCTGGGGCTGCTGGCAGAAGGGGCATCTTGACCCTTGCCGAAGCTGCTCTTGGCATTTTAGAGCTGAGCTTCCAAGGAGGTGTCACTGTCAATGGAGGGCCATGGAAGGGCGGCAAGTCTGATACGGACAACCTTAGTGGCCATGTGACTGTGCCACTGCGGGGCACTGAGTGCCCTCCCTCCAGGATGTCCCACTGGGATCAGAGTCCTGTAGATTTCGATGAGGTGACCGGTCTGAGCACCGGTCTGTCCCAGTGGAGGGGTGTGACGGTCCCCCATGTGACCTCCGCTGCTGCCTGCGGCGGCCTCTGGGGCACCTGTGGGAAGCAGGGGTAGGCGAGAGATGGAGGCAGCTGTACGGGCACACTGTACCTCCTCATGTTGGTGAGCCCACCTCTGGCCCCAAGGCTGGTGCTGGCCTCAGCAGCCAGGCCAGGCTGGGTTCCCAGCTGCGCTCGCTGGCTCTGGACCATTCCCCTCCCCCAGGCCTTCCTGGCTCTGGCTCCTCCCCAGGGCAAGGCCTGGAGCTGGGCCTGGCTGCTGCTCTCTGCCCCCAGCCCTCCCCCAGGTCCCACTGCAGCCTTTCCCTCCATTCCTATCCCTCACCTGTCGCCACCTGAACAGCAGCGGCTGCTCCTTACAGGACTGGCAGCATGTGTTCTCTTCCTTTCTCTTGGACATCTTGGCTGTGCTCTGATGAACACTGGCCAAGATCACTCAGGAGAGCCGCTTCCTCCTGAGGAGCTGCTGCCTCGTGAGAGAACTGCTGCCTCCTCAGAGAGCTGATCTCCTGAGAGTGACAACACGAGGGGTTTGGCCCTACAAGAGCCCTCCGTGTCACGGCATGGGCCTGTGTCACAATGGCCTCTGGGCACGATGCAACTGCATGTCACAAAGGCCTGGTGGGCATGGGCACCCCTTGTCACGGAGAGACATGGAGACCCCCTTTTTTACAAAGGCCTGTTTTAGGACTTTGCTCCTCTACTTTGCCCATGCCTGTTCGTCTTGCAATGGCCCACATTTTTCCCTTGTCCCACTTTGTGTTCCGCCCATATACCTCCCCAAAGACCTTTAGTTTGGGACACCAACAACATCGACATCTATGACAGTTTTGCCATTAAATTCAGGGAAGGCTTAATTAAAGAACTAAGACCAAGAGCGGTAAAACACAAAATATTTGTAAATATGAATAGTACTGTTTCAAGTTTCAGAATTTTTTTTTTTTGGTTTTGGAATCGATTGATATATGACAAAGGAGGAGTTACATTTTTCCTAAGAAAGAAATTAAGTTTTTTTTTTTTTAATGAGATGTGTCTATCATTTGGTATTTGGTACAGACAATATACCCTGCGGCCGCGCACAAGCTGAGCCCAGCAGGCTCCACAGGAAAGCGCCGCCACAGCCTGGTTGGGCTGGCTGGTG
>NW_005054394.1:2501568-2505358 GCF_000277835.1 Geospiza fortis | reverse complement strand
GGCTCCAGGCACGGAGCAGCTGGGGCAAGTGGCCGGCTTCCAGGGACCTCTCCCACGGCTGAGGTGGGAGAAGGCGTCCCTGAGAGGGCAGAGCAAAGTTGGTGGCAGTAGTGCGAAAGGCGGCGAGGCAAGGATCACGCGAGGCAGGCAGCTGTCCGCAGCGGGGGATGGGTTTATTAAGGACCGGGAGATACAGAGGAGGAGGGAAACTGCAGGCAATTGCCCCAGATCCGCCCCTCGGGTGGGGCAGTTAAAGGATCCCCGAGGGGTGGAACAAATCACAAGAAACCAATAACAATACAGAACGAAATGATAAGCATGAGACACTGACCAACGGTAACATAATAAGGGAGTGGCTTCCCTCCCTGCTCCAATCATCCTCTGCCCCGGGTAAAAGTTTCTAGGGTTGAGGAGTGGGCAGAGAGTGACGGACAGGGGGGTTGCCGGGGAAACATGGGAGGGGAAAACCAAGATAATGAGGAAAACAAGGAGGGGTTTACAGATTGATGGGGAAACAGAAATAAAAGGGCAGGAGTTGCTATAGGATTCTGTGAGTGGCAGTTAACCAACTTGGGGAAGAAGGGGAGGGAGACCCTGAAACTGAACTTTGGGGAAGCCATTTTGAACAACTTATAAAATCGAACAAACACAACATAGAACTGTTTAAAATGAACAACGCGCACACACCACAACAAGCCTGACCTCATGGCTTGGCAAGGTTCTGGAGCAGATCATCATTAAGGGGATCACACAATGCATAGAGGACAACTGAGGGATCAGGACCAGCAAGCCAGAGATCAGGAAAGGCAGGTCCTGCCTTAGCAATGTGATGTCCTTTGAGGTGTTTGTGACCCACCTCTGGGCTGAGAGAAGAGCTGTGTGTGGAATCTCCCTGGACTCAAGGAAAGCCTTTGACTCCATCTCCCACAGAACAGCCTGTAGCTGGGAATGGAGCTGCATTGAGTTGGTGTCTGGTCACTGGCAGTGTTCCCTGGGTGCAGTCCTGTCCAGCATATCTCCTGCTGATCTGGGCAAGGGCATCTTCAGTAATAAATTTGTGGTACACCAAGCTCAGTAGGAGTGTCAGCATGCCGGAGGGTAGGAAGGCTCCATGGGGGGACATGGACAAGCTGGATGGATGGTAGAAGGCTAAGTTTCAAGAAAACTGAGTCCTGCCCTTGTGTTCCAAAAAGGCTCTAAGAAGGCTCTGCAGTGCCCTAGGCTGGGGACAGAGTGGCAAGAAAATTGCCCAGCAGGAAAGGCCCTGGCATTGCCGGCCAAGAGTGACCAAACGCTAACCCAGGCCTGTAAGAGTACTGATGGCCTCCTGGCCGTCTGTGTCAGCACTAGTGTGGCCAGCAGGACCAGGGCGGTGATTGTCCCTCTGTGCTGGTCCTTGGGGCCACACCTGGAGTGCTGTGTGCAGATGTGTGCCCCTGTTAAGATGCAATAAGGGAAAGACACCTGTGAGCCAATTAAGGTGCCAACGAGACCATCTAACCAAAGTCAACAATGGGGATTTTATTTAACAATAAATGGGAGGTAGAGAGACAGAAAGGAATAGAGAAGAAGAGAGTCAGAAGGAAAGGGAAGGGCACTGGGGTGAAGTGCAGGAATGGAGGGGAGAAATCAAGCAGAACAGACACCACGCTTGGCTCCAGTGGCATCCTGTCAGTCCTTCATCACCCTGCGCTTCTTCACGGCAAACAGTCCTCGTGCTTCTTGTGGAGGCAGAGATTGGGGCCATGGATTCTTCCAGGGTTGGCCCTTTTGTCTGGTCCATGTTGTGGAGATCAAAGGAAGAGTTTTTCTATATGCCATATGAAAGGAGGATGGGCATGCCTTCCTTTGCCTGAAATGTTGAGATCCAAGGAGCATTTCTCAGCTCCTAATGTAGCCTGGGAGCAAGGCAGGGATGCACCCCCACACTGCTGCCCAGGCCTAAAGTGAGCAAGGCAGCACTGCCATCCTTCCTCAGCCGGCTCTCCTCGACCAGGCTGCCTTGCAATTGGCTTGGGCACACTGGGCTGGAGCTGGCAGCAGTACCTACCTGTGACTACTGATTGCCTTGGGCACCATCCATCCATCCCTCCATGCATCCATCCATCCATAGGTCCATCCATCGGTGCTTCCACTTCAACCTCCCTGCGGCTCCTGCCTCTGTGAGCTGTGGCTGCCTCTGGGAGCTGAGTGGCCTGAGGCTGAGCGGCCATCTCTTGGGATGTACATGCTGCTGGCAGGTGGGCTCACTCCTCTGGCTGACCCCTGAGGCAGCTGAAGGAGAAAAGCCGCCTCAGTGCCCGCCGGGCTGTTTTTACCATGGAGCGCCATCGCTGTGGGGCCGGGGACTGCGGGTCTGTTGTCATGTCAGAGGAGGAAGAAGGAATACTGCATGCCAGGGGCTGGGCAGGCACCAGGGAAGCTCCTACTGGCCCCCCAGTCCTGCAGGGCTTTTCCTGGTCATTGCTGACCCGGGCATGGCCAGCATCCAGACATGCTGCGTTGGCCTCCTCCGGGGGATCGGCAGGCCAGACACAAGCCAACATCTTTGCCTCTTCCCCTGGTGCACTGACATGAGGCTCACTGGGGCCTTCATAACAGGGATCACTGTCCAAGGGAGAAGCTGCTGGCTCTGCTTCTATGTCTTGCAGGGCAGGACACAATGTGCACTCTGGATCGCTGTCCCCCTCTCCTGCACGGTCTCTGTCAGAGAGCTCCTCATCCTCCCACTTTTCCAGGAACTCATCTACATGAGTGTCCCAGAACGGCACGTCCCTGTTGTTAAAGGGAGACGGCAGCTCTTCAAACATGTCAGGAGGCACAAGCTGTGAGTAGTTTTCGGTCTCTCCTACACAGCCTTTGCTCCAGCTGCAAAGGCTGTGCGGCACCAAGGGGCTTTCTTGATCCAAAGATATGAGGATGTCTTCTTCCAACTGCTCCAGTTCCTCTGCCTTGATATGCTGATGGGGCTTCAGAGCATCCTCAGTCTCTGTGCACAGCACCAAGGTGTGGGCATTTTGCTCTGACAGCCAATGAGTTCCTCTCTCCTCACAGGTACCTCCAGACAAAGACGAGGCTGAGAAGCCTGAGGTTTCCTCAGCGTCTGAGGTGGGGAAAAGTTCCCTGGGCTCCTCGTCCCAAAGATCTCCGCCCATGGCAGAAGCTGCTGCTTCAGCCTTTTTCCCTTTCAATGGGGCAAGTGACACACTCCATGGGGTGCTGTCCCCATCTCCAGCAGTCTCTGGGTCTGGGAGCTCTTTTTTCTCCCACTTCTCCTCTGGCTCCTTTAGAGAAGTGTCCCTGTGCCATGAGTTGTCAGAGCCAGAGCACAGCTCTGCAATCAGGTCAGGAGACAGGAGCTCAGAGGAGTTTCCCATTTCTCCTGTGGCGCCTTTGGGCAAGCCGTGAGTGCTGGGCAGCACCTGGGGCTCTGCATCTGCCTCTTGGCAGAGACTTGACTGCTCCTGGGTGCAGGTGGACTTGATGGAAGTGTCTTCACAGAGGCACGGGACAAGGCCTCTAAACAGACCTCTGGCTATTTTGCCCCTGTGCACTTCCTGCACCTCAGTGAGCCCCTCTGCCTCTGCATGCCCCCAGTGCTCCCACGCAGGCTGGGTCCCTGTGCAGAGTGGCGTGGCACCTGCACATCGCAGAGGTGGCAGGCGATGGCCCTGCCGTGCCGCTGACCATCGCCAGGCCCTTTCGTTTGTGCTGTCCGGGGAAGGTTGTTCCTGGGCCCTGTCAGCAGCCATAGTGCCCATTACAGAAAGGGGCACAAGCTCTCGGTAGC
>NW_005054394.1:2500172-2501220 GCF_000277835.1 Geospiza fortis | reverse complement strand
GTCGGGCCCCAAGGCTGGTGCTGGCCTCAGCAGCCAGGCCAGGCTGGGTTCCCAGCTGCGCTCGCTGGCTCTGGACCATTCCCCTCCCCCAGGCCTTCCTGGCTCTGGCTCCTCCCCAGGGCAAGGCCTGGAGCTGGGCCTGGCTGCTGCTCTCTGCCCCCAGCCCTCCCCCAGGTCCCACTGCAGCCTTTCCCTCCATTCCCTTCGCTCACCTGTCGCCACTTGGACAGCAGCGGCTGCCCCTTACGGGACTGGCAGTGTGTGTTCTTTTCCTTTCTCTTGGACATCTTGGCTGTGCTCTGAAGAACACTGGCCAAGATCACTCAGGAGAGCCGCTTCCTCCTGAGGAGCTGCTGCCTCGTGAGAGAACTGCTGCCTCCTCAGAGAGCTGATCTCCTGAGAGTGACAACACGAGGGGTTTGGCCCTACAAGAGCCCTCCGTGTCACGGCATGGGCCTGTGTCACAATGGCCTCTGGGCACGATGCAACTGCATGTCACAAAGGCCTGGTGGGCATGGGCACCCCTTGTCACGGAGAGACATGGAGACCCCCTTTTTTACAAAAGCCTGTTTTAGGACTTTGCTCCTCTACTTTGCCCATGCCTGTTCGTCTTGCAATGGCCCACATTTTTCCCTTGTCCCACTTTGTGTTCCGCCCATATACCTCCCCAAAGACCTTTAGTTTGGGACACCAACAACATCGACATCTATGACAGTTTTGCCATTAAATTCAGGGAAGGCTTAATTAAAGAACTAAGACCAAGAGCGGTAAAACACAAAATATTTGTAAATATGAATAGTACTGTTTCAAGTTTCAGAATTTTTTTTTTTTGGTTTTGGAATCGATTGATATATGACAAAGGAGGAGTTACATTTTTCCTAAGAAAGAAATTAAGTTTTTTTTTTTTTAATGAGATGTGTCTATCATTTGGTATTTGGTACAGACAATATACCCTGCGGCCGCGCACAAGCTGAGCCCAGCAGGCTCCACAGGAAAGCGCCGCCACAGCCTGGTTGGGCTGGCTGGGGGGGGCACAAGCACCCCTCGT
>NW_005054394.1:2395940-2500143 GCF_000277835.1 Geospiza fortis | reverse complement strand
GGCTTCCTAGGACCGCGCCTGCGTCAGTGGCGGGAGAAGGCGTTTCGGCAGAGCAGAAGCTAAGCGAGCAGCAGCAGCGAGATGGTGGCGAGGAGAAGAAGAGACGTGAAGCAGGCAATTGTCTGCAGCAGAGGAAGGGTTTATTGAAGAGTAGGTAGTACAGAGGCGAAGGGAAATGGCAAGCAACTGCCCAGGATCCACCCCTCGAGTGAGGCAGTTAAAGGATCCCCGAGGGGTGGAGCGGATCCCAGGCGGCCAATAACAACACAATACCAAATGATGAGCATAAGACTAACACAAATTAGGGCACAGCAAAGGAGTGGCTTCCCTCTCTGCTCCAATCATCCCCTGCCCAGGACAGAAGTTTCTAGGGTTGGGGTGTGGGCAGGAGATGACGGGCAGGAGGGTTGCCAGGGAAACCGGGGAGGGGAAATTATGATAATAAGGGAAAACAAGGAGGGGCTTACAGATTGGCATAGAACTGGAAACAAAAAGGCGGGAGTTGCCATGGTGATCTTTGAGGGACAGTTCACTCGCAGGGGGAAGAAGGGGGAGGGAGCCCTGAAACAGCACCTAAGAAGCCATTTTGATTTTTAACAGAACAACTTCTAAAACTTATAAAACGACTTACAAACAAATTGAAACTTGCCTAAAATAATCTGAATCTGCACCACAACAATACCCCCTAATTATATGGAGAATGGTAATCAATTACTTATTCAAGCAGCTTTTTTAATAGTTAAGCAACCACTGCCAATGGGTCTCTCCTGGAATGACTTCTCTGTGTCAATGTCACAGCTTATACATGTTCCTGTTAATTGGATATTATGACTGTTAACCTGTTTTGCATTATACAATTTAAGTTAGTTCTACATGAAATACAGCAAAGCACGTAACAAGAGTTTTATTGAAATAATCCAGGATGAAAGTATGAGGTAAATGTTTTGCCTTCAATTACTCTTTATGTAAATTGATTGTCCAAAGTTCTCTGCAGTGTTTATGGGAGAAGTAGACGGAAAATTCTGTACCTGTTCAGGTTAAAGTATTTCTATGTTATCAGCTCCTTAGGGTGAGGACAATCTTGCATTGTGTGTTTATGAAGAATCTCAGACTTCTAACTCATCCCAGAGATTATTTATACCAGTGTGGGGCTTAGATGGTTGCTGCTCCCTATACTTATTCCCTAGTATGCATCTCCTGTGGAAAAGCCACTTGGGTAAGCATTCAGGTAAAACAGTCAAGTCAACACACACCACTCATCATGGCTAGCTCATCAAAGAGAGGCAGAAGGGCCTTCTATGGTCACGTCCAGGAAGGTTTATTTCAGCACATGGAATGGAAACCAGAGACAAAAGACAAGACCATGTGCTCTGCACAACGTAAAGTAAGGGAGGGCACGGGGGCGGTACAAAGGGCAGGGCAAAGGGCATTGGCTTTCAGGGAAAATGGGGCTGGCCACCAAGGATACCACAACCAATGAGGGAACAGACAAAGGAGAGACATGGGGAAGTTGGGACATACCAGGAAAGGAACTGGGATGGGTCAGTGTTAAGTGAAAGTCCATGAGGAAGTCCTTTCTGTCCACCCAGGTGGGGTAACCTCTGTGGTAAGTTTCTCCAAGGCAATGCTCTGGGGATTTCCCTGAGGGCAAAAGATTCAGAGAATTCCACAGTTACTATTAGTGAATTGTCATTTATACAAAGTCCAAGTGTAAGGTTCATAGTTGGTCTGTGATATAAATAGGAGTGTAGCCAAGCAATTGAATTATCATGAAGCTTTAGTGTAGTCCATCAGATATTTTGAAGGAAGACATTATTCTTTGCATTTCAATAAAATTGGTAACTGATTTGAGATGTTACCAACATAATAGAGCTACAAATGCATAAACCCATTGAGTTCAAAGTGTGATTGATTCCTTTATTTCAAAAAGCATGCTCCTTGTTCTTTTACTTTAATGCCATTCTTAAATATGCCTTATGTAGGAAGGATGGAGATATAAATTATTCTTTAATTTTCCCTGATACCAATATACTTGGCCTAATTTAGAAAGTTGATGTACTATAATCATATTTTATTGCAGTAAGTGTAATAATTTTATTCATATCTTGGATTACTCTAATGTATTCCCTGGAGTTCTCCACTTTCTTTTTGTCTTAAAATATTAAACTGCAAAATCATGAAGGCTGGGAATATAATTTCATTATGGCTGTGAACTTTCCCCAACACAACAGGTTGTTGGTCCCCAGTTTGGCAGTTTGACATACATGTAAAATTACTATCAAAGGATCAAAGGTATTTCAAGGAGTATGTGGAAGAAGAGTGTCTGGAGAAGGCACCTGTGTGGTGCTGAGGCAAGGTGTCTGTATCATCCTCAGTCCTGGTGGGAATGAAAAGTGTGTGTATTCACCAGTATATTCAAGCTGGGACAGGGTATCAGTCAGACAGGGCTGTGCTGGTACAGGAGGAACTGCAAATGTGCAGTGCCTGAGGGACAGCTCTGAGCATGTGTTTGCAGTGAGCACAAAGCTGGACCAGCAGGCAAACGGGACCCATGGGGCAGTTAGATGGCCTGGGATCCGACCAGAGGGCAGGGACAATAAAGGGGCTGTGGTGATGCTAGAAGGATCTGCAAATAGTTGTGCGCTTGTGAACACAAAGAGTGGGAGTGTGTGTGTGCCACAATGACTGACCTGTTCTCTCTGCAAGCTAAAGAGAAAGAAGGTACCTGGCTCCCTGTGCTTATGCCTACGTGAGTCCTGTGTGTGGCAGTATGTGTGATCAGCCATGTCAGTGCCCTCTGTGCCTGTGTGTCTTCGTGGTTTTGTCTCTGGGACATGTGCCCTCTTCTGCTACTGGCTGAAGCAGCAGCTGGGAAAGCAGCAGCTGCATTCCCCAGAGCGAGCAGAGGCCCTGAATCCTGGGCATTGGCCTGGGCTCCAGCAGCTGAGCAGCAGAAAACTCAGCTGGAGCAGATCACATTTCTTATGTCACTAAGCAGTGTTATGACAACACCTGTTGACATAGCTTTTCTACATTGAAAGATTAATGGCTGTGAGAAGGCAGGTTCCCAAGTCCAGTGACAAAACAGTCTAGCTCTGCTGAAACCTGAGAACTGTTGTACATGTACACAGGCTGGGACCGCATGGCGGATTGATGTCCTAGGCCATCCTCAGAAGAGCCATTTTCTTGCAGATGTTGGTGATTGTTGTGGTGCTTGCGCGGTTCCTGGTTTTTTGATTTAGCTGGTTTGTAATTTAGATGTTTGTTAAAATCAAAATGGCGTTCTCAGGTTGGGATTTTCAGGGCTCCTTCCCCCTCCACCCCAAGGCAGTTAACTGCCTGTCACCTGCTACCATGACAACTCCCGCCTTTTTGTTGCTATTTTTCCAGTCTGTCAAGTTATCCCCTCCCTTATTATATGTTAATTATGTTCTCCCTTCCTTTGTTACCTAGGCAGCCCCCCTGCCCATCACTCTCTGCCCACTCCCCATCCCTAGAAAGTTCTCCCGGGGACAGAGGGTGATTGGGCCAGGGTGGGAAGCCACACCTTTGTTGTATTATCATTTGCTAGCTGGGTTTGTCATTCTTTGACTATTTGCTGTCATTGGTTGCTTGTGATTCTCCCCGCCCCTTGGGGTTCCCATAAATGTCCTCACTGAGGGGCGGGGTGTGAGTCAGTTCCCTGCACCTCCCTTCCCGTCCATACCTGCTTTCCCCTCAATAAACCCGTTCCCGCTGCAGAGAACTGCCTCGCCTCCTGCCTCTTCCATTGCTCCACTCACTCACATTGCTGCCATGAGATTGATCGCCTCTCTGGGTCGCAGTCCTGAGCCAAGCCGCCAGGAGGACCCAGGCAGCCAACTGATAGCCCTGCCTTTGCAGTAGGCTGAATCAGTTGGCCCACCAGGCTGTCGGCCGCTCAACCTTTCCACCTCCTGCTCGCTGTGGGAGCGTGCCGGGCATTTCTTACATGTGAGCAACCGCATGTGATAGAATAATGTCCAAGGATACTGTTAAAAACTATCAATAATTCCCTTAACTAGCATAATAGTAACACAGCTCCGGAGTATAAATTGATCAGATGAAGAATTTTACAAACAATCAAAATCAGACTTCAGGAAGCACAGAAAAGAAAAGACAGCGTCAACTAAAAAGCTCTTCTGAAACTCTAAGAGCAAATCAGAAAAACTGTTGTTATTAATGTTGAAGGAAAAGATAGTGACTTTCTCAGAGACCTGATTCAGATCTCAGTTGAAACTTTTTTTTCAGTTTTAATTTCATTGTTTGCATATGAATAACTCAATCATTTTTGAGGAAAGTGCTTTTCATGAAAAATATAACTTTGATTTTCTGTTGCAAATGATTTATGATTCTGTCTTTAAAACAAAAATATACTTTTGAATTCCATATAGTTCAGCACATGGCTTAGAAACTTGAGCTTGGTTGAAGGAAATATTTCACAAAGTTTCCTTGGTTTTCATTTAAAGACAGAAAGCCAAAGAAATTACCTCATTTGCTTTGGCAGTTTGTCCCAATAATTAACCAGCTTTGCTGTTAAGAATTTCACTTCTCCCTGAATCTTTTTCTGGCTTCAGCTCTTAATTTTATTTTATTTTTTTAAATTACTTTCTCCACTACAGTGACATGGACTTCACCAGTTCAAATTTTCTGTCTGTGAAGATACTTCTACACTATAAGTAAATAAACTTTCTATCTTCTTTCAGTTTGTGGGGTGTGGGGGTTTCCCCAGTTTAAAACAGGGCATTCTGTAATTTTTCACACTTCTGACATCCTGTAGTTTTTTTAAAACCTGATCTCAAAACTTACAGATACTGTTCTAAATTTAAGCAGTGCCCTAACATTTCAAAGAATGAAAAACAAAAACCCCAAACCCCCTAAACTTCAGAGATGAAGATAAAATTTTCTTATTCCTATGTTCCTTAAAATAACTAAGTTTTGTCTTTCAGCAGCACTGCAACCTCAGTTACTCACATATTATGGAGAATGTTCCTTTGCCAATCCCCACGTGTGTTTAGCAGGTGCACTTGTCTCACAAGTAAAGCAGGGATTGTATGTCTCTAAAGTTTGGAGAAGCCTCTTTGAAAATACACCAGAGGAAGAGTAAGGCACCACACAGACACAATGAGAAATAAGGAGAAAATATGTGAGAAACAGTCCTTCAAAGACAAAGGGGAGAGGAGGAAGAAGAGGAGGAGGAGGACAGAAGGGGCTGCAATCCTGGAGTAGGGATCATCATCCGCCCTGTAAATTCAGCATTTATTTGCTTTGCACTGAGGTCAATTTCATGTCACCGCAAACATGGTGCTGTTCAGATACTGAATAGTCCCCTTTCTCAGAGTCCTGACTGAAGAAGCTAATCTTTAGGTATGTCAGAATTAAAAAAGGTCACAGAGGAGGACAGTAGCTAAAATTGACCCAAAAGTTTCTCAAAAAGGAGGGAGTGAAAAATCTGGAACAGGTTATGAAATGAAACAAAGGATTCATGAGGCATAATACGAATAACAAGAAGAACATAACATTTTAAAATAAATATTGATCTAGAAGAGGCAGATGAAGATCTGTTTCACAAGTCTTCGAATGTATGAGGAAGATATTTAAAAGTTACAAAATAGCAATTTCACAAAAAACCCAACAACTTCTTTGTAAAAGGTAGAGTGCAGAATACTTTGACATGAATTTTACAGGGCCAAATTAATCCGTATTCCTCCAGTGAAAAAAAGTCACAGATTTCCCTTTGAAAATATGGAATTCATCATTATGAATAATGTCATAGAAACATGATGGTCCTTGTGACTGGTCCATTATAGAAGTGGTCCCACTGGTGGGAGGAGATATCAGATTAGAGATCACTTATTCTTTTTCACATCTCTAATCAGAATTTAACAGCTTAAATAGTTTTAAAGCATAAAAAGCAACAAAAAGCCTCCTATAAGGAGTCAGTTTATTTCACACTTTCAAAGACTTTGTAAGGCATCTTCTTTCCACTGTGACATACATTTCTTCTACACTTCCTTTTTTATCTTCTCTGTGAATCATTTAACTTCAATTATAAATTGACAAAATGAGGGTTATCAAACAGAGCAGGGATACAATATTAGGCTCCTAATCAATTGATACAAAGCTTTTGTTAAGTACAGAAAAAACCTGCATGTTAACTTTCCTTAAGCATTTTCTCAACTCACTTATAAGCTGGGGCAGAGCTGCCCTTCACAACTGTTGAAACAAGGTTAAGAAGCATTATGTACTACTCTATATTTTCCATACTTTCTGGTTGTTCACTTATATAAGGTTGTAAATACATATTGAACCATTTCAATCTGTTTTGTATAATTTGATTTTGTGCTTTATTACAGTGAAAAATGGACTTCTGATATATTCATATTGCACTAATACCTGGAACAATCAACCATATAACTCAGTCACCATAATAAATATTAAGGCCGTTTCAAAAGGGAAGAAATAAATCTCTCTGACTAATATTTCTCTAAGATGCATAGAAATTTCTGGTGTCCGTATGTGCATCTCCAACCTAAGATCTATCTTTATTGGATGAATGGGCAATCTTAACTGTTATGCAAATATGACCTTCAAGAAAGTTGAGACAGAGGAAAAAAAAGAAAAAAATTAAATAAAAAAAGAAGAAGATAACTTTGTTGACCAGAATTATCTTGTATATGCTTTTTAGTTGTAAATGAGAGACCAGAATTATCTTTTAGATGACTGATTTCTAACTGAAGGATGAATTATGCATTAAGAACTAAAGTTTAACCAAAAAAAAAACCAACCCTATTTGTATTATTTTTAATATAAAAAGTGAACTGTAAATTTTCTTACTGAGACTTAGTTTCTGAAAATAAATTTGGGAACACACAGAGTGTGATGGTTTCATCTGGGTTAGAGTGAATTTTCTTCATGAAGGCTGGTATGGGGCTCTGTTTTGGATTTGTGTTGATAGTACAGAGATGTTTTTGTTATTGCTGAGCTGGGCCCACACAGAGCCAAGGCCTTTTCTGCTTTTTGTATGACCATTCTGGGAAGGAAATTTGGGATGTTGGGAAGACAGACAACCAGAACAGGTGACCCAAACTGACCAGAGGGGAATTCCAGACCACGTGACATCAAGCTCAATGTACATGAGGAGGGCGACATTTGCAGTGATGGTGTTTTTCTTCCCAAGTAACCATTACCTGTAATGGGGCCCTGCTCTCCTGGAGATGGCAGAACTCCTGCCTGCCCATGGGAAGCAGGGAATTTTCCCCTTGTTTTGGTTTGCTTGTGTGCTTGGCTTTTGCTTTCCCTATTAAACTGTCTTTATCCCCACCCATGAGTTTTCCAGCTTTTACCCTTCTGATTCTGTCCCTGATCCCACTGGTAGGCGAGTGAGAGAGTGGCTGCATGGAGCTTGGCTGCTGGTTCAGGTTAAACCATGGCACTTAATAACAAACAGTATCCAATGGTTTGCAAGCTCTGTAATCCAAAGACAGACATTTCAGTAGAATACACTTATCTGTTAGAGGATTTTTTTCTTTTTTTCTAATGTCTACACCAACTGTACATTGCTTCATAAGGTTCTGCAAGCAAAATCCATGCTATATTAGCTGAAGACACAACATCCCAACTCAGGCAAATATATAAAATGTATGAGAAAAGCATTGAATTAAGGACATTCTTACAATTTTAGAAGTTTCCAAGACAATGACTGATCTACAAGTCATAAGGCACCTGTAGTAACTGCTGGTCTTGGCAAAATGCAGTACAGCTCTGAGGCAGGTTTATGTTCACACACACACACCAGGGTATGGATGTGAGAGTTATTGAGCTCCATTCATCTCCCTCTCTAGGAAATGCTAATGCTTTTACCTCATTTATGTCTCATATGCATCAACCCACAATTTGAAGGCTATAAAGAATACCCATTCTGAAGATCAGAATGTAGCCTCAGGTTTTATCTCTTCTTATTTTCTGCAGACAAATGATTAGGCTGTGACTAGGTCTGCCTGGTTTGACCTGAGGTTAAGATAAATTAACACATCCAAAAGATGTGGGAAAGTACTGGACACTGATTGAGAAGTTGCTAAATGTGACAAACAACAGTGTGAGAAGCTGGAAAAAAGAAAAAGAAAACTGCATGAATTTCACAGGCGATGTCCTAGGTGACTTTATGATGCATGTATCCCTAATGATCTGTTCTGTTTATGCTGGATATTAAGTTCTCAACCTTTAAGACTGGTTCCAAGAGTGAAGGGGAGGAGAAGAAGAAAGCCAAGGAGAGCTCTCTCCTGCTGTGTTTTCTGCAGCATGGACAGCAGGAGAGAGCTGTCCTTTGCTTTTAGTTAGTTTTTTTAGCTAGCTGAGGCAGAGAAGTTCCCCAGACTGTGGCTTTTTTTTTTCTTGGAACTGATTAGCCTTGGTCTAGACTGAAAACCCAGAAGACCACTAGGAGCTCACAACTGTGGCCCACCGGGGCCCAGGACGTGGCATTTTCCAGCACAGGAGGGACTGATAGGAGACTGAGCAAGCTGAGCTACACCCCACGGAAAGGACTTTCTGAATTTGGTATCTCTTCAGAACAGCAAGATGTTTTGTTTAGTATTATTAATTTTTTATGCTTATGAATAATTTACTTGTTAAATAAACAGGTTTTTCCCACTTTTCTCCAAGGAAATCTTTTCCCAAACCAGCTGGGGGAGGGTGTCACCATGCAGTAGTCGGAGCCCGGCTAGCCCCACAGAAGGCACGCCAACAGCCTAATTGGGACAGCTGTGTGGCCACTGCGCCCCAGCTCCTGACAGGAGGCAGGCGGGGAAACAGCTGGCTAAGGCGCTCTCCCCACGGCAGGGTGAGGACCAGGGTGAGGACGGCAGCACCTTGTAAGGCGGGCAGACGGCAGCAAGAGACAAAGGCGGCGCAGATAAAGGCGAAGGAGGCAGCAGAACTCTGCAGCAGGAAAGGATTTATTAAAGAGCATAGGACAGCTGCAGGGCAGGAGCTGCGAAAGCCCGCCTAGAGGGCGGGAATATAAATGGTTCCAGAGGGGGGGAGCAGCCTACCCCCTAGCCAGTAACCGAACAGAATACAATGATTGGCACAAGGTAACAACAAATGGAGAATGAGTTGGGGAGGGACTGCAACCTTTGCTCCAATCACCCTCCGCCTAGAGTGGAAGATTCTAGGGACTGGGAGTGGGCAGAGGGTGATGGACAGGGAGGTTGTTATAGGAACCCAGGAGGGGTTAACAAAGAAACCATAGTAACTAAGGAGGGGACTAAGGATTGACATAAGAATAGATACAAAAGGGCGGGAGTTCCCAAGGCAGCTGGGGGATTGGCAGTTAACTGAGCAGGGGAAGGTGGGGAGGGAGCCTGAGGCAGAACCACTGTAACCGAAACAGGGAAAACAGAACATACCAACTTGAACATTACAAATATAACTTGAATAACAAACTCAACTGTGAATAACAAACTCAACTGTAAACTAAAAAGCGGTCACACCGCAACAGGAGGGGATGCTTGAATCTGCTTTCTAGAGGGACCACTTTAGAAGTTTCCTCCCAAATTTGCCCTAAACCATGACAGGTGATTAAGGATAGAATCATAGAACGGTTTGGGCTGGAAGGGACCTTAAAGGTCATCTAGTTCCAAACCATGCCAGGGACAGAAACACCTTCCACTCGACTAGATTTCTCAAAACTTCATCCAACCAGTCCCTGAACACTTCCAGGGATGGGGTATCCACAGCTTCTCTTAGCAACTTGTGCCAGTGCCTCGCCACACTCACAGTGAATAATTTCTTCCTAATATCTAATTTAAATTTACCATTCTTCATCTTAAAGGCATTCCCTGACAAGCAGACCTGAGACGTAGATCAGACATGGTATCACTGGGCTGATCATGGTGAAAAATGCAGAGCTCCAGCATTTCAGAGCCCGTCTGTCCCTGCTTTCATAATGTACTTATTTTCTTCTTTTCTTCAGGATTTAAGTCCAAAGAGGTTAGTTAATTCTGAGCAATGGATCATGCCTTAAAGTTAACTATCTAAGCTGACTTAGTTGCATCTTTGCTTTGGAGGTAGTGGAGTAATAAAGGAACCAAAGAGCAATCCATCCAAGATAATGACCAATACAGAGGTGATAAATCATCAACTGAATGTTCTTCTTACATTGCACACACCAGAATTATGGACACAATGGGATGCAAGATGAAACTAGGCTGTTTGTATGTGTGTGTGAATATACAAATACATATACAGGAGATACACTCCCTCTTTGGTATTTCAAGTTGAATCCCTTTTTTTTTCTTTTTTTTTTTATTACACAAAATATATGGACACCAGTCTTCATGAAACACATAATGGATATTATTCACTGGAGATCACAGTAAAGTTTAAAGTTCTTTTCCTTCAAGTTTTGTGTTAAAATCAATGTAACTATTTGTATACTACTACTACTAGGCTTGGATTATACATCACATTTCAGGTCATACTCATGGAGCAACTGTGTTGCAAGGCATTAGCCTCAAGCTGCAGCAGCTGCTTAAAGCTGAGAAGTTATGACGAAAATTGGTATAAGATTACTTTTCCTTCTGACTGCCCCCAACAAGTCTCTGCAATTTATTTGCAAATCACTGTCATGTTCCCTATCTTGAGACTGGAAATTCTGCCAGCTACTCTTCAACGTGGCTAGTAATATCAGAAACTTTCTGCAGGCCTATATTTGGTCTCATATAAACACTGCATGGAGACAGCAGTAGCTCAGAGACTCATTTTTAGGGCGGCTCCACTTCCTTATTATCAAGAACTTTGGACTAATCTTGTGTGTACTGTACATAAAAAAAAAAAAAAAGAATATAAAGAACCACCGGTAGCTTAGGGATGACGGTGACCAGCAATTCTTGGTGTATTGAAATAAACTTCAAAAATGATTCTCAATATCACTGCAGACAATACCTTTTCTTTTAGTGCAGCAGAAAGAAAGTAGAGATTACACCATTTGTGATCTCCATCTAGCCCTGGAATAATGTATTCCTGCTTTTCTTCACTGTAAGGAAGACCCAAAAATGATGGCATGCTAAGAATTATGAAACTGGAAGTGTTTTGAGTGACTGAATTGTATCAAGAGATCTCTGTTTATCTCTTACTCAAAAAGATAACTTTCATTCCACATTGATGAACTCGTTTGTGTGATGTCCATGATTTCTGGCCCACCAACAAAAGAACTGTGAGTACAAGTAATTTTACAGTCATATACTTTTCTTTCTGCAATTTCAGTAGTAATCAAACTTATGTCTTAGCCTTGAGCAAACAGCCTTGACCCCAGCAGCATTTTAAATTAACCCTACAGCAAATATGACCATAATTACATAAAATAACAACTTTACAAGAAAATAAACTTCAGAGTTTTGCTGTCCAAGCCTTACTGTGCTATCCATATCTATCTTCATTATTCTGAAAACCTCCTTGCAACATCAAGGACAACTTAGAGGAGGGAGGCTGCTAAATCATTTACGTTAAAAAAATGGCATATTATGGCACTGTGCCTTTGAACATATAAAAGAGCCTGAGAAGAATTTTAGATGTGTGTCTGTATATATAAATGCAGAGGTTTAACTTTAGCTGTATGATCATAATATTTTGCTGAACACAATAGTTCTATAGTGTAGAACGATAAAAGCAACACAATGTCAGTTAGGTGTCAACTGTAGAGGAACATATTTGAGATATATGCATTTTGTAGCCTGAAAGAACTTCCATTCTGTTTTATCTGAATATTATTAGAAATAATTAAAAAACAAAACAAAACAAAATGAGCTCTCTTCATGGCCTGGAATTAGTCTTTGGAAATAGAGTACATCCTCACCAGTTAGAGCATGTGCTTTTTGAAGCCTGATTACACTGGAGAATGACTATGAAATGGAAATATTTAAACAATACAATTGTGGTATTTGTTTTTGATTTTTCCATGGTTCTGAACTCCAAGTCAGTGCTGTTGAAGAGGATTGTGTTACCTGTCACTGTACAATCAAGCTTTTGCATACCACTCATGAAATATTGAAAAAGAAGACAAAACACCAGTGTTTATTGGCACAACAGATCCATTTGCTGAAAGTATAAATATTTATGATCAGTCCATGGCTAACACTGTGATAAAGTATGTCTCTGAAACAACAATACAGTTTTGTGCTTTGAGAACATGGGGCTGTCTTCCCAACAGAGACTGTTCCTAAACCCAGACACTGAAATCTGTGCAGGCACATCTTAAATTCTACCCAGGAAGGTACCAAAAGAAACTGTCACAGGTTTGGGAATTTGCTCACACAACTGGGCAATGTTTTTTAAACTGTAATATATGAGCTCTTGGCATTGAAACCATGTGAATTATATATACATGCACACAAGTTAATTACTAGGCAGTGGGCTATGTTCTCTAGCAGTTTGTACATTTGTTACTGTTATTTGCTGTTTCTATTATAACAAAACACAGAGTCTGCATCTGAAAGCAATACCATGCTAGGTAATACTCATGCATAATAACAGGCTGCTTCAGAGAATTTGCAATTAAAGAATTAGACAGCAGAGTACAAAATTATGATACTAAAACTGTACTTTTCTGAAAAATGTACAAGCTTTAAAGTTGTTTTAATCCTTACCAAAAAATCCAGTTGTTTCATCATTTGTTTGTTTCTTCCTTTGTTCTTTTATTTCAAGGGTCTTGGAGAAAATTATTTTTCTAAGAGAAATTTAGGATTTTTTGTTCTTAGCCCACTCAAGCTGCTGCAACAAAAGGTGACTTAGTTTCAGTGTAGATTCTCAATTAAATGTCCTAAATGTAGGATTCATACAATCAAATAATGTCTTGGGTGAGAAGGGCCTTAGGGAGGCCATTCACTAGATCAGTCAGCTCAGAGCCCCATCCAACTTGGACTTGAAGACTTCCAGGGATGGGGTGTCCACAACTTTTCCACGTAGCTTGTTCCAGTTCTTCAACACCCTCTGGGTGAAGAATTTCTTCCTAAAATTTAGTCTAAAACTTACTCTCTATACATTTAAAATCATTGCCTCTTTTTCTTAAATTCTGCTTGTATAAAAAGTCCCTCTCCCTCATTTTAATAAACCCCCTTAATGTATGTTGAGGTTCCAGCCAAGACCAAGTTAATTTTTGCAGTACCTAGGAGGGGGTATGGCTAAAATACAGAGATTATTCTATAACATTCACATAGTTGAGGGGATGGGGTGCAGGGACTCACACCTTTAGAAAAGGAAGTTCCTTCCAGTCAGTAAAATATGGTGGGAGAAGCTGTCTGGCATTGCTTGTTGTCACAGGCCTTCCATATAAAGAGTTTCTTTTTCTTATATTTTTTGTTATTAATATTGTTGGTGTTATTGTTCATTTGCTTATCTTATTACATTTCCAGTATCTTTTTCTTATCTCTGCCTTTTGTGCTTCAAATTGGATGGAGAAACAGTTTTTGGTTTTAGTCACAGAACTAAACTGGTAAATACCATTCCTAAACAAAGACATTTCCAAGGTACTGAAAGGCTTCAGTGGGGTTTTCCCAGAGCCTTCTCTTCCGCAGGCTGAACAATCCCAGCTGTCTCAGCCTCTCTCCACAGCAGAAGTGCTCTAGTCCTCTGAGCATCTTTGTGGCCTCCTCTGGACTAACTCTAACAAGTCCCGATCTTTCTTGAGGATCTTTTGAGGATCTCAAACCTGGATGCAGTACTCCAGGTGAGGTCTCATAAGAAAGTGACCATGTGATGCTAAAGGTACCTTTGGATACTTAAGACATTTAAATTGAGCTGGAAGAAAATATTCAACACCTACAGAAGAATTATGTCCTTCTGCAACAGCAGCTTTCAGCCAGCCAGGATACTGAATATTTTATAAGGTATTGGCTGTGTATCTTTAAGAAGCTGAATGGCTGAGGTACCTGTCTGTGTGTGTTGTAAGCTACTCTTGAACTACTTAATACAATCAATAGACCTTATTGAGCTTTTCAGATCACCCAAAGGTAGACAAATAGAACATGATTTTATACTAAACTATCTAATGCTATTTGTCATGCCCTATGCATCTTATCTGCTCCCCAAAGTGTGATCCAGAAGGATGTGTGTCTCCTGAAGTACCTGTGCTGGATCTGTGACTCCTGCTGCAGATTTCTGAGGGCACATTAAGATAACAGAATTGAGCCCATGTTAGCTCAATACTTGAATGGATTTTCCACCAGTGCATACTGCCATATATCCACTGACTGAAAGGGAGTTTAGAGACACCTAATACCTTTAGAGATACCCAAATTTAGGGATCAGCCAGAATCCCTCCCTTTGTGTCTCATCCAAATCTTTAACATCAAAACTAACTGGAATGATCCAAAATACAGCAAAGACTATTTTTTCCATTTTGGTTTAAAACACATTAAAAAAAAATCAAAACAACAACAAGTTTTTTTTTCTGCCATAGACAGATACTTAGAATACTATCTTCAGACAAAGCAGATTAACATTTTATTCACTTCGCTTCAGATATTCAAAACGGTATTGCTTCTTTCCTGAAGCATGTTCTTACTAGCAGCCTGTAGAGTGCTGTGAGATCTAAGAAGGAAGAAAGGGGTTTTAATATCCTCCTGTTTATGCAGTTGTAAATAAAATTGAATGAGACACAGAAATAAGGAGTACGCCTTAACAGTATCCAACTGTCTCAGCTTTCAAGCAGAGGAAAACTGCTCTGACTTCTGCCTGTGAACAGCTTCTCTAGTTTATATTTTACATCCACTTGATACATATTTGTAATTATTTGGTAGATCACCTAAACACATCAGGTCTTGTTTACTGAGAGCTTCTGCCCTCTATTTTTAGGTTAGCATTTTAACATCAGCGCTTCCCAGAATGTTCTTTAAATGACATAGCATTCTTGCTTCCCTCCCACATCCTCTTTCCTTCTCTAAGGCAGGAAGCACACTCATTGCAGAGCTTTTAAAGCTGTATGTATGTTCATTAGTTCTTTAGACAATATGTCCTTAAGTAAGCCTGTCTTTTTGTTTTATTTTGTTTTCAAGAGAGCACAGGAATTTTGTTCTCTTTCATTTATTCAGATAGTACTTTTCATTAAAAGTATGCTTTGGCTGATGTTAGCAAAATAGCCTAAAATCTAACAAATTAACAGATAGTTCTAATATTTGGTACTTTAAAAATGAATGAAGAATTTAAATAAACAAAATATTTATTAAAAAAAAGAGAAAGAACATACTAAAACAAGTCCTGTGTGTACAGTTTAAACCCTCAGACTTTTCATATTCAAGTGACTATTTTAATCACTTGGAGACAGAGAACTTCTCTTTATTTCTGTCTTTCCACCACTTGTCCCAATTTTCTGCAGAATAATATTGCAGTCACTGAGGGCTAAAGTATGCTCTGCCTTTGGAAAACTTATAAGCTGGTGGTTAGAAAACATTCCAGACATTAGAGAGTTTTAAATCTGAAACCCTTTGATATGAGGCTGGAATTAAATCAGAGTCTTGTAACCACTCAGGTGTTAGAAAAACATGTGGGTGGTTTTGTTGCCTTCATAGAGAGCAAAAATTGAAAAAGTGACCAGATGATATCCTTTTCATGCAATCTGTCCATTTTGAACAATTCCAGACATTATCAAAATATTTCTGTATTACTGAATCCCTCAAGTATTTTCAAAAGCAAAATCTAGTTTCTGGATCCTTTCCAATTTAGAGGTATACAGCTCTGCCAATACTGAACCTGTGTGGATGTAATTCTTAATATCTAGGAAATTTTCATCTTGAGGATGTGAATTAATACTTACATTATAGAAGATTTGCATTTTGAAAGTAGAATATAGAATGTAAATAAACTAGTTTCCTTTTCTTTCGATCGCATTTTTCTTGCTTTCTCATTTTGTCTTGGTATTTTGTCCCAAACACCACAATGATAAGATTAGATAATTAAATGGTGTTACCTACAGATTTAGTCATATTAATGGTGCCTGCAGTAATTTAGTCTTGAAAATGCCTGTCAACAAATGGATTTGTCTAAGGAAGTCTGTATATAAATCTATTTCTGTCAATACAGTTAAATTGGGAGGATGAACTTGATGATCACTGCTAGTGATTCATTGAAACTGTTATCTTGTGTGTGTATCATGGATTAACCTCTCCAATGGTGCTTTAGACATCTTGATGGCTTGGATCCTGCAGATAAAGATTTGGTCTAGGGACTTAAACAGTATTGATTTGACGAATCTTAAAATCTGTCCCTTATTGATGTAGTTTGGTGAGGGGAAGTTTCTGCTTGGGATCCAAGAATCTTCTGTTGTGCGAGCTCACTTCTTCCCCTTGCCAAATACAACCTGGTGGATGCTCATTGCCTCCGGAACTGACTAATGTACCAGATGAAGAGTGCATGTGACAGCATGTCAGCTACAAGGAGAAGAAAAATAGAAAAGGAAATGATTTGGAATAAATAATAATTTTCATTCAAGTGTATAGGAGAATGTGGCAGAGAATTAACAAATAGACATATTGTAAGGCAAAAGGGAATGAGGGAAATTAGCTTTGATATTCCCATGTCAGTAATAATTTTCTGGAATATTTTATTGTTGTTTTGAGCTCAGATGAGAATGTCTTAGAGAAAACTTGTGTGAGAGAGAGAAGCATGCCAGATCTGGGAATCTGCATCTTCCACAACTCTTGAAGGATGCCCCTAAAAACGCTCAAAGGTTTTGTTGTTAAAAATGCAGAGCATTGACCTATGTTTGCTCCTGCTGATGCCAAGAAGCTCAGTGTTGCTGTGGCTGAGTTTATTCTGACATCTAAGAGATTATACATGTCAAGCAACAGTAACTGTATACTCGGAAAAGCCATACTTCTCTTTTAGAAGCATATTGCTTTATGAGAAGGAGGTTCTCTAAACAAGTCAAGTGTTTAAAACTCAATGCTTCATGCAGAAGAGGAAAGCAAGACTGTGTCTTCCAGTTTTCGCAGAATGCTATCAACTACCTTTACCTTGCAGTGCAGTTGACTGTACAGACCAATAGATTATCATTATCCAAAGACTCAACAAGCAGTGAATTAATTACTCTGTAGGAGAGAGTTCCTGGGGAGATTTACATACTGAATTAGCAAATTCACTGATCTAGCAATCCAGCATGTTCTGCATTTAAATTCATTAGGCAGGTTTTCTTTCTTTGTATTTATATTTTTGAAGTGAATGATTATGGGTATTTTAGATGAAAAAAATTTCATAAGCTAAGAGAATTTTGCTCTAGGAAGTAGAGAACAGAACTGGGAGCAAAAAATATTGATTTTTTTTCCTACCTGAAATAAACACCTCCATTAGAGTTTCTAGTTAAGGTTTTACTTGCTTTGTACAAAGTCCAAAAAAATTTCTGTAACTCTCTGTCCAAAAACCTGGTGAACTGAAAAAGGGAAGGGACTCTGGGAAACACATAGTAACTCCTTGGTTTCTTTGTAGCCAAATACTTTAATACAGTTACAAGGGGAGATATTTAGTAATTTCCTCATACCCTTTCACAGGAATCTTCAGTAAAGGAAGCTGGATCTGGATTTGCAAAGTAGGACCAACTTTGTGTGTTCTGTTGATCTGGGCTGTCAGAGAGGTGCCCACCAAGCTGCTCTATCCACCTTCTTGCAGGACAGAGGGAAAAAAAAACCAAAAACACAATGAAAAAGTTCATGGATCAAGACAATGACAAGGAAATCACTCACCAATTTCTGTCACAGGCAAATCAGACTTGACTTGAGAGGATGAATTTATTTCCAAGTAATAACATAGTAGGTTACTGAGAGACAAAAATAAAATTAAAGGCACTTTCCCCTCACCCTACCCTTCTTCATACACTCAAATTCTCTCCCAACTCATTGACCTTGTCCCCTCCAAGCAGTGCAGAGGGAAAGGGAACACGAGTTAGAGACAGTTTATAGTATTTAATCTGTGCTGTTACTTCTTCCTCATGCTTTTCTGCTGTTCCAGCTTGGGCTTCTTGCTAAGGGAGACTGTCCTGCACAAACTGTTCCAGCGCTGGCACTTCCCATTTCTGCAGTTCTTCACAAACCACTCCAGCATGGGCCCATTCCACAGTGTGCAGTCCTCTGCTTATTTGACACATTTGTCCTTTCTATCTATTCATCTTTTAGCACCACTGTTTCTTCTTCCTGAACCTCAGTAATGCAGTCCCTTGGAGATAAAGCCCATCAAATGATATAAGACAGAGAGATTTGCATAAATTCTTTGTCTGAGAAAGCCACTAAGCCATAGGGTTCTGCAACTTGAAAACAGAGTTGTGAGAAATATTACTGTATGCCTGGTTCTTATATCTTTACTGAGTACCCATACTGCCTAGTGCCCTTAGCTGGTGTCTCTGTGCTGTGTTGTTCTGTAGTCTTCTGGTATGGGAAAAGACAGATTTGTGTGACAGAAGGAGAAGAAAGTCAGTGTGTCAGAGTGAGTCTGCACTGACATACTTTTTCATGATAGGTCAGTCTTTGTAATGTATTTTTTTGCCTGGTTTATGATACAGGTTCAGTCTGTTCAGGGTTTAGAAACAGAGGACACAGATGCTGCAGTTCTTGAGCTAGAAATCCAGGATGTCAATAATTTAGGTCCATATAACCTCAGAAAAATGAACAGAAATTGTGGTATGGCAAAAGGTGTCAGTTTTGCGAGGGGTCACATGGATAGTGAAACTAGATAAGACAGAAAACAACAGTCACAATAGAAAGTCTGATTACACACATCTGCTTTCTCCCTTCCCATATGCTGATGGTAATTGTCTGCAGTATGGATCTGTTTAGATGTGAAAATCTCAAGACAAGTAGAAAAGGCTGGGCTAGATCTTTTGATATTGCAAGCCATCGTCAAGGGACTGTGATATATTTTACCAAGTCAAAGGCTACCTCACAATCTTCATCTTTCACTCTAATGTTGAGCATTTTTGTGACAAAATGAGTACTTGCTCTTACCATGCATCAAATGATGTAGTGACTACATGGTACAGGAATGGAAAGGTTAAAAGCAAATTATAGTTTTGAGGATTCTGCTATGTGCCTATGCAGCGTTGAGACATGTCCAATGCATAGCTGACTTATTTTCCAGAAAATAATGTCCCATGGGAGGCAAGGAGAATAACAGATGAAGATGAAGATGTGATGTCAAGATGAATTGTTTATAAAATATCATGTCATGTTAAGTGTTTATGCAATTCAGGCATATAGAATAAAGAAAGAAAAAATACTGGTATCATTTCTTAACAGAAAAGAAGTAGGAGATGTGGATATAAGAGGTGGAGGATTGGAAAGTTATCACTCCTTTCCTTTACAATTCCTGGAGAAAGATCTGGCTGAATTTTGAGCTAAATAAACAAGTGTGTGGAAAGATGTTTGGCATCCAGCACAAAGCATAAGATGTAATACAAACTTGCCTTCCATCCCAAATAAGCATCTGCATCTGTATTTACATATTTTTCACTGTTTAATGAAGTGAAAAGAGAATAATTTATTGAATATGTTCAGCTTGAGATATCAAGATCACAAAATCATCACAGAATCACAGAATGGTTTGGGTTGGAAGAGACCTTAAAGAACATCTTGTTCCAACCCCTCTACCATGGGCAGTGACACTTTCCACTACACCAGGGTGCTCAACTCCCCATCCAACCTGGCCTGAACATTGTCAGGGACAGCTTCTCTGGGCTGCCCATTCCAGTGCTTCACCACTCTCTGAACAGAGAATTTCTTCCCAATATCTATTCTAAAACCTGCTCTCTGTGAGTTTGAAACCATTGTCCCTTGTCCTCTCACTACATGCTCTTGTAAATAAATATTCTCCATCTTTCTTGTAGGCTCTCTTTGGGTACAAAAAGACCCCGATCAATTCACTCTGAACTCTTTCCTAGACTGAACAATCCCACTTCTTTTCTTGTAGAGATCTCCTCCATCCCTCATGTCATCATGGTGGTCCATGCTCATATTTGATCAAGAGCAGCCCTGCTGTGAAGGACTTTGGGATTCTGGTGGATGAGAGGCTGGACATGAGCTGGCAATGTGCACTCTCAGGCCAAAAAGGCAAATGTGTCCTGGGCTGCAACAGAAGCAATGTGGCCAGGAAAGAGAGCCAAGTCCAGCCTTTTTAATCTTTTGAACCTTCAAATAAAAATGTCTATACAATGCCAATAAAGTCAGCTGCTGCATTCCTCTGCCACCTGCTAGTATTCCAATTCCTACACAAGCTACCTCTCTTGTGAAGTCTTCTGACCACTAAACCTGATGGCATGAGAAATATTAAAAGATGTGCTGGGAGCTGACAAATTAATGTCCACTTCTGTCCTTTTCTAATTCAGGTTAATTATCCAGGACTGGTGTATTTCAAATGCATGGAATTCATCTTGTCTCATTTTAGCCATCTTTAAATTAGGTGGTGAAGTTATTAATCTAGTTTCTATACATAATCAGTAGTGTGTATGAGAGCTTCCCTCAGAAAGTGATTCATGATGTCTGTCTGGAATGTCTTTTTCAGGAAATACTTCTTGTTCTCCATTGGCTATAGAAAGAAGCTTAGGCAGCAAGGTAAGAAATAGCTGCCAATTTCTGAATGCTTAAATCAGGTGGCTAAGTCTGCACACCACTTTGAAGGTTAGGCTGTACCACTGTGCCTTGCTAAGTGGGGAGTGTGACAGTGACAGTGAGCATACTGCAGTGCTGTAGAAAACTCTGTGAAATTAGTCCAAACTGTGGTTTAATAGCAATTTGAATTCCTAGCTGGTTGTTGGTTTACACAATTTTGTCTTTACTGTGACAAAGTACAAATAGCTTTTTGTTTGTTATCCCAAATATGCCACTCTCACACCTCAAACTCCCTGAGAAATTGTATCCCCTCTGGTATCCATTCCCTTACCCCTGCACTTTTCCTTCAATAACTGAATCTCACCAGAGCATCATAATATCATTGTTGAGATCAATAAATTCAGTTGAATGGCACATTAACTTTCTTGTGAACTGAATATTAAGCAAATAGTTGTATTAGCTGCATTTGACAGTAACTGATAACATAGATATTTGCATAATTGGTAGCTAAGTGATGCCATAATAATCCGCTCTGCTCTGCTCAGTCCTGCTTTTATATAATAAAAGCAGAGTCAAACCCAACTCTCCACATATAATTTGGGCAAAACCACTCCTGCAAGTGCTCCCAAGACTGTTTTTACACAGAGCACTGTGTATGGGGTATTTATCTTTGCACATGAGCACAAGATTTACTCCCCTCAAGTTGGTGTCCCGTTCCTTTCCTGAAGAAAAACCACTAAAAGGCAGATGCAAATTCATGTTGTGTGCCTCCAATTAACAGGGTATCAAGCAGAAGTGTGACATATCATGTCCCTGGAGGGCTGCCTTCAGGACAACATTTGGGAAGATCCAGAGGAGCACATACCTGCAGGCTTTCTCCTCTGTGTTTGTGTCTCTCTTGCACTGGAGAGCCAAAAACCAGACACAGAACTCCATGCATGGCCTCACCACTGATGAGCAGAGGGGAAGTAAGGGGCTGAATTAAATTTTGAGTAGATGCTGTTCCTGAGAGCAAGGATGAAAGAAACACTGAGAGAAATAGAAATCAGAGGAGAGATGAATCATCAAAGGTATTCTGAGCTGTTGCAGCCTTAAAAGAGGCAACTTGTTTGAGCAAATAGAGAAGATGGACTAAAAAACCACCACCATGACAAAAGGTTACAACGTATTCTGAAATTTGGTCAAAATTATTTATCATGCTTGGTGCAATCCATTAAGTGTTCTGCTTTTCAAGAGGGAAAAATAGTATATATGGTTAGGAAATTCACATGAAAACTACAACCATATTTTGGATTTTATGCTAACCTGGGTAAGCTGGATCAATAAATTGAACTTCCTGTGATGATATAGGGAAGGTGAAGCTTTCCACTAGCTGCTGGTGTTACTGGTTGGTTTTATTATTATTAGACCTATACAGGATGGGGCAAGAGAGCAAAACTGCACATTAGACATCTAATCAACACTGTAAACCCAAATCCAACATTTCAAGCACAGTGGGATCCATCTAAGCACCCTCCCACCCACACAAATTATTAGAGGAATCTGATTTATGAAATTTCAATACTCACATTCATTATGTTTAAAGAAATCCAACAGCTGAAACTTCAAGAGTAGAATTAAAATGTAATAGAAACATCAGCACAAATATTGCATAGTTTTAATCATGACATTAATTTTGCTAATAAATAAAGATGACTGAAAATAAGATTCCAGTTTCAAATGAAATTTTAATATTTTGGAATTTAAAAGATTTATTTTCCATCCTGAATCAAGGAAAAAAGTAACAGTTTTGATTTTGATATGAAAATAAAATTTATCTTGCAGAGATTTTAATTTCTCTCCTTCCCTCTCTCCTTTTCTCATTTTTCTGCTCTTTATTTTGCATTTTAGAAAGAAGTAAAGGAAAGAATAGAGCAAAGGAAGAAGGAAAAAGGGAGAGGGGAAAGAGCTAAGGAGAGAGAATGAGCAGAAGAAAGAGAATGAGAAAGAAGAAAAAGGGGAGAGAAATAGGAATCATCATTGCAATTTTTATTAGTTTCATTCATCATTTTTTCTATTCAAAGTATAAGTACACAGATAAAAATGTTAAAACAGTTTGTGTGCTTCATTGGCTCACATGTACACACTGTATTTTTGGGGTTATAAGCATAAAAAAATTATTTGGGACTAAAGCACAATGGATTTGCTTGAAACATTCAGACTTCCAGCATATTTTCAAAATTCATATCATCAGGGTAATTTTTGAGAGAAAAAAATATCTGGTCATTCTGGCTGCTAATGTGAAATAATATTGGGATGGATTAAAACAATGTATTAGTAAATTCGAGACTCTTTTTCTGTGACAATTATGAAGGAGCTTATGCACACACACCCATATCCATGTATCAATAAATTCAAGTTTCCTTTGCATGGATAAGTGTTGTGCAACTTCATGACAACCTGGAGTTCAAGGTTTCAGGTAACAGTTTTATTATTGCCCTCTTTACTTTGGGGTGCTTGTTGCCATACTGCTCATCTGTTCCTGAATAAACAACAGAGTAAAGTATTAATCAAATATATTGATTTTTTTTTCAAGAATCCCCTTTTAATTTTAAATATATGTGCAAGCCTCTTCTTTGTGTGCAGAGGGAGATTATTCATATTGACATGTATTTGTGGGGAGCATAGTTGGAAACCTAAAAGTTTTTAAATTAGACATTTTAATTAGATTAAATTAGTGTTGTTGTTAGGTAATTAGGTACAGCTATATAGAATGCTTCTGAAAATAAAAGATAGATCTTTGTTGTGTTTGCATTGCACTGGCCTTTGATATAGATATGAGGTTCCTGGAGGCTACAAATCAGCACAATGCACTTCTGCTGTTCTGTCATTTATAACCTAATGTTCTGATTCACTTCATGTACTGTCCTGCTATACTTATATGCACCTGCAAAGTTTATGGTTCCATTTCTTGACTGAATTTAGAAAGTAGCTCCTGTTAGGATTTTTAAAAGATATATTCTTATTTCAACTCAGCATTTCAATCAACTCAGAACTTTTAGTTAATTCTTTGCATATTTTATAGCATTCAATGTCTTTCTATACTGCACACAAGAGATGTGTGATATTAAGAAAGCACAATAATTACTTCTATCAGTTAGCAATGTTAAAGTTAAATGCCAGCTAAATTATTGAGAGATACTGCTTAGTGCTGTGGGGGTAATCTAAACTGAAATACTGGAAAATGCTGTTCCCACCTATTCTTCACTGACAGATTTGTTCTTTTGCAAAGTAGATCCATTATGATCCTGATTCAAACTGAATGGCCTTACCTGCATCAAATAAAGGTTGGAGGTTTTAAAAGCAAACAGGTACGAATAGGTAAACACAGAGAGATGAAATATAAACCAATATGAGTCAAACCTACCAGAAACTTAGAAGAGATACAAGAGAATTTTATGCTTTAGAATACTGCTAAAACAATTTTAAGAAACTGCATGGTCTTTCTAGGATTATGACTCAGTTAATAGCCCAAATGCCTCAAGTAAAGAGTTACATCAATAGTAAGTGAACTCTAGCACTAATGTCATATTTATATCTTCACTCTCTAAGCTCCTCTATGGGTTTGCATATGAACTTCCATCACATACCATTGTACATTCTTTGCTCCAATAGTTTTTCAAACACATTTTATCTGGTCTGTCTGGCATCATAAATATATGGGTGCTTAAGTTAAGGATAATTATTATAGCTTAATATGTTTGTTTACTAAATACTTTTATTACAAGATGATGGAGGGGAAAAAAACCTGACAGTGAAATACAATAATAGGTTAAATCCCAGCCAAGTCTATAATAAAATAAAACAGCATTTTATAGCCATTCACTGCTTTGGTCCAGCTGCTATGGATTGAGATAACTCAGTTGATGCCAATTTATAGCAGATAATGAGCAATTTCAGTCTTTCAAGCAAAGAAGAAAGAGAAATGAGATGTGGAAAATGAAGGAAAGATGACTTTTAGGATGTAATATGTCAGAAAAAAAGAAAGGCAAAGTCCAGGAACTTGATACAGATGACAGTGGCATCTGTCAGTAAAAAGTTCTTACACAGTTTCAAGGTGCCCTACCAAGGTGCTCTGGTGAGTGCCAACAACAGAACACCCAAGGGTAGCTGTCATTTGTGAAAAAGTACTCCTATCCCAAATAAGAAACAAAGACCATATGTTATTATATCTACAAAGGACTTCTCTGCATGGGCAGGTGAATGGATATGTGTGTTTGTGTTATTCCTGTTTAAGGCCAGAGATTTTGGAGAACTGCATAATTTTTTCCAGACTAAGAGCACAACCTAAATGGGAACTTGCCATAAAACACTCAACTAATATTAAATAACATAGGTTTTCATCTAATGTAAATACTGTAATCTAAACCACCTGAGGATATGAAATGCTGTCTCTAGAACTGGCAGCTACTTTCCAGATTGATAACATTTTAAAATCTATGCATGAAAGGGAGGAAAGAGGAATTGGTAAGGTCAATTTGAATCTTAAACATTTCCTTTTGATACACTGATGGAACGAAAGACTGCTGAAATATAAAACACATCAAAATCTATTATTTTTGTGTTTTTCTTAATAATTCTTTATATTCAAAGCATACTTGCAAATAATTCTACCAATTGTAAAGAGTTTCTAGCTAAATACTAAAATACATAATCTGTGTTCATGAGTGTGCTGTAATTGTCCCACCACTGCATTGTCATTGCGTGTGATGGAAATTATAAGTGAAGGCAAACAACATAGTTCAAACAGTTATAAGAAATTCAAAGAAAATTTGTCTTTGATTATTACAGGGAATTGCAAGTCACCTATGGTCATGGATTTCCAGTGATAAAATTTTCCCTGGGCAGCCCTTATTATCCTTCATATTAAGTTTAATAACGATCTCTGAGTACTAAGTTATGAGATGTATTTGATTTAGGTGGACTTCCTAATTCACTTAGACTTATGTACTCATTGGTCATTAGAATATTTCACAGCGGACGAAGCTCAGTCTGGCACTTAGCAATTTTAGAACATATTACCAGGGTAATGAATATTATTTCTATTTCAGCCCTGTCTTTTTTCCCATTCATTATGATTTCATCTGTCATGATCTGTCTGATGTTGCTTTTTCCACAGTGACCCCACTCATACCTGGCAGCTTCATGACCATGGAGGGGAAACGTTTGTGTTGTAATACAACAAATTTAAAACTTCTTAGTTCAGCTTTTTTAAGGTAACTACTAGTACATAACAAAAAAACAAATTATGTTTTGTGTTAACTTCACTAGTGCAATTTAGAGTTTTTACAAGGTGATTTGCACAAAAATGGAATATCTGCTTTGCACTAGAATTGGATTCAAAATATCCCAAATCAACAAACCTCGTTACCCAATCATCTCCTGAGTACTCATATTAAGTTTCAGGAAGCTCAGAGATATGGCAGAGATTTAGAAAAAGTGATTATTTATCTAAAATACTATAACAGAAATGGATGTCTTTATCATTTATACTTATTTTCTTTTTAATACTTTCTTATCACATCAGGAAACAGGAAAAAATCTAGCAAAATAATCAAACATTTCATTAATCACTCTTTTCTCTTAAATAATATATCTTGAATAGGTAAAAGAGCCACATGTAGCAAAAATTGTGAAAATTATCTGGAGCTTAAAGAACGTAAGTGGTATAAAAAAAAACTATGCAAGGGAAAAATATCAAAGGAAATTCTCCAACAAGACAGACTATTAAAAACAACATATAGAAAATATACATGTGATATGACAAACTGAAGTTTACACTTTGTTGGATACTAGTTGAACAAGAATCAGTTTACAAAAACCTTAAAGCAAGAAAAAAAAGAGGGTCAGATCACAAATAATTAATTAAAAGCATGAAGGAGAACCCAGATCAAATCCCAAAGCATGTTTTCTCTAATTAATTTAATCAGACATGTTCTTGACGAAGGAAACATGGATTTCATTACTCGAGGCCAGTGAAGGCTTAATTTCATATCCAGTGAAGTCAGTGAAACCTTTGTTATTACCATAAGTAAAGAAGCAGGAATTTGGAGTTTATATTGATAAACTCATAACCTTTTTCCTTACAGAAGGACTCAAAACTCTTGGTTCTTTAACAGTGGGTAGGAAGATTAAGCTCTGGCAAAAAGAGTTGAAAACAATTTGGTCCAAGCAGATGGAAATCTCACAACATGCCCAGAGGCCAGCCGCAGGAGATGTTACCTCTCAGTGTCTGCAGTTCTGCAGTGCTACACTGGGCATGTCATTAAGAGATTTAAAGTGTTTCTACATCCATTTGCAATGTGTGATATCTTCAAGCTATGTATGCATTTTGTTTCAGGATTTTTCCAGCCAGGGGTTGATTCTCTTTTCTTAAATACCTAAAAAGTCCATGGTAATGCATACTCTCCCCACATTTTGTTCTTATTTTTTAGAGAAAGGAAAAAAGAAAATCCACAAATCCAAACAAAAAACAAAAAAACCACTGCAAAATCGCCAACCCCTCCCCCCCCAAAAAAAATCCCACAAGGTTGAAAACATTCATCAAAGTCAAGGAATCAAAAGTTCTATAGAAAAGTAATGGAGCAAAAGGTATAAAAAGCTCAGGAAAACAGGAGTGCCCACCTGGAAGGCAGAAGAATAATTTTCCCAATGTCACAACCCCCCATTCCCAAAGTATATAGTCCCAATCTTCCTGCTGTGACAAGGATATGGTGAACATTTTTTTTTATTAAGAGAGTTTTTATAGGTCATAATTACTTTTGTCTGTAGCTTGTGGAAATAGAAGAATAAACACACAGGTGAAAGCAGCTGTGTACTTTAGGATCAGGGATACTTGTTTAAACAAAGAAGAAAACTAAATTTTCTAGCAGCAGAAACATTCAAAGTCTCTGGAACAAAATCTCCATAAAAATAATTGCTAGGAATAAATCAATCAAAGATGCAAATAAAAGATATGGGACTCTTTTCTTCAACATATCAGATTAATGAGATGACCATTTTAGAGTTAGCAGCCTTTGCTTCTGTGATATAGTGACCATTGATATAACTTTTTCCTGTACTGCTCTGATGCCATTTCACTAATTATACTGCTCCGTTCTTCACTGCTTTTCCTGATCTTTGCATTTTTGTTGAATAAGTGTGGTTACAGAGTTATAAAGTGGAATGATATTATAGTTCTATTATCATGAATTTTGCATAATTGAATAAAAGTCTGAGCTTCATTCTGATAATTAATTACTCCCTGACCACTTTTTGCATTCTTTCTAATTATTTTTTTTACATGTATTTGCAAAAGAAAAGATATAATGGGTGAGTACTTCAGAGTGCTTTTCTCCTTTGCTCCACTCTTAAAGGGATTTCCTTTCACTTCCATGGAAATTAAATGAAAGAATACTTTACATTTCAGTGACTGGGATTTAAATCCATGCTCTTCCTCTTTCTCTCTGTATATATATATGTGTGTATATATGTATGTGTGTGTATTTATTTATAATTATAAATGTAATTAATTGCATAAAATATTTTGTCCCACACAATAGAAGAACAAAAGCATAAAATATGAAATACTTTCTCCTTCTGTAAGAAATATCTCCCACCAGATGGCCTCTAAACACAACTGCAAGAATTAGTAAATTCAAGCATTTATCATTTATGTGAAAAAGAAATGTAAGTATTCAATTTTTTTTTACAAGAAGAGCAAACTGAGTCAGTGGAAATTTAAGCAAAAAACCATATCAATCTCTGCCTTAAAACAGAGATTCATCAGATGTAAGAACAATTTTTAAAAGCAGTGGTTCATGTGTAATGTTGGTGAACAGGTTTATCCTGGTGTGTGCTTTCAAGATTGTTTTACCACTGCAGAGATATTTTGAGCCTCCAATGGAGTTATTGTTATGGCAGACACAAGCGCTCCATTTAATCCCTCTGCACTTGATTAAAAAGAAAAATTAGAATCTTAGTTGGTGTCATTGTTTTCCTGTCATTATAGACAAAGAAGTTTCCAAAAATCAAATAAACTTCATATTTTAGTTGCACCATGAGATCTGTCTCTACTGACTAGCAAAGAAGAGCAATGAAACTCCAAGCCTATAAACCTCATTTACATGTCTTGAATTAATTAAGATCTATCCAGAGAAAGACATAGAAGGTGTAGCTCAAGGGACAGCTAAATTAAATAAACAGGTGATAATTTTCAGATACTCATCCTCATGATAAAAATATTCACAGACTTTGTGACAGAGGGTAAAATTCAACCATACAGGCCATTTTAAATCTGTAATAATTTATTCATCCATTTTGTATATTCTCTGTGATATAACAGTCGGTGTAAATCAATGTAACTCTCAATTTCTGCAAAGTTACCTTAATTCTAATTTACATCAGTTGAATTATATAAATTATTTTAGTAAAGACCAAAGTAAAATACTATTTTCAAATAATTTTGGTCAATATAGTTCAGTCTGATACTTTCTTTGATTAGATCCTCCTGCTTAAAATTTTCTTTGCATATCAAATCCAGACTCCGTGTTTAGATACAAATTTCAATTGATCCTGAATAGCTTCTAAATCAAGACCAGGTGTGGGGTTCATTCTCTCCAGATTTAAAAGGGGAAAGGTTAGGATCCCAGGAAAAGCCAACATTTGTCCCTCTCTGAGAGAATAGAGAGCACAGTTCTGTCAAATTGTGACAAAACCTATCTAAAAATAAGAGCCTGAAGCTGATGGGATAAATCCTACCCACTGAGGGGAAATCAGCTGCAACAATTGACAGGGTAGAGATGTGTTTCTAAGCTCACTATCTAAATTCAAAATAAAGTCAAGGAAGAATTGGCATTTCAAATATTTGTTCTATTTCACTGTGTCATGAACAGCTACAGCAGTGAGTTGGCTTGCTCCTTAATAATATCCATTTTTCTCCACTGTCTAGTGGGGCTGGATTCACATGTGCTAGTCAGGTAGCTGGTTAGGTGTCTACATGACAGATGTCTATATTGGTCAGATGAGACTTATCCTTAGTTCTTTAAAGTTCTGGAATTAATAAATAATAATCAGCTGATTTCAGATCTGATTCAAATAGTAAATCAGAAGATTTTCTGTTTTCCAGCTGTGTTGCAGACGCTTCCCTGCAGTCGTTCCTTTGTTGTAGCACCCTTGCACAGTTCCCTTATAGTCACACATAGAAACAGCTACTGGTGGAGTTGTGGATTTACATGGCATATTAAAGACATGTTTCCCTGACTTTCAGGAGAATCTGAACTGATAAGCAGTTACCCTGCTGCCATTTGCAAACAGGAGAGGAGAGTTTTGTAAATACAGCTGAGAACATTTTAACCATGACACATACACCTGCCCTCTAACTGAACCACACATTCCTTAAAAACTCTTGCGAGTGCAGGAGCATTTGAACAGGGGGGGATTTATATTTAATCAATGAAATCAACTCTAGTTAATTAATAACAATTTGGAAGCTGGAATTTTCGGGCAGGAAAATAGATTTCATATATTTTAGTTCAGGAAAATAGGCCTGATTTAGTTTCATGCTAAGTTCAAGCGATTGATCCTTAATGTCAAATAACTGCTCAGTAGTTTTCAGTTTGTCCTGGTTTCAGCTGGAATAAAGTTAGTTTTCTCTTAGTAGCTGATACAGTGTTGTGGTTTTGATTTAGTATGAGAAGAGCACTGGTAACACACTGATGTTTCAGTTGTTGCCATAGAGAGCTAGACTGAGTCAGGGACTTTTCAGCATCTCCACGCTCTGCCAGTGGACAGGTGCACAAGAAGCTGAGAGGGAGCATGGCCAGAATGGCTGACCCAAACTGCCAAGTTGCACATAAGAAAGATTTTCAGAGACTTTAGTATGTTGTAAGTCAGAACCTAACAAAACAAGGAGCTTCTGAGAACAGTGGTAAATCTCTGCACATAAATGAAGTGGCTAAGATGGAACTGAAGTATTTTCAGACATCAGTAAGCAATTCATGCACCTAGTAAGTAAGAGAAGTCAAGTTATCTCAAAAACATATTTTATATTGAGAGAGTAAACAAATAGCAAACAAACCAATCCCTTCTACCTTACATCTCTATGAATGTTCTTTTATAGTCTCCAGGCTTTGAGTATCCACAAATCTTCACGTCAGTTTAAGTAGCACATAAAAGAATAAAAGTAGTTTAATATTCTAAAGAGGCGTGTAGAGCAGATCTGTATGGGGATGTATTTTATTAGAACTGCGCATCACATGCTCATGCTTATTTCAGTTAGCTACTTTCTCTGAAAAATAGAATTTAAAAACATCATTGACAAAAGTTCCCATTATTTGGGTTGACATCGAGGTATATTTTTAACAATGTTTAAATAAAGCTGCATCCACCTAAGAAAGAGTGAGATAGCATACTAACCTTTTTTTCTTTTTTAATCTTTCTTGAAAATATGCATTGTGAATGTTGATAACAGCCCAGAAGTTTTGAATGTCCAAATGAGGAAAACAGAGCTAGTGAAGGGTCTGGCAAACAATTTGTGTAAGGAGAGGCTGAGAGGACTGGGGTTGTTTAATCTGGAAAAAAAGAAGGCTAAGGAGGGACTTTATCTCTCTTTCAAACTCCCTGTAAGGAGGTTGTGGACAGCTGGGGGTTGGCCTCTTCTCCCAGTAGCAAGTGACAGGAAAACAGGAAATGGCTTTAAACTGTGCCAGGGGAGCTTTCCTGATATTCAGTATCAGGGTAAATTTCTTCACTGAAAAATTGGTCATGCATTGAAACAGGCTGCCAAAGGAAGTGGTAAAGTCACTGTGTCTGAAGTTGTTCTAAAGGCAGGTGCATGTGGCACCAGGGGAACCTGGTTTAGGGGTAAACACAGTGGTTCTGGGTTAACAATTGGACTTGATGATCTTTGAGGTCTTTTCTCACCGTAAAGATTTTATGATTGTATGAATGTCAAACTCACGCAATATATGGCATTACCTTCCAGAGTCAATTTCCTCTAAGCAGTTATAATTCCAGAAAAAAAAAACACCAAAAACCGAAATAACCCCCAAACATTTAAGTGTCTAGAATATCCAGGAGAGAACACAGAGAGAACTGGCAAAGTGCCATTAAAGCAAAAATATGGAATATTTAATGGTGGCAGCACGCGTTGAAGCCAAATGTTCAATGCCACACAGAATCAGATGAAAAATGAAATACTTCAGATACTCCTGGTTTTTACTTTTTACCATTGTTCTCTCCTAATGAGCCAGCAAGGTAAGTTTAAAGTCTAGCCAAAGGGTCTAAGAAACAGAAAAAAGAGGACAGTATGAAAAAGGATCTGCTATCATGACCAGCAGCAGAGGAGCCTGCAGTTGTGCTAATTTGGCATATTTTTCTTTTTTTCTTATATTGTGGTTTGTAATTTCCAGTGAAGAGTGTGTGGGGATTTTGTGTAACATTTGCAACTTGTTTCCTGGTAACTGAAGCCATTGACAGATATTCACTTCAGATATTCACTTCAGAAAAGACATTACTGTCTTTTCCCCTGCTTTGCTGGCTTTCCCCTTCATATTACCAATCTTGTCACTCAGCCTGCAAAAATTTGCATGAGCAGTACATTATTAAATTCAGGCAAAATTACTTAGGTTAACTGCAATGGCTGGTTAGTCTCAAAAAAAAACCTGGTAATTTTATCAGTTAATTAGAAAGCACTTAAATAAACTAGTCTGTAGATGTTGGAGGGATGTAGCCTGTACCTGTTAAGCAGTAATGAGCAGTCAAAAATGATGGTCTTTTCTTGTGTCACAGCTCTCTCCAGGGTAGTGCAGCTGTCTTCCACCTGAGTACTCTTAGCAGCTCAACTGAGGAAGCAAAAGTTGCAGGCAATATGAATATCTTCTCAGTGTATTCTTATCTAAATTTTGTTTGCACTGGCAAGAAATAACATGCTATTAATAAAAAACACAAACACACACATATACACACACACACACACACATATATATATATATATATATATGCATAAGTATATATAATACTATTAAGAAATTTTGGAGGCCCTGCAGTTTGGGGATATAAAAGAAGTAGAAGAAACAATCCCTGGTGATTAGAAAGAGTAATGTGTAAGTAGTGACCTAATTGTAAAAGTCTTCTGCTGACTGGTTCCTTGGGGTGCAATCTTCGACTTACCAAAGGTGCTTTATTGCCATTTAAGAGGCCATAGGGCAGCTCCTCATGGAGCTGATTGCCAGCTATGAGTACATTGAGCTAAAAATTCCTTTTCTATATTATTGTGAAAGTCTAGTTTCATTGAAGCTGGGTCTCTTTACCAGCTGGCTGTCGTCTTCTGATAACCTGCTGACAATGAATGAGTGATGGCAAGAGCCTTTTGGCACCATAATTAATGCATTGTGTGTATGGGCACCCTATATCTTGCACAAAAACAAATAGGGAGACTTTGTCTCTCTGGAAAGTAGTTGGAGTAGTCAAGTGTGAACATATAGAATTTATATTAAAATTGCATTAAAGTGAAAATCTGTATGATGTAGACTAAATAGCTGTAATAAACACAATGGAAAAAAATTCCCCTTTCCCTTACTTGCTTCAAGATCTATGTTACAAAACTGGGGCCAGACTTGGCTTTCCCACTCCTGAGAAAAGAGAGGTGTAAGTAGAGTGACTGTAATGTTGATGTTGGGTTAATTCACATTACTGGAATTTCCAGCTCCACTTATAACGAGTTTAGAAAAAACAGAAAAGGTTGAACAAGGGAAAAGAAAGGGTGAAGAAAAGAAAAAATGGTGTCACTCACAAGTAGAAATGTCAGTACCAGTTTTAGCATCAATAGGTCCCCAGATCTCAATGTGAAAAGACCAAAGGGCTTAATAGCAAAGGATGGAAATGGACTCTATTCAAGATTCTTGTTTAAGGCAGAGAACAAAGGGGTTGCTTTTAAATATCTGTATGTAACTGAAATAAAAACTGTGTTACTAAGGAGAATTTCAATTTTGCAGACATATTAAAGGTCTCACACCGACAGTAGTTAGTCCTTGAATGCATGTACATACAGGTGGGTTCTTTTTCCTTTTTCTTCCTCACTGGAGGTGTCATGTTTAACACAAGCCAGCTCTATTTTGGACCTCATTATATGGATAAAGGTGAATTAATTGCTGGATTAGTATCTGTCTGTTGCTTAGAGACTGGTGATTATAACCTGCTTATATTTAATAAAAGAAGATAAAAGATAGTCCAAATCACCTTTATTTTGTTTCACTGATTGTAAGATGGCCCTGACCACCACTTCCTAGGAAACCACCAGCTTCCAAGCTAGTGATTAGCTTGTCTCTATGAATTATATGTGGCATTTCAAACAAGCTCAGTTTCCAAGCTAAGGAGATTTTAATGGAAAGAAGAAGGAAGAAAAAAAAAGAAGCATAGTATCTGAGTATCTCTGCCCAACCTCATCTAGTGGATGGTGTACCTTTGGAATTAGATAATCTTCAAGATCAGTTCCATCCCAAAACATTCTATGGTTCTATGATTGTATGATCTTTGAAAAAAATGAGTTGTACAAACGGAGCTTTAGCTGTGACTATTTTATTATTTATCTCAGAGGTACTGATTCAATATTTGTAAAGAAGACCATTTTTTTCTAGCTCTCAACCTGTCCTAGTGGATAAATTAGGGCAATGCATAGAAAATAAGAATCAATATCTATCAAAAGAAATAAAGAAAAATATAATAATTGATGCAAATTAGAAATCACCAAAAGTAAATTTATATTCAAAAAGCTAAGCTATAAAAGGAAAATTAATGGCTTAAACAAAAAAAAAGACTATGAAAATGAGAAACAAATTCTGAGGATAAGTCTATCAGTATTATAAATATTTTTTAAGAAAACACTGAAATTTTCTTTTGTATTTGGAAAAAAGACCAAACCAAAACAAAATATCTGATAATGAACCACAGGTGCAGAATAGGTAATTTTGAACTGCTGGTTACTGAGGAAGTCACTATCTGTCTTCATTAAAACACAATGTCTCCAAAAATGTGCAAGTTTTTTAGGGAATTTTTTAAGCAGATCTATGGATATAGAATTAGATATTTATTATGGATATAATAATAGAACATTACAAAACCCTGAAGAAAACCAATATTTTCCCATTATTCAAAATAACAACATAAAGAGTAGGATGACTTGGTGATTATAAATCAGTTAAAGTATGGGAAAGTATCTCTTAATGTTTATATTAAATAGACAGAACATTTAAAAGACAGGACTGGAATTAATAAGAGTAAAAGACAGCTTTCTAGAATAGAGGTTGTGTAAAAAAGACACTGAGAGGATGCTGGCTGACACAGTTAGCCACTCACAGCCTCTCCCGACAGACCCAACCTCCAGAGCCCCCATGCCAACTTACTGTCATGGACACACACTACAGCACTACAGCAGTCCACTGATTTTTGTGGTTTTTTTTTTTTTGATTGTTTGTTTTGTTTTGTTTTGATTTTTTATTTTAATCTAGTGCAGAAAAACTTTAAACTAGTTCCTGGCTGGAATTTAGAGGCAGAGAAATAAAAAGTAGCAATCCAGATCTAAGCTGCAAACACCAAAAGATGATGAACATTCAGAAGGAACTGCCTAGTGTTGATTTCCTACCTGCTGATGCCTTGAAAGCATGCATGGATAACTGCCTGGAAGTTAACTAAATTTTCCATTAGTCTAATACCAAATATAAGACCCTGTCCATGGGTGAGTGAAACTTAATGTCCTGTGTGGAATGAGATTTCATTAAAATATCACATGCTCTTTTCTAATGCTTGGATTTGCAAGTAATGAAATTGAACTCTCCTTGTTTTATTCTTTTAACTCTAAAAAAGAAAAAGGGAAGAGAAATAAAATATTGTCCACGGAATGATAAGAGTACCAAAAGAATGGAAAAATGTATAAGTACTGTTTGAGTGGGCAGGCCAGGCTGTCTGCCTGTATGTGTGGATTTCTCTCGTGTTCCCTCCTTCTGAGTCTTGTTTTGATGGTTGAAAGTTCAAGCAGTGAAACTCACTGTCAGACTAAAACCATTTGTCACTGAAAGCCAGCATTGGGCTGTGTACAGATTTTGGGTCTGAGTCATGTCTTTTCTTTTGACAGGGATGTCAGTGCTATTTGTCACAGCCTTGTTTATCTGCCAGATCTGCTACCCCGGGTCGGCACACGGGAGCAGCAGCTCGCTCCACTAACACTGTCAAATTACCCTCAGCAGAAAGACGCCCAAGCTGAGGCCTTCATAATTTTTAATGTCAATGAGACAGGATCAGAAGGAGCAATTTGGCAAGTCCTACAGGAAGATTCAGAATGCTAAGGCATTTAAAATGGTTTTAGTCTTTGTTTCAAAGACGAGACATCAGAAATGACCATTTTGATCTTTCCTGCATTTTTATATTTTGGCACATCTGATGAACAACTCGTATTTGGCTGCTAAACTGTGCCTTTTGGGGCTGAAAACTAATCCTTTCTTTAATCTTCATGTTAACAGAAATCTGAATTGCAAATGTAGCCATAAATGGTTGGACCTGGTCCCATTATTGGGTTTACAAACATTAATGCAAGGATTTTTTTTTTAATCTAAAGATTGAAGGATTTAAGAAAGGATTTATGTAGTTCTCTTGTTCTTCAGAATATTTTGTTGCATTTCAAACATGAATTACACAAACAAGGGCAGAACACATCAGAAACATACTGTAAAGTAGTATTACAAATGCTTCATTTGAACTGGAAAGAGATTACTATGCTAATATTAGAAGAGTGGGGTGAAGAGTAGATAAATATTTCAGATCCAGTTTCTTGATAAGCACTATTATCACTAAGGATTAGTTTAATTTGTAAGTATACTGTAGCAACTACTCATACATTCCAAAGTTTCCCAAATACCCTGGAGTTTTAATACCAATAGAGTCTGAAGATTAGAATTTTTGAGTGTTGAATAGTACGAGTGAAGTGGATAAAACCAAAATGATATTTCCTCTCTTTTTGCACAAGTGTACTTTAGTTTTGGTACCAGGTTTGAACTAGAAATATTTTAAAGCTCTAATGGCTCAGAATTCCAGAGTGGTTGTGGACTCCCCATCCCTTAAAGTGTTCAAGGCCAGTCTGGATGGGGCTTTGAGCAGCCTGATCTAGTGGGAGGTGTCCCTCACACAACAGGGGGTTTGGAACTACCACATCTTTGAGGTCCCTTCCAGCATAAACCACTCCTCGACTCTATGGTTTTCCTCTAATAAACTTTTATCCCACATTCCCATTTTTGGCTCACTTTGCTCTTCTTTTTCCCTGAATTACCAACAGAGACAAATGGGAGAGGCAGGAGATATATGCCTTGAGCTAGCCGAAAGATGAGGTATATAGATCAGATATTTCTTTCCTAAAAGCCCCAAACCCTCTTTGTGTGCAAAGAAAAGACAGAACAGGACACTGAAGTATTCCAATTTCAGTATCCCTATTTCCTCTATGTTACAGTCTTAATGTTCCCAGCAAATATAGGAGCAAAGTGCAATCTGTGGGAAATAAAGCCCATGTGAGAATTCTGTAACTCTGAAAGGTCTAAGAGTAACTTTGTTCACACTCAGGGAAGTCAGTCAGACTGAACGGGTGGAACTCAAGGTACAATTTTGCATAGCTCTTAGATTTGTCTCAGTTTAACAACTGAGAATTTTGAGGTTTCACTACTTGTCCTTGGCAGCCAGGCTGTGAAGTGCAGGTGTTTCCTCAATTTTTTCAGTCAGATGAATTTCTTTCAGGTCTGTGTTGTTAAAAGAACACTAGATGTTTCTATGCTTGCCATTTATTTTGATCTCTGATTTTAGTTTTTCTTTAACGTCTTTCCCACTCAATTCATAATCTCTTTTCGGAATTCAGAAGAAAAATGTAAGTTTTATGAACTTCCAAATAAGTATGAACAAGTAACAGCATATCCCTTTTCCTATCCAATATGTTAACTGACTTAAGTTGTAACACTTGTTTTCATGTGATTCAGAATGCAGCCTAGTCCCTTATTATAAACTTGACACAAATCTGCCAGTGAGATTCATTATAAAGGAATAAAAAAAAATAAATAGTAAAAATTTTGCATTTATTTATATGATAACTTCTGATGGGGAAGTTTTTTTCCACTTTTATTATACTGATCTTGACTGAGGTAAAGGAGGACCAAGGGATTTGGACTCGTATGTGCCATAAAGATCTGGGGTATTCAGCAATGAAGGAAAAGTTTTCTGGTGCACATTTTCATCTTCAACCTTAGGAAGTTTCCAAATGAAACCAAGATAAGGCATTCCCAGTAAAATTTTCCTTGGCATGAATAAGCATTTTCTGATGAATTGGGAAAAAAAAAAAAAAAAACCTAAACAAAAAAACCACCCAAAACAAAACCAAAAAAGCAGGAGCAAGAAAACATTTGCTGAAAATCTTTTCCTAGCAAACATTAATGCACTGGCCTCTAGTAAGCTAAAAATCCTGGTGAGCTTTCTTGCAGAGGAAGGAAGGGAATACAAAAGTGCCAAGGGGAGATACAAAGAAATCCAGTGCTGATTATCTCTTTAGTGTAGGGCAGAGCTTGCATGAGGGAATGGTAATGGATCTTCAGCCTTTTTTTTTGTTTTCAGACAGCAGCCTAGCCAACCTCAAAAGGTAATGCTAACACATATTAGGAGTGTCAGACACTTCTGATAGCACATTCCTGGCATGAGTTGTCTCAGGATAAATTAACAGACATTGCTGACTGCTAAGGACCTATAATAGACACCATCATGTACCACAGATGAACTAGGATGATTAATAAGTCTTTTACTCAATTGTTCTTAAAATCTGTGTTGATTAAATTGTGGTTTCAGTTCATAAGAGGGCAGCTGGACATGACCATTATTAGAAGAAAGAAGCATGAGGGCCTGAGGAGGTGTGAAGCTTTGCAAAGCTCTGGCTAGGACACATGGAGCTCTCGTCCTCTTTTCTGGAATGGTTCAAGACCAGGTTGAATGGGGACCAATTAGCTCTAATGAGTGGCATCCTTGCCCATGGCAGGGGGATTGGAAACAAAATGATCTATAAGGTCTCTTCCTACATAGTAAATTCTGTGATTTAGTATCAAACATTCTATTTTTATAAGCTCTTTGTAAGAGTAAAGACAAGCGAAACAGAAAAAATTTAAAGATCATTTACTTTTGACCACAGATTGGAGCAGGAAGAAAAGGGGGATTATTTTCTTGAGAAGTGCTATTCTGAGCATTGTGGCTTTCTGATGCTCTGCCTTGTAAAGCATTGTTGGGTTTATAGAAGGAGCAGTTAATGCTGCGTACTTATCCAAACCAGAAAGGTATGGAAATGGAAAGCAGCACAATTTATTCTTTGCTGTATTTGTGTGGTGTTGCACCTCTGCCAACAGATAGGATGTGGGACATCATTCACAACAACCATGACTAGAGTTCAAACAGGTAAAATCATAAATGCTATGCATAATCATTATTGAATTTCTCAGATTTCTATTGAATCAAAGATCTCTGTGTTACACTTGTTTACTCCACATGGATGTGTTCACATTCAGAAGTCAGCTATTTTTAATAGCATTATTCTGTGGCTCAGGGATGGACTAAGATTATTTGGGTCCTCTGTGAGCATCCTCAGTGCTCAGGAGATGCTCGAAATTTGCAACACCTGCTGCTTCAGCTGGTCTTCCAGTTCTCATGTTGTAGTTATAGACTGTCCAGAACTCTTTGCTGTCATCTTCAGCCAACAATTGTAAATCCCATGCCATCTTCTGAGAACATTGTCAATAGAATTAATAAATTGTAAGGACAAGTGAAAAAAAAAAAGTCAGAGAGGTCACAAAAGACAGCCAACACATTAACTGCAGTTGTGTGACACTGTCATGTAACAAAGTCAATAAGGTACAAAACCTGAGTACTCATTTTATAAGCAAACTCTTCCTTGTAATTAAACCAAAAGAGCAGAGAGACTCAGCTATGGTGATCTGTGACCATAGAAACACAGGTACTGGGGATGTAGTCAGCTGTACACAGCTGCAGAAAGCATTTCTGAATGAGGGCTCTGATGCTCCTTAACAACAAGCTTCTGCTTGCCAAAGCCGCTATGCCTGGAAAATCCCTGCTAGCAGAAAAATCCTTTATATGAACTCAGGCCCAATGCAGTACGAGGCTGTTGCTCACATACTGATTTGAAGGGTAAGAAATACCAAAAAGGAGGAAACATGAACTGTTCTAAAATACTGCTGAACTATTTGCACCCATTCATCACAGACACAAGCAAATACTCAGGGATGAAGACTGCCCTCACTGAGAACAGAGAGAGGGCTCAAATGTATAACAGAGAAGTTTGTGTTGGAAGGAACATTAAAGATTCCCTTCTTCCAACTCTCTGCCATGGAAGATTTGGAAGAAGGGAATGTTTGACATATTGACAGTTTCCACCAGATCAGGTTGCTCCAACCCCCATCCAACCTGGCCTTGGATGCTTCCAGGGATTCGACATCCCCATCCTCTCTGGGTAACCTGTGCCAGGGCCTCACCACACTCACAGTAAAGAATATCTTCCTATTGTCCAAATGAACTATCATAAAGTTTTCGCCACTGTGAATGACAGCCTCAACTTTTCTAATATTTGTTTCTGCTTTAATAGGAATGGGGGAATTTTCTGGCAAGAAGACCCAAGATTATGATTATGTCTCTAGATCAGGTCAAGGAAATTAATTTGGAAATGCCAAGACCTGTTTATTGTACCTGTTATATATATCCCTTGGTATCAATTGAGTTCACCTAGGATGAATGTCAGTCATAAAAACAAAACTATTAAGGGTATCTTTGTCATACTGTCAAAAGTAAGGCTGTTCTGACTCAAAACCAGGCTCATAATACAAAGTCTTTTCTCCTTAATATTCAATCTTTTGATGAAGGGACTTGCTTGGAAACCTATTCTAACTATGAATTTAAGGAATGAATTTTTAGCTTTCATTTATAGTCTTAACAATGAAAAGCAATAAATTTCCATAGAATGTTGACAATAAGCTATTTAAAGACATCAAGCTTCAATTTAGAAACCATCTCATATTTAGTTACATTTTCCAGGTCACAAAATATTTGCATAACCTGTATAACTCTTGTTGGCCTGTTCTTGTGTTTAAACTGCACTACAGACTACAGTCTCTGAAGTCCCAAGGAAAAAACAGAGGGTTTGCCTGGCAGAAACAGAACAGGATAAAGGCTTTACAAAGTTAAGTATTTCTGTGGAGGTTTTAATAATTGATTCCTAAAGAGTCTGAAACAATATTTCTCCCATATCATTCATTAACTCTTAATGAATTGCAAAATAATAACTGACATCATGTTTATAACCTGAAAGTGTAGCTCAGAAGATGTCTATTTAAAACATATACAGTATAACATACACTGTTATGCTGGCATAAAGAAGATCTCTGTGCATTCAAAAGAAGGAAGCACTGAGATGTTTGGTTTGTTTTATTTTGTTTTGTTTTGTCTTGTTTTGTTTTTTTAATCTTCTTAACCAAATGCATAATTGAATTGTGGTAGCTATTTTCAGAAGACACCATATTACTCTGGAAAGAGTTTATAAAAATTCATGGAGGACTAGTTAATTAAAGAAATATTGAACATATTTGTCCCAAGAACTTCCTAAATTTCAGGCTGCTAACAAGCAGGGTGGCAGTCAGGAGTAGGATTTATTCCCTATTTCCCCATGTCCTCTACTCTTTCCTTATTCAGCCACTATTTCTAGAGAGGGACAGTCTTGTCCACATTTCTGGATCAAAAGAAACACCTTACACACAGATTTAAGAATTTATGGTTACTGGAGTAGACACTGAGGTAGTGTAATCAAATACAATAGTTACTACAGGACAGTTTTGATGACACATTTTTAGCTAGTTACAGAGTTAACACTGATAAAATCTTTCTAGGATCTATAAGTTCTTCTGTGGTGTTATACTCACCTCTGCAGTGTTCATTTGCCTCTAAAGGTTATCACTTTCAGTCCCTCTCTAAAAGAAAATTCTCTTTCATTCTTCCAGTGACTCACTCAGTACTTCATTGCTTTCCAGTACAGCAGTAGAGTTGTTTTCCTGTTTTCTTGCTCTCTCTGAAACCTCTTTCACCTGACTCATACCTGTTTATTTATATGTTTGCTTACGCCTTTGGTCACCAGTGCCTGGCCACTGTGATTTGTTCGTAAAGCCCTACTTTGTTCCTGTCCTTGCCTAAACCCTACATTTTTTTTCTGGAGCTATAAGGTAGTTCTTCAGCCTGTGAAGGGTACTTGTTTTACTACTTATCCATGCACAATAGGCAGTACACCACACAAAGCTAAAGTAAAGCTTAAACAAATTTTGATGGCACTTACTTGATGGCTGGACAACTGTCACAAGTGAAAGAAGCTAAAATCAGCACAAGCTAAGCCAAGTCCAGACAAGCCATGCAATCTTGGTTTTCTCTATTTCTATTTTCTTCCCTGTAAGACTAAAATTACTTTGTTTGGATCAATACAGATATCTTGCTTGTGCAGTTGGACTGCTTATGCTGTTCAACAATGCATGCCTTTGGAATTGTTTTCATTCTTTTCCAATGAAGTGCCTTTAAATGGCAGCACGGATTCTCTTATTATTCACATGACATAAATCAGAAGCAGTTCTACTATGTCAAGCAAAATCTGCTCTGAGCAAGTGCTGAAAATGTGACCATATAATTTAAAATTAATATCTTCAGCATAAGCTCTATTTGTATTCTCTGCTTTCTATTCACTAAACATTGCTTTGTTATTTAGGATATGAGCCATATCTCTCAAGGATAATGCTTTATTCTCTAAAACAGTAAACATATTGACCACTGCTAAGAATCTTGTAAGACAATTTGCACTACATTAGCAGGCCATGAATCTCCCCAAGAATCCATAATACAAAACAGAAGTTTAAGCAAGAACATGGCATTATATTGATTTCCTGAGAAGCAATATACACAAATATGTGTTTTCACACAAAGATACATGTGCACATGCAGACACATACACAGAGCTGCATGATCAGCATGCATTGCCCAAAACAGATCATTGGTTACTTGGCTGAGTTGTCTTTCTCTTAGATTTGGTACTATTTCCACTTGTATGAAATATTGATTCTTAATCAATTCAAAAACCATATGGGCTTCAGATTGTTGTTGCCAGCTTAAGTATAATTCTTTTCCTCCTCTCAGGTGATTGTCATCTTTGATTTTTCCACATTTTCCTGCAGCTTGTAACATTTTCATGATGTTTTCTTTCTCTCAGAGGATGCTGCATTGCCAGTTACTAACTGTTCTCTACCTGAGTTACAAGGATTTCCATGGCATTCATTTCTTCTTGGAGCAGGTTCAGCCCACAGCCACTCAGAACAAGCTGATACTGGCATTCACCAGCAACATACTGGGGTAAGAGGAGCCAAGAATGATTATTTGAAAGGATTGGCCCTTTCCTTATGAAGTATTAACATCATTTTGGACCTGTACTAAGGCAGAGGTCTTCCTACAACATTTGGTGTACCTTGAGTTCTGTGATCAACACCAAGAAAAAATTTATTTGAGGTGGGAGAACTTATATTTTATTTTTGCAAATATAAAAAACAAAATGTCATTTTATTGTTTTTGAAGATACTGTACACTGTGGACAATTTTGGAGTGCGCTGTGCACAAGTTTTTGTTTTAGAGAATTTGAATAATTTTTATGACTTTTCTTTCTCTCTCCTCTTCTATGTTTGCCTAGAAAAAATGAAATGAAATCCCCAGAAATCCAAGCTAAATACACTTACTTTCATTAAAAAAAATAAAAAGGAAGACAAAACATTTGAAACTTACTAAGCTGGAGAATTTAACAGATTATTCACTTTGCATTGTTTAAAATTTCTTAATGATTTCTTAATGGCCTTTAGTTGATCTGAGATACACCTCAAATGAAATTAAAAGCTTAACGTTATCTAAATGTTTAAATTTTCTTTCTTTATAGGTTATTCTTTAGGTAATACCCATGCAGGAAACCTGGGAAAACTGATGATAAGGTTTGCTCATATTTTACTTAAATGAATTCTCAGAACAGATCCTCTTACTTCTTTTAAAAAACCCCAACCAACCAAAAAAAAAAGAATTTCAAACTAAGCAATTTTGTAAGTGCTATTGAATTTGAAGTATATTTTCTATCATTCTTATAAATTTTATAAAATATACTTTTTCTGCCAAAATCCTCGGATTTTGCTGGGTGTCTGAGAAACTCACTAGTTCCTTCCCTGCTTCTCTGTTCTGCATCTGACTTCTCAAAGGGTAAATGATACTTGAAACAGAATAATACAGCTTTCACCCTGAATTTCTGGTACAACTAATCTTTGTGTTACACTGCTCAAGAGCAAGAAGACAGAACAGGTTCCAATGATCTTCACTGAAATACAATGCTAAAGACTCTGGTCTTTGCCTTACTTTTTTTTTTCTGTTCCTCATTCTATGGTTTTTAGAAGTGAGTAATAAATAGTGTTAATTTGTATTACATTTTATTGGCTATTGATTGTACTGCTCTTAGAAGTGATAAAATCTGGATATAATACATAGGTAAAGCTAAGCTTTTTAGTCCTCAAGCCTTTGGGATTTGAATCTGGAAGCCAGGGTAGTGAAACATTGCCAGCACGTTATCTAAAAGACAAAAGTGCAAATATTTGTTCCTTAATTAGAACTCTGAACTCTAAACTTCAATAATTTGTCAGGTGTTTTTGCTACCAGGTCATCTCTAAAATCACTGCAAAAGATAGTTATATTTTATTTTTTATAGGCAGAGTAGCTGAAGATTTTTTTTTCCATGAAAGTGAATAAATAAAGATGTAAACGTAATGTTCTTCAGCAGCTGCAAACCAAATTTCCATGATTTTCCATTGGTATTTAGCAAGTGGTGACTGTTATGGCATTGCTTCCCTGCTTTAAAACTTCACAGGAATTAATTAATTCATTCCTTCCATTCAAGTACAGAACATCTTTACTGTTTTGCCCAAAACCATTGACTCCAAGAGCTGCATGAGCACTCCTTAAATTTGTGCTTTCGTATTAACCTGGTTCACTAGCTTGAATTGAGGCTTCTCGGATTCCTAGGCAGGCCACACTGAAATCTTTTATAGGAGACACAGTCAAAAAAAAAAAAATCTAACAACCCAAACAGCCCTACCTGGAAGTAAATACTGAGGTGATGTCCTCGAGATCATCCACACAAGGAAAAGAACATGTTTCAACAGAATCTAAACATTAAAGATCTTCCTGCAGCCTCGTTTCACTCTAAACAATAAGACAGGAACAGCTGACATGTCAGCTTTGTGGATGATCACAAATTGAGTCTTAAACCCACACATAGGTGTCCTGAATGTCAGCAGCTGGGATTATGCAAGAGAAAAACATTCCTGGAAAAGCTGCACAAAATCAGTGTCAGCCTCTCCTGTGCCATTTGCTGGATGCCAAAAGTAGCCAACTGCAGTTCCAATTTTAAATCAAATTAAGTAGCACCTTTTTACAATCACAATAAAATTCTCTCCAAGCATTTCAGGTATCTGAATAACATTCTCAATTATACCAACACAAAGCTATAATGAGAATGAGTTAGGCTTGTATCTTTTGCAATCATCTTCAGAATGGATTCCATTTAGTGCCATTTTCTATTCTCATTACAGTATTTGTCAGGCAAAGGCATCAGAATTTTAATGGCCAGTAAAATCTGTTTAAAAACTAGAAACTCTTAATGGATTTACAAACAGACTTTAATCTTTTATATTCTTTTATATTCTGGACTCATCTCACTCTTTAGGGAGCTCAGGAGACACAAACAAGGGACAATAGAGAAGGCAAAACCAGAGCACCACCCATTTTAGATGGAAACCTAGGATAACTGAAATGAAAAACCATAGGCATGAGGATCCAGAAGTCACATTCCTTGAGATCCATGTAGATCTTGGATAAACTTAAAATGACATTTTTAAAAAACAATTAAATTTCTTAACCAACAGAGGGCAGTAGTCAAAATTGATCTTACATTCTGAGTAATTAGATTTTTTGTCAGCTCTTTGATGTATATGTGGATTGCTTATCCAAAGAAAGCAACAGATCTTTCCTGGCTTGTGCTGAATTTATCTCTATTAGAAATCAAGGCATCAACAAAGGGTTGATGATCCATTGATCACAAGTCCAGTGATACAAGATGAACCAGAACATACCATGCTATTTTGGACAGCTCTTTTCCTTCAAAATTACATCTCATTGAATCCTGGCATGTCTCTTTAAAATTGAAATATCCACAGGAAAGAAATCTCCAAATAAAATTTTGCAGCTAATTTCTGGGTTTATCACTGCAAAAAAAAATATTTGTGTAATGGTGTCCAGGCCTCAGAGATCATGTGTTAGGGCAGCTCAAACTGATATGTTTTTAAAGCCCAGTGCAGCACTGTGTGGACACAAGCTTGTGGCATGATATTAATTGCAGTTGTGTAGTTCTGCATCCAAGTTAACCCATTTTCTTATTGAATGAATGAGAATTTATTCAGTAGGGACAGGACTGATTTAAGTGTGTCTCTGTCTTAAGCTAATATAGTCATAGGCATAAATAAGTACTTGAAGATGCTACATGAAATAATAATAATACTTAAAGAAATTACTTGAAGATGTGCATCTAAAACTGCTTAGATAAATGTGTGAATTTCAAAGCCTGCATTTAACTCCATTTTTGGTGCTATAGAACCAGCTTAGGCAGTTTGACCTTCCATCACTGCTCTGCCCAGTGCACAGTGAGAGGCTGTCGACATTTTTTCTGCCAGAGAACGCCTCTCATGTGCAGCTTTGTGTCCCTCATGACCTTCATCTTTTTCTTTACAGACCTGGTCCCCAGTCTGTACTGGTGCATGGGATTGTTTCTCCTTTGGAGCAGGACTTGGCTCTTCCCTTTGTGGAACTTCAGGAGGGTCTGCCAGCCCATTTCTCCAGCCTGACAAAGTCCTCCTGAATGGCAGCACAAGCATCTGGTGAGCAAACCACTGCTCCCAGCTTTGTGCTGTCTGCAATCCAGCCTTGCCTTGTGTTAGGAGCCTTGTAGTTGTAACATCACCAATTAAAATGAGTGATTCTAGAAAATATCAGATGTCCAGCCAAAACCCAGTGATTGTTATATCCTTGAAAAAATATACACAAGGTGGGGTAGTTTGGCTACAGCACAGAAGCCTGGGCTTTACAGCAGTTTTCTGCAAATTTCAGGCCAGCTTCCAGAAGAAAAATGCTTTATTATTCTGACATTTCACAAAATAAGTCAGAGATATTTTTGAGAAAAACATGTTGATCATAGCAGTCAGTTGTTTTTTGGAAAAGACCTGTCACCTGGAAAAAAACAGCAACTGCTTTTTTTTTTTTTTTACTTATTCATCTACAAATGTCAGAGGGATAAAAAGAATAACCACTGCACTAAAAGTCTTCTCTAATTCTGGACAAATTGTTCCTTTATTCTTCTTGAATCTGGGGTTGCAACATTTCCAGTGCAAAAGCTAAAGTATATTTGAGCCTGTATCCTGTGAGCATTCAATCAAGTTACTGGTAATTAAATACATTAATTTACTCATTTAGGTATGGTTTATTGATCAAGAACAATCTTATAGCTATCAGATCACCCTTATTCATGAATGTGTTTTAGGAACATATATATCTTTAAAGAAAAAAAATCCAATTAACCCAAAGAAGCATTTAAAAAGGAACAGGCTCTCTTGGCTTTGTGTGCCCAAGGTTTGTTAGAGGGGGTTGGGCTGCAGGGGTGGCCTCTGTGAGATGTCAGAAACTTCTCCCCATGTCTGATAGAGCCAGCTCCAAGACTGACCCACTGCTGGCTGAGGCTGAGGCCATCAGAGATGGTGGTGATGCCTCTGGGGTAACATGCTATATAAGGGGAAGAAAACCCTTCTGTGAGACAGCAGCTGGGAGAAAGCAGTGAGAGCATGTGAGAGAAACAGCTCTACAGATACCCAGGTGAGGGCACAAGGAGGGGCAGGAGCTGCTCCAGGTGCCAGAGCTGAGGTTCTTCTCCAGCCCCTGGTGCTGCCCATGGTGAGGCAGCTGTGCCCCTGCAGCCCATGGGGGTCCATGGGGAGCAGAGATCCCCCTGCAGCCCCTGCAGGACCCCACGCTGGAGCAGGGGAATGCCCAAAGGAGGCTGTGACACTGTGGGAAGCTCATTTTGGAGCAAGGGAAGCAAGGGAAGACGAAGGAGCAGTAAACACAACATGTGTGATGAACATATTGAAGTTCAGCTGGGAAGAAGGCAAGGCTTGGGGGAAAGGTGTTTTTAAGGTTCGGTTTTATTTTTAAGCACACTCTGAGGTGATTTCTAATACACTTAAATAGTTTTCCCAAATCAAGTCTATTTTGCCCACAAAGGTAATTGGCCAGTGATCTCACCCTGTCCCTATCTGGACCCATGAGTCTTTCATTTTATTTTTTCTCCTCTGCTTCAGATAAGGAGGGGAAGGACAAAGGGACTTAGTGGGCACCTGGCATTCAGCCAGGGTCAACCCACCACATATACATCTACATATTTTATGAGTGGATTTTACCTTATCTATTCCATTTAGGGTTCTTTTGAAGTAAAGACAGAGAGTTTGTCTGAGAACTCAAACTATCTGCTAAGCAGCAAGTGTTCAATATGCTACCACTGACTTCACTGTTATAATGGAAACAGAGAATGGTCTTGGGTATTTCCATGTTCATAATTAAGTTCAAACTCCTGTTTTTATTCTTATTTTTCAGACAAAAATAGAGATTTTTTTTTTTTACTGTTTGGGAGATAGTCTGCACTTCATGTAACCGCTAAATCTGTTTATTAATTTTGATATCTTTTCAATATGTTCTGTGTAAGCTAATAAAAATAGCTTGTTTGGTCGGGTCTTAAACAGGGTTCTACTGCACTTTAAAGTTGATACCAACCTTAATTTTTTTTAATGACAAAGCTAGTTGCAGCTACAAACAATTAGTATGAATTCTCTTTACTAGTATTCAACTGAGCCTAAAAGTAGATTGCATAGAACTTTGCACTACTGGTAAGAGACCAAGGCAGAAAAAAAACCCCATAAAATAATTCCTTTAAAAGTTTCTGGAAAGTTAATTAAAAGGGAGAAAAATTACAGTCCATTTGTTACTATTTCTTTTTTTTTAAATTAATTAATTCCAACTAGGGTCACCTTCCCAACTAATCAGTTTACAAATAAATTTTTTAACTCATTTCAACAGGTCTTTTGAAAAAACTTGAAGACATACTAAATAAAAAATAATCCTACTTCTAACCTTGAACAGGAAGTTCTATAATATATTTTATGGACTATCAGTAAAGCAAAAGCCCTTGCATTCCTATTCTTCTAGCCTTCAAATACAAACTTCAAAAATACCAGAGTGGTAAGAGCTATGAAATTTTAATTGTATATTTGAATCTTATGTTTTCTTATTAAATATGGGAGAACTTGTGCGTGCTTAGTGCACTTACCTCATTAATCCTTAGGGTGGCCCAGGATCTCCTCAGCCTGTGGTTCCTGTGTCCTCTCAGTATGGGTGTGACAATGGATGTCTGTAAGACAATAAACTGAGATAGAGTGGGTGACCAACCTCCCAAACTGCTCCACAACGAAGTACTCTGTTCAGGTGCTGGAAATATGTGAATTTCAGAACATCTCAGACTCCCCCCAAGGGAGCTCAGCCTCTGTCTAGACCTATTTTTGTGATTAACATTCTATGTGGACAAGATGGACATTACACTGATTTGACTATTCTGCATAGGCATTGTTGCATATTCTTCAATAACCCTCAATTTCTAACAAAATTGTTTTCTAACTAATTTAACTTCTGATAACCTATTTACAGAAAAAGAAATGTTCACAGGACATAGCTTATCTTAATAGGCTGTAAATCATGTAATGTAGTAAAAAAAAGGTGAAAAACCAGAAGATTATGGCAGATAATAATTTTGTTAAGAGCTGAAAATTATTCAAATCAATGTATATGGAAGATTCCTTCTGCTTCATATCTTCTTTTTTTGTTGATGATGGCTTGGCTTGCATTGGCTTTTCTTAGATATACTCCCTTCTCTTATTATCATATCCAACAGTTGTATATTCCTGCATGCATTAAAATAAGAAAATTCTTTTTCCTCATTATTTAACTGTTGAATTAGATTAACAGGTAAATTCTCAGTCCTTAAAAATGCTTGACAACACAGTATTTAGAGATGCTTCTAAGAAAGGTTCAGTCCTCGTACATACAAGTAATAATGCTGTGTTGGGAATTGGAAATGAAGATAAAGTCTTACCTCCAGGTAGAGTAGTGCAAATTTCAATGGAATTCATTATAGCTACCACTACAAGTGTAGAATTTCCATTTTTTGTCTCAGCTTGTTTTCATTAACTAGATTACATTTGTTTTTAAATAGAAAGCTGCATACAAATAAGATCTGTTGATTAAATACCAATAAACTCTAGGCATGCAGGCTGGGATTTTTATTGCTGAACTTATGCCATCTAAAAGTCAAATCTAAGCTAATCACCAAGGCTCCCTCTACAGTGCACAGAGTTTAAAGGCTGGTTCTCTTTTAAAATTAGGATTCATCTTACATCAAATTACTCCCTGGGGCACCCATTTCAATCAGTTGTAGAACAAGTCAAACTTTACTTACCTTATATGCCTAACTTAAAAACCAATTTCTTTGGGACTGACTTCCAGGGCAACTGTTGATTTTGAAAGAATTGCAGATGCTAATGTCTACATCAGCAAAGCTCAGCAGTTTAACTGATGAGCAGCTGGTACCAGACTGATGAGCGGGATGATTGCAATTCATCAGAGGACTAATGACATTCTGTGTGAGACACCTCTGGTACTTTCTGGAGGAGAATATGAAACCCAGGAAACAGCTAAATACAGCATCTCAAAATATACAAGTGAACAGAATGTGCTGCAAATGCCTGAAAGTTGTGTGCAAGCTCATTGTGTGTGTAACCAGACCGTCCTGAGAGCAGTCCATCCTGAGTGCCATCAAACAACACACAGAGGGCACGCAGGGGATCAGGATCAGAAATCCACATGGATTTCTGAAAGGCAGGTCCTGATTGACTGACCTCATCTCCTTCTACAACAAAGTGATTCCTCTAGTGGATGAGGAGAAGTCTGTGGATGTGTCTACTGGACTTCAGCAAAGCCTTTGACACTTCCCCACCACATGCTCCTGGAGACACCGGCTGCTCAGGGCTTGAATGGGTGCACTGCTCTCTGAGTTAGGAACTCTTTGTCTTTATAGATTATTCTGGTTTTAAAATCAATGAATTGATGAACAAATGCAGTGAATAAGCATTTTACATTTTTTATTTACTTGAAGAAATGCTATTTTAATCACTTAATGCAGCAAATTCTACTACAGCTTACATGCAATGTAAAAGGCTAATTTAAGAGTATTTCCTGGTTTTTAGCAGTAATATTTCCTGGGTTTTACCAGTAATATTTCATGAGTATAAATATAAATTAAAGAACTTGGGCCTGGACGATGTAGACCTCATAGGACTAAGTGCTACAAAACACCATGAAGGATTGGTCACAGTCCTCAAATTTTATTGAGGAAAGTAAATTGATCTTACTTTCTCACAGTTTTGCTAAAGAAAAATTTAAAGTCACAATGTATGCTGGAGTGAGATGTATGCAAGTGACACTCATTGCTCTGTGATGAAAGTGCTCTGCTGGATTGTGATATTTTTTATTTCTCAACTCTGTTTCGATAGAATATTATTTCTGTGACTAAACAAGCAGTCTCCAGCAGAAGGAGCACTGGCAATACAACCACAGTGCCTGGAATTTTACTTTGATGAAAGAGTTTTAAAAATTACATGTGATAATTGTTCTCTGCTACAGGACATTTTCTTTAATGTTCATTCCAGAAGAAAAGTGACACCAATTTAACCAGGGACATTAGCAGCTGTGTGCTGGTCCTCCCTCCTTTTCTGCTACACCTGAATTCAGTCCAGCTTTAACTACTGGAATCTGTCAGACTTGCACCACAAAAATCACCTTTGTAAAAAAAGGAGGGGAAATTTAATTGTCTTTACCCCTTAAAACAACTGTAAGTGTGACCTGTGCTTAAGTTTTCACTCTTATTTATTTTCAAAATATGATGCACCTCTGCAATAGCTACATGCTAGAGATTCTTTTATTTTGATAGTTTCATGACATCTTTGTTTTGTCCATGGCACAATTTAGCTCTTGATCTTGCAGATGATCATAGTGGGGACACTGAGATTTCTGATCTCTGCTAACTTGAGAACTCAAAGGCAAGAACAACCCAATCTGGGATGACTCAAGGTCTGGGTAACTGAAATTTCTTTGAAGGTTTGTGAAAGACGAAGAAAAGGAGACATTTCATCTATTTTGTCATATTCCATCCCCAGTATCTTTACATGATTCAGCTAAATGGAAGCACTAAAGTCCTCACAGGGCTAGCAAGTGTTCCCTTGCAAATTTTGAAATGAACATGCCAGCTTTTATGAACATACCTCCTATTTCTGACACAAAACAATAACAGCAGTTTATGAACTATATGTGCTATATGTGCTATACCAATCTAAATGGAAGTTTGACTATTTACAGTAATCTATAAATACCATTTCAGGAATAAAAGGATTTTTCATTCTTGTTACTGAAACCTGAACAGTTAATGTATCTTCTATATTGACACATTAAGGTAATCACAATGATACTAAATGTGGGATGGAAGATAAGTAAAAACTTTATTTTAGATAGCTGGTTACTCACAACTCACAATCTTATTCCAACAGAGCTTTTTCCTTTCCTCTCCCTTCTCAAACAATTTATCACTGGTTTTGCTGTTTCTTTTTTTCTCTTGTGTGTTTTTAAAATACTATATCCTTATTGTAAAATGCCATTCATAGCCTCCTGTAAACAAATGACAAAGACACACATAATTGTATTCCAGAAAAACTCTACTCAGTGAAGACTTATTTTCTCTGGAAAAATAATTTATTTTTTTTAACTGAAATTTCACATAAATGCAAGTTCAAGGCAATCTCAAGCTTGCAAAATTACATTTAATATCCTGAACTTGATATAATCTAGTTTCAAACCTGCACATGAAAGGTCTTGGTGACATGATAGATGGTTTGTTACCATCAGGGATGATTAACAGGGAGACAGTCTTATCTCTGACCTCCCTGAGTCATTTGACACATCTGTCAAATTTCCAAGGCAATGTTTTCATACTAAAGTACATTCAAAGAACGTGTTGGAAAGGGGTTCCAAAGGTCAACCATCTCTCTGGTGCTGTGTGGCATTTTTAAATGCAGGCATAAAGTGATATAGACTCATGTCAGCAGCCTCTCACCATGTGTAGTCCACACCACTTCAGTACACAAGGCACAAAACTTGCAAAGCCAGCCCAGGTCTGAGTTGAAAAATAGATTGTTGAAAATAAAGCCAAAAAGGGTCAGTGATGATGCGGATGAGGAAAGAAAAGAACATTAAGAGGTTTCTACTAAGAAACAGCGCTTGTCTGAAGAGTTCATATCTGTGTTTGGGCAACACAGTCTATAATTTATTCCCCTTTATGTATTTCTGGATGATTTATTTCTTACTGACCCACACTGCTGAGTAATGTTTTTTGTTGGTCACCAGCTGTCCAAAGAGACTCAACACTGCTATAGCAATGACTGTGATATTCATGGTTTTTCAACTTCTTGGCTGAGCTGAAACCATGAAATATAGTTTAGAATTAAATCATTAATTGCAGATCCTGTCTGCATTGGATCTGGTATGTCCAGGAAGCATAACAAACAGAATTGTCTGGTTTTATCACTGCTTGCTGTTGACACCAAATAAAATTCAGAATCTTGAGCCTTATTTACAGTCCTCAAGGAAGAGAGTTTATATTTATGTTGTCTAACATAGAATTTACATCACATATGTCTATGTGCTTCAAGTGTCTGTATAGCCTTTGGAGAGGAATAGACTTTTGTGGAGGTTGTGAGACAGTTTAACTGCTCTCGTCTGATGTCAGCACTAAACTTTCTATATAACTGTGAGGTTCATGAAGTTTCATGGGATTATTCCTAAATAATACAATGAACTCCCCTAAAAGTAAAGAAACAGAACCACAAAATGGCTTGGATTGGAAGGAATCTTAGAGATCATTTAGTTCCAACCCCGTTGTCATGGGCAGGGGCGTCACTCAGTAGGTGAGGGTGCTCAGGGCCCCATCCAGCCTGGCTCCTGAACACTTCCAGGGACAGGGCATACACAGCCTGTCAGGGCAATAATGAACCTCCTATTGCATCTGTTTGACCTACCATCTCTGTCATAAATACATTTAAAAAAAATCTTCCAATCAAAATGCTTCATTGCATTCACAATTCTCTCCCCTGGGGGAGGATGAGCGAGAAAATGATCTACAGCTGACACATGTGAGTCACTTTACTCAAGGTGCTAATGGAAGATACTCCCACCTTGTGGGTGATGAGGGCTGCCTAAGAATTGATAAAGGAGAACAGAAAACTCCTTGATTTCAATGGGCAGAGAGGAGACATTCTGAATAGGACTAGATTTATTTTATCCACACAGCAGTCAAAGCTGTTTCAATGAAGATAAATGAAGAACTCTATCATCTTACTTTGTAGACTTATTTAACCAACAGACTGTCTTCTCTATGATTGGTGATGGCTTTACACATTAGAAACTAACTGAGATATATCATGACTGTCAAATCCTGGTATTCCTGTGGGTTTCACGTAGAGTTCAATAGAACCACTTTCATTATCTTTGTGTTACAGATAATGGATAATAAACCCTCTTACAGTACCCAAAGGAAAGCCTCTTGGAGCATTGAAACACTCTTAATACATGGAATACATTTTGAACCTTTTTTTTTCTGAAAAATTGTTTGAATCAAAATGAAGATGACTTTATCCTTTAAAAGCGACACTTTTACTTTTTTCCTTCATTTTTTTTAAGTGGAAAGACTACTTTAGCTGCCCTTCTGACAGTAACTGTGTAGTTATTCTTGCTTACCAAAGCACATACTTTTCAGTAGTTGGAAAAGATTAAGAGTTTCAGATTTCAAACAAATCACTCAACAATTCCAACAATCAACAGCAAAAACTGATTTTTCTACTTCCCCCTTTGAACTCTACATCAGTGGTTCCCCTTTACATGTAAAGTTATTCTATTTTTTGTTCTTCCAAGTGCTGAAGGATTACAGCTTTCTTCCCTTTTCCCACAGTCATTCTCACCTCTCTCCTACTCTCATACACCTCCCTCTATCTCCTTCACTTGATTCCCATAATTCAAAATGAAAATTGCCTCCAAAACAGGCAACCTCCAGAGTAAGCAGCAATGTCTATGGAATGAAGCAACACCATTCAGTCATGAGACAGCATTTCAGTTTGCTGAAAATGGAAACTTTGCGCTGTCCCAGATATCACCAGAGCCTGCAATTGACTGTTCAGAGAGATATTAACCTCCCATAAGTTCTGTGTCATTTTGCCATTCATTTGCCATTCAACCTTAGATACTTTAAGGCCACCCAAGATGCCTATGTTTCTTCCTAACTCTGATTTTCTTTGATATCTCTTCTGTTGTGAAGTGACTCTGTCGCACCCAAGATAGAAAAGATATTTTTGTTGAGATTTGTATATTCCTGCAAGGCATCATTCGTTCAAGGTTTCCTGGCTGCCATGGCAGCTCTTTAGAAGGCAAATGTATCTTTATTACCAATTTAACATGCTTTTTATCCCTATTTCAATCATTAATTTTATCATATAGAGTAGCTTGTCTTGGTGGCACGTGAGATATGACAGAGGAAAGGTTTGTAGGGAGTGGCTGCTATTTTTAATGACGTCAATTCACACAGTAAGGGCAAGCAGACATTGAAGAGCACATGGGTTTTACAAAATCATCTTCAGGTCACAAGAAGGAACAGCAGTTTTCAACTCCAAGAATAAACTGAGGATAAAAATTCCAGGCTAGGATAACTATGTCATCTGATTGACCTCTGAGAGAAGAATGCACCCATTCCTTGTACAACATATGGAGCTGTAGCTGTAGCATTTGTTGATTCTGCAACTGCTTTTCATGGCAAGGTTTTGGTAGCAGGGGAGCAGCAGGGGTGGTTTCTGTGAGAAGCTGGAGGAGCTCAGATGCTCTGTCTGCAGGGAGATGTGGTCCTTTCTGCAAAGACTGTCTAGTGTACTGTTTAAATAGATTTACCTGTGCATGAATATCTCATATAATGCTTCAAACTCTCCTGGGAACATGTACCCTAAACACTTTCAAGCTGACTAGCTCAATTTGATCATGTGTTTATTGCCATAATGATAATAAGCTCATGTTTATATTAGTTGGTTCACTACAGTGTGAATTTGTAGTATTTAATAAATATTTTACTGTCTACTGTGAAATAATTAATCACTTCAGCTTTCCCTCTAAATGTCTTTCTGTTAAAGCTGTAAGGTAGTTTTATCTCCACAATAAATTTTCCTCTTGAAAAAGCAAGCTGCATCAGACTTCTATCCTCTATCTGCACCGAAATCCAGCCCTACAATATGTATTTGTTCAGAGTGCACAAGTAATTGCTTCACAGAAGGAAAACAAAGAATTTGAGGCATTCAGGAAAAATAAAACCCAGCCGAAAAACAAAGGCACACAGTAGTTGAAACAGGATCAGAGGTGCAGTTTAAAAGTGTATCTTGAGAGTATAATGAACATGTAACTAGACCTTCACCAATGACATCAAATGGTGGTTCTGCCCTGCTGTGTGGCATTTCCTTTCAGCTCTTTGTGACCCTGTGCCACTGGATCTACCAGGAAGATAAGGTTGCCATTAGATTCAAAGAATATACAAAAGCTGTGGAAATTACACCCACATTCTGGACCTGCAATGTGGAATTCAATAGTGTTTGGAAAATAGAGAATATCTACACAAAGGATTGTACACACTTAGAAGCTTAGAAGTATCTCTGCTGCTTGTGTAGTCCTTCATAAAATACACAGAGACAAAACCCTTTACCTTTGGGCATCCTCTTTATTTTCTAAGGGATAAAATATGTTTAAGCCAGTCATCTACCACTACAGGAATTGCAAAGAACAAATATACATTTTCTTATATATTCTGCCTCTGGAGTTCAAGTCTTTCAGCCTTTTGTTTGCAATCCCAATGTGGGGTCAAGTATCTGATGCATCTCTTCCAAAAATCATAGTATTTTTTCCATAACAATGCAGAAGATGGTGGCTTCACCTTCTGGTTCTGTCATGGAAAAATACACGTTCAGTTCTGTAAATTCCTTCTCACCATTTTTATTTTCTTTTCCATCTAAGACTTTTTTAAAGTAGAAAAGCTCCAATAGGAGGGAATGGGATTCCCCAGCTTCCAGTCAGCCATGAGATCCTATACTCATTCTGTTTTAACATTCTTCTGAAATGTGTGCCTGCAAATTTCTTCATGCTTCAAAGTTCTCTCTTCTGCCCCTTTCCTCTCCCCTCTTCCTCCACACAGAGACAGGTTTTCCTTGGATACTTATGGTGGTTACTGTCCACAAGTGTGCCTTTCACAGAGTCTGAAATCCTAGAAATACCCTGAAAATGACAGTGAGATTAAGGTCTGTGGGTAAGGCAGAGGGGTGTCTGAACTAAAAGTTCCTCAGAGGTCTGGGGTGACAAAGTCCAGCTGGCTAACACTGGCACGTTACACAGTATAAAGTTTGTCAGAGAAGTTCAGAGGCACAAAGAAGGCAGAAAAACCCAATGCTCCAGTCAGAGACACGGGCCCCTACTCTGGCCCCTGCCAGTGCTATCCCAGGAATGTGTCAATCCCATGGGCCAGGAATGGCACCCACACTGTGGGTTCACTGCCCAGAGTCACAGGACACATTATGGGATACAGAGGAAGAGCTTCCTGGGACTGTGCATGAATTATTATGTGGGTTTAGCAGGGAAAAAATGGTATCAGAATGGATAGGCCATGATCCAAGCAGTATGGTAAAACTGCGGGACTAGGGGATAAAAATGTCACATGTTAACAAGTTCCTTGTCAGTGAGTTTGTCTGACTGTGTCTGGTAGTTTTATTGTCTTATTAAATTTCTTTCTGATGTATTTTTCTGGATGAAGGACTCTCTACTCCCCATGTGTGCTTATGAGACCTTGGCTGACAGTCAGAAACCCCACTCAGCTGCTCCCCTTGTCCCTCTCCCTACAGCACACAGGGAGAAAACCAAATGAGGAAACTCATGGGGTTGAGATACAGGGACATCACACCCCAGTGAGCATCACGGTAAAATAAACTAGACCTAGGGAAATTAATTGCTTTTATCACCAACAAAATTAGACTTGACCAGTAAGAAACAAAGTAAAAACTAAATTATCTCCATCCCCCTTTCCCAATATCACCTTCCCTCTTTGCTCCCAAGGCCTCTCCCCCCAGGGATGCTGGCTTTTGGATGGGGCTGTGGTCAGTTCCTTAATAAAACCCAGCTTCTAAAGGCATGGAAAGAGAGGCAAGGAAAAAACTGCTAGAGCAGAAACTATTTAGATTCTTTCTTTGATTGTAGCTGATGGAATTAAAAAATAAGAGTACAGATATCTAACAGATAAGGATTTGGTTTTGGGTTTTTTTTTTGCATGTTTGATTTGGATTTTTCTAATCCTATTGTCAGTTAACTACCTGGTTGGTTCTACCTTGTAGATATATTTTAGGTATAAACTTTCTGCCAATGTAGCTCATGATCTCATTAGAAAAGCCCAGTGGAGGGAATCATAAATTAATCCAAAAGTAGATGTCAATTAGAAATGCATGTGAACTGGTGTGCAGCACACTGTAGGTTTGAGTAGTACTTTATACCCTGTCCTGAGCAGAGCATCATGCAGAAGCTAAACACTCAGTGGAGATGTGCACCTCCCTGTGAACTCAGAGCACATAAACAAGTTTGCCTGAAAGTGTTTACAAATTACAGGGAAGAAAAAAATTAAAAAAAAAAGTGAGGGAGAAAACAAAAACTAAAAACAAACAAAGAAACAAAAGCAAAACAAAAAAACCAACCAAAGAAACAAAAACAATACCCAAAAACACCACAACCTTTCTTTTATTTTTCCCTATTCTTTATTTTCATGCCTGCGTGTTCCAACAACCAGACTTCACATGGCACAAACTAGAGTAAAAAAAGAAAAAAGAGGTTAATTCAGAGATTAATCTGTAGGGGTGTTGTTGCAGCAGGTTTGTACAATGTCTAGTGTGGATGCAGATCTTAAAATGATTGAAAAAAACAGTGATATGATTGACTGGAGGGTTTAGGCAGGGTGTCAAACTGGAAATCTCATGCAAGTGGTCTTAGAAAATGTATACCTGCAGGGAAACAAGATTGGTGAACGAAAAAGACAAGTTAGCTGATACTTAATGGATCAAGGCAAATATTCCTTTATTAGGTCCTCTACTGTGGCCAAGTCACTTTGCCGGACAAGTGACAATTGGTGTGTAGGACTTGGGCTGCAGCCAGGGCACTGACAGCTCTTAGCACCACACCAGAAAAGGATTTACTGGAAACATCAACTATTATGAAAAAAACAACTGCATGAGATTTAGGGAAAAAAACCACCCAAACAACCTTCCAGATAACTGAGAAAAAGCTTTTAATGTTATTATTTTATAAACCAAAAGTCTTATTTTCAAGCTTATAGCAGTTGATTACTGAACCTCTACTCCTGGTAATATACAATTCACTCACTTCTCATTTAACACCTGCTCCACCAAAATGAGCATTTCTTTATTCCAAACCCACAGAAATTACAAACAAATAAATTCCAGGAAGAAAATTACTACTGCTAAGAAATTACTATCTTTTATATCTAATGCTCTGTCTGCTCTCTAGCATGCTGTTATCATTGCTAACATTAATCAAATATAACAGATCTGCCAGAAATTTTTCTTAGCATTACAACTCTTGGTTTTCTCTTCTAGCAAGATATCTCCTCATAGAGGCAAGGGGAAAAACTCCTCCTTCTGAAGCAGAAAAACTTGTCTTAAAAACACCTTTGTAAGAAATCTGTAAGAATTTGTGAATTTAGTGTGGAGTGGCAAGACAAAAACTGACAAAGTAGCAAAGTTAGGCTTTGCTAGAAGTTCTGTGGCTTTTTGCATTTATGGCCAGGGCTAATTTCTCCTCATAATAGAGGATTTTTTGCCCTGAAGTAAAATATATTGCAGAAAGAAAAATTCTCCTTTTTTTTCCTTGCTCACTTTCTATCTTTGTTCATATCACATGACTTGTTAGATCAAAGTTTCCATTTTATCTTCATATGCATATTACATGAATGTCATGTCCTGACTTTTTTTGCTTCAAAAGCTAATGGGAAAAATCATTTTTCAAGTGTCTAGGGCACATACAAATTGTGATCCCAAGAGAAAATATCTAGACATGGATGCCTGTTGGATGTTCAGAAAATGAGCTATTCCTCTTTTCAAAGGGATTTGGATACCAAATCATGCATAAAATTAGTGAGAATTGGGCATACTCAGCCCTAAGTGGCTTTGGAAAGCTTGTCCTTAAAGTCCATACTGGTAAATAATGGCTTTTAGCTAGGGAATTGCTAGCTAATCTCAGCATATACATCATAACAGCATCCTTTCTGGGTACTTATTTTATTAGAGGAATTAATTTCTGTTGTAAAAGACTACTAATATTTTAATTGTTTCTGGAGAACTAAAGCTGTTTGATTTACAGACATCTGTTCAGAATATACTTAAATACCTGATTAACACTTGGCTCCCTAAATCCAGCACTTTGAACATTGCTTTCTAAACAGAACTTTCAAAAGACATAACTGAAGTTGAAGAAGAATACTAGTTATTCACTCCTTATCTTTGGGGACACTCTCATCTTGATAACCTATGGCTTTTGTAAGCCTGCCATTATCACTGAGGCCCTGTGCATCCTCTCTGGTAGATCCTGAATGGCAAAAACATCCAGAACTGCCACTTCTCTCTTAAGATAATATTCTTTCACTTGCTTCATTGTTCCAAGTACTAATTATGATCTAAAGTAGTTTTTCATAGCAGAATTCTCCATGTACAAGGAATGGAAAGATGAAAACTGGCTCTAATTTAAATAAATAACTAATGAATAAATACACACTTAACATTTTTGAAATCTTTTTAAGCAGTATGAAAAGTTAAAGATGCCTACAAGCAAAATTATTTAGATAGAGATATAATTTTGTTCTCAGTAAATCCAAAGTAAGTCTAGGATAATTCTGTTCTTTGTGTATCTCTGCCAATAAACTGATAATGAGTGATAATTGTATGTAGTTACATAATGTATGTTATTAAAAGCACAAATAGAATAGTCTGATTATTTTTCTTTATATTTCTTTCCTCAAAAGCTTTTAAAATAGAATTCTAATCCAAACTGTGTTGCTGCTGGCAGTGATTTAGGATTATAAGAAAATGAGAGTAGCTGGATTGTGTCACCCATTCAATACCATAGCCCATTGCTGACAATGGCCTGAAACAAGAGCTTAGAGAACAAAGGTGGTATCACAGAAAGAAGGAATTTACTCAGTTTGTGGTAAAACTTTTTGACTTTTAGCAATTGGTAGCTCAGTTATTCCTGAAACTGTGAAGAAAACAGAGCAGGTATGGGGCAGAAAAGGGTTACAAGGTGTTCTCATCCCCAGTGTACCGCTGGGAACTGAGGTCACAAGGAAATTAAATAATTTTTCTAGTTCCCAGCATACAGTTGCAGCAACCAAAGCTATTAAAGGGGAGGGAAGGACTTGGCTCATAGCAGCTGTGAATTTTAATACTAAGAAGATTAAATTAGGTGATGGATTGCTTGAAACTCATGATAAGAAATACCAGTTAAGCACAGTTTAAAATGTTTGCAGACATCAAAAAGCACATATTTTAGGTGAACATAGAAATATTTAAAAAATTAGGAAGGGATTTAACTTTTCAACACTTACTCATAGTCACATCTCCAAATGTGACTTTGGGAACTGTTTTGTAGATTTAATAATTATAAACCAACTCAAAACTATGGATATTTTGCCCCCCTCCCCAACTTTTCTCTCAGAAATACATTGTACAGGACTGAGTATTTTCTTTGGCATCTTTGTCAAAATAATATTTCCTTATAGTTGGTTTGCTGATAAATATGACAGACAATAGTCCAAAGAAACAAAATATTATTACCCTAATTATATTGCTGTATTTTTTTGAAATTTGTTTGAAAACACAGCTAATAATTAGGTCACAAATATATTATACCATGCTTTCAATATTAATGATTTTTCTTTCACCAGTAGTTTTCAATGGTAATAATATATCACAGAATAGTTCATGCAATCATTTTACTTTTTAAATTAACTTTGTCAAGTAAAAATAATATTTCTTTAAAAAGTGTTGAAACAGCCAACTCCCTGTTCTTTGGGGGAAAAATTCTTGATGCTTACAATAGAAAATGCCCATTCCAAGAGGTCTAATGAAATTTATATCTCATTTGTAGAGCTATAATTGGGGAAAAAAATTAAAAACCAAAAAAAACCAAAAAAAAACCCAAACAAAGAAACAAACAAACAAAAAGAAAACGTTACCAAAAACAAAACCAAAAACTCCCAAAAACCAACAACAACAAAAAAACCCCACCCAGATTGATTTTACTCCATGTCAAAGTTTGGATTCAAAGTAATGCACTTGCACGGAACTCTTCTCAGAATTTGGACTATCTGACCTTTTGTAATTCACATTATTGTGGAATCCTTTTCTGAAGCAAAGTTTTGTTCAGTATTCAATGAAAACAAAACCAAACAAAAACCACCCCAGCAGATTAAAGTACTAAATATTTGTAAAGAAATCACAGGTTTCTGACAAAAACTGCCAAAACAAAACCCAGGGGATGCATCTCCTGGAACAGAACATCCTGAGTCATGTAGCTAAAGAGGTGAGGGTTTTTTGGTTTCTTTTTTTTGTTTGTTTGTTTGTGGGTTTTTTTGTTATTATTTATTGCTCTAGGAAGAAAATTTTAAGAAAAAATTCTTTCTGACAGAGTTTTGTGCTTCAATGTGAAACTACAATTTCGTTTGAAAAAATGATTGTAAGCTGATTCTGATTTCTTTTTCATGAATTTTGGTGGGGCAAGTGTCTGTATAGCACTATTTTAATGAAGCATTAAATGTTGGGTTTTTAAAATTTTTTTAAACTCTATCTTTGTGGACCAATACTGGCTCAGATATTAAACAGCCATTTTGAGTTTTCTATGGATATTTTGCAATAATGGTGTTGTGGTCCAGTATCAAAGGAAAATTGAGTCCCAGTTTTCCCTGCTGCCCAGAATAATTTCAGAATCCACACAACAGTGGTGATTCTCCAAGAGAAAAAGAGCTGAAATATAGTCCCAGAGTCATAGAGCTGATTATTCCAGAGATGAAAAGTAAATGGAATATATGGAAACATCCATTAAAATGTTTGCTGTTAGCAGTGTTTGAGACAAAATGTTGGTGTCATTACTATTTACTGTATTCAGCCATTCCACGTTTATGTTCCTCTGAAAGAAAATAACAATGCATCTCTCTTTCTGAAACGTGCTCAGGAGTTTTTGTTGCTCATAACTAGGTACAAACAGAAGACAAGTTACACACAAGGGGATTTTTTCTTTTGCTTTTTTGTTAAAGTCTTTTTAGTGTAAAAGCCAACCTTGTGAAATATTGAGTGCCTTCAATTTCTTTGACCTTAGAAGGAGATGATGTCATACACCACTTTAGCACCCCCAAAGACCAGGGCTTTGATTTGGACTTTTAGAGTCCTTGGTGGTAAATCAGCAGCACCTGATAACTTTTAACATCTCTTCTGCTCTTACAATTAACATACCAAAAAACTGTTCCACACAGAAATTGTTTCTATTTTAATGAGCAATTAGGAACAAAAAGAACAGGAACAAGAAGAAGGCTGTACTTTGGCACATGATTATTTATTCATGCTAGAAGCTGATGGAACTACATTAGGGGAAAATATATTTTTTTAAATGAACAGGAGAGGGATTGTTTTACAATGATTCACATTTATCCTGGCAGTCTGCCTTGTTAGCTGTGAGGGATAGCAGAATTTCAATATTCAGTATAAAAACACTTCACTGGGGTGTCTTCATGACTGTAAACACATGCAGAAAGGAAGGTGCATTTGCCTAACTTGGGAGAACTGGAACCCCTCTAGAAATGTCAATGTTGTACTTATTTACAGTAGATTTACACATCATACAAAGGATTCAGTAAGGTGGGATCATGCTTACTAATACTGACAGATCTACCTTTTCATGGATATATTTTATGCCCCAGATGTATCCAAGCATATCCTATCAAGCCTTCCCATGCTATTTTTGAGACAATAAAAAGAAAAAAAAATAACTGAGGATGTTTATTGTCAAAGAAAGAAAAGTTTCTTTTCCCTAGATCCTGCTGAGGCCTTGGTTTTTGCTTTTTCATTCTGTAGTAAATAAAAGAGTCCCTGCCCAAGCATAACAATTTATGTGATTTTCTATTCTGCCAGACAACCTCTTATTCTCTGATCATTTGAATAGGTTGAGGAACACAACTTTTCTAAAAAGAAATTGTCATGGCAAAAGGTTTTGTTTTCCCTTTAGACTATATTCTAGCTTTGAAGAGAAAGATTTAAAGGTATTAGTGGAGTAAAAAAAGTGTACAACTCAGCATAAATAAAAAAAATTTTATGTAAATCAATGTCATCATTCCCCATGGATGAAACCCTGTCCTCACTAACAGTGATTGGAACTTGGTCATTAAATAAAAAATGCCACAGTTTCACATTCAAACATTGGTGATGCAAAGAAAGGACTTGAAGGGTAATTCTTTGTTTTCTATTTTTTCCAGACAACACTCACATTGTGAATTGCCCACTGCTCTGGTGTACAAAACTATGCTGCAGTTCATGGGCAAAAATAAATTTGTCGATCTCCTATGGTTTAAAAGATGTTCAGCAGAAAACACTGCAGGAATTTGTCTTCTCACTTTCCACGGGAGCAGTGGCCTTACAGAAGATGACCTGGTTATCCCCAATAGCACAGCAATCAGATAACTGAATTGTTTTTCTCTGCTGGAAAAGATCGGTCCTGTCTTCCTAAGGAGGCTCTTCATGTATGTACATTCCTCATGAAGGTACAAGTGGGGCCGCTCAGGATGGTCACCAGGAGGCAGAAACTGAGTGACTTCAAGGGCACCTTCTCAGGGCACTAAATGCTGATATGCACAGGCTTCACTTGGACATGATTTCTTTTTTCTATTAGCTTTACTTATTAATTAGTACCTCAGAACCAGACCATTCCAGTACAAGAGCTCATAATCTTATTTTCCCTGCTAATTCTTGTTGCTTCAAATATTGTGTCACTCCTAAGTGCTGGGAGCTCTACATCAGTGACAGGTACAAAGTGATAAATGGTGAAGGGATTCTCTGAGAATATGTGAGTTCAGGATCTGAGACTCTTCCCACTTAAAAATGGAATTGAATTGGATCCTCCCACACATCCAAAATCACTCTTCAAACCATGAAGCTATTTTGCAGAAAGATGAAGTCTGTTTTAATTCTGGAAAAGCAGAAGGAGACATTGGCTCTCAGGAAGACAATCCTGCGCCAGCTTTGCTTCAGTTTGAGATTTCAGTTTCAGAATGGTTATTGGAGTTGTACTCCTTCCTGGGAGAGGAATATCAATTTAAAATCACCTCTGGCATTAGTGTTTCCCTTTGTATTGCTCCAAATGGCTCTGTCCTCAGGGATTGCTTCTTTGGGTGGTTTTGAGGCCCCCATATCTCCTGACACAAGGACCCAGGATGACAGCCACAATGTTTTCCAGGTTCCAAGAGCTTTCTAAGATATTCAGACCCTATCTTCTGTGATATTCAGACCCTATCTTCTGTGATTTTTATATCTTTATTGCATCTAGCCTTCAGATTTAGTTTATTAGAACGCTCTGATCTAGTCAATCTGAGATGTCTGATACAGTACAAACCCCTGTACAAGTAAGAACTGAAAGTAGAATTTTACAGCACAGATTGTCTTCATTTAGAGTCAACAAAGATGTAAAGCTTTTTTCTTTTCCCCTTGAAAATATTCTGCATTTCCCTGCAGTGAAATATGCACAGCCTGCATTCCCTAGTAGAGCTCGCTGATTTTTATAGCTTGTTTTAACATAGAGACTATTGTGATAAAGAGCAGGGGTGATATGACATTTGAAAAGCCTCTTGAGAGAAAAGCAGCAAAGTGGATGGCACTGAAAAATCATCCTGAACCTGAGATAATTCGAGCAGCTCTACACCAGTATTGTTCCACTGCTGTCAGTGACAGGTGCTTCAGACAGCACGTTTGCTAAGTACCCAAATATATCAGTGGTTGTCTCTCTCAGGAGAGACAGTCTTATCTCTGCTAGGGCTGACCCATGGAAAGGTTATTCAGAGAAAATCATCAAGAATTATATCCTGCTGGCCGCCATCACATCTCTGGTGAGTGAGAATGCCAGGGAGGATTAAGAGATCTGGATAAGCTAAAAAAGCAGCAGCCAGATCCCTCCTCAGCAATTTCTTCCCCAGAGCTGGTACCTGCATTATCCCATTGTTGTCCTCATCCTAATGTGGAAAAGGTGACAGACTTGTGGGCTGCAGGCAGTTTGAAGCATCATTGGCTTGTGCTCTCGGGTGATGAGGCTGAAGGTGCTTGGGCTGCAGCAGCACAGGCTTCCTCTGAGAGCTTGTGCAAGGGACATTTCTCTGTCTCCCTATTCCTCTGTCTCTCTCTTTCCCAACCATATAATTTGTGGGAGAGTGTCTTTTATATCACCTTCTCCTGGTCTAATAACCAGCACATAACACCTCCAAGATTGCAGGGACCAGAGGGGTTCCTGGTTCTCTCCCAGAGAAGTGTTGCTTTTTGTGTTTCAAGAGCACATAGCACTGCAGGAACTTTCATGTAAGAGGGAGGGAGGCAGAGACATTTTTTTGAACAAGAGAAGCTACTTCAAACTTAGCCAGAAATAACATTATATAACATTAAATAATTTAAAAGCTTTGGTGGTCTATTGATAGAGACTATTTTTTTTCTCCATTTGTGAAGCAGGAATTATGTGGCCAAATTGAGGGATGGAATTTAGTAACCAGTTTTTCAGAGATGGTCAGTATACTTTTACTCAGAATATAGGAACTATTCCATGAAATGAAGTAGCTAAAGTGCAAATCCATGTCATAATGTGTCAGCTTTGCTACTCCTGTACCAATGCACAGCAGGGAGGAAATAAAAAGCAGCTAAGAGGTAGTAACTTCCTAAGCCACCTCCACTGCCTGATCAGAGAATATGAGATCACATGTATTTAAATAGCATCTTAGTTGCTGGCCCTGTCGTGTTTAAAAACATTGAAGCAGAAATTTTATTTCTTTCTGCATTCATCAGGTCCAGAATGGAGATGCACTGAACTTACAACCAATCTCCTTTATGTATAAGCCACTGTCCCTAAATTAATGAAAAGTAATTTAAGCAACCAGAGTGATGTCTCTAACTTCTTTTCTACTAAGCAATCATTCAAGAAGAATTATTTTTTGCAATCATGATGTCAAATCGCTAATTTACTCTTTATCACTTGTTTTTCGCTCTCTCTTCTTTACACTGACATATATGACCTACTTCTAGCCAAATAACTTTGCAGACAAATACGTTGATTTTTAACTTGGATTAATCTTCCAAGTAGGTTCACATTCACTGCCTGCATTGGGATGTAGATGGATGTGTGCTACTGATAGGTAAGACTTTATAAAGGGAAAGCTTTGTAGCATGGCTCCAGCCTGTTACTTGGGCTAAGGAGAAGGGTGTGACCACAACTCTTTCCACAGAGAGCAGCAGGCACACCTTCCCCAGGCATTGTGCTGGAAAAGGCTGTGAGAAGATCAGACAAAATAATGATAAACAATCCTTATCTTCACTTGCTGCACCTGTTGTTGTGCACAAGTGGAATATGTTATGGAGATTTGTTTACCAAAGGGTGATTTCTTGATTAACCACTAGTAATGGTGTTTTAGATTCAATTGATCAATTTGCTTGAAACTGTATCAAACTGTCTGCAAGAGCAATGAGTTTCTTAGAAGTATAGTATGGTATAAGATAATAAAGTGATTGATCAGCCTTCTGGAATCATGGAGTCAATGCAAATTATTACCCAGTTGGGACCCATACTACAATAGAAGGGAACTGTGGGAGAGTGGCTCAGCTGGAGCAGGGGTAGAGAAACGTGAGAGACATGAAAAACATGAGAGACATGAAAAACATGAGACATGAAAAATATGAGAGCCATGAGATATGGGAGAGATGTGAGAGACATGAGATGTGTTATGTGACTGCTTCATGTCCACATCCTGGTGTATGGAGGTTGGTTGGCTTGGGCTTGTTGTGCCTAAAAACCATGCAAACTGACAACCAGCTAACTGCTTGAAAAGGCTGGGATTTTGGCAAAAAAGAGCTGTCTTTTGTACCTGCCTGGGGTCCCTACATCGCTCATTACCACAACAGATATGCTTGGATATCCCCATGCAGGTACTGAAAGGAGACTGAGATGCCAGTAAATAGATCACATGGAGAAGGGAGAGTTAAACAGAAGTGATTTGTGCTGCTGAAACAAATCACCTTACTACATCTTTAGTTTCAAAACAGTACATGCCATTAAAATATATATACATATATATATGTGCGTGTGTGTGTGCGTGTGTGGTGGTGTTCACAGGGGTTTTCAGGTGAGGGAAGAGACGAGAATGTTGACTCCATGTTCAGAAGGCTTGATTTATTATTTTATTATATATATTACATTAAAACTATACTAAAAAGAATAGAAGGAAAAGTTTGATCTCAGAAGGCTAGCTAAGCTAAGAATAGAAAGGAATGAATAATAAAGGTTTGTGTTTCGGACAGAGAGTCCAAGCTAACTGGGCTGTGATTGGCCATTAATTATAAACATCCAAGATGGGCCAATCACAGATGCACCTGTTGCATTCCACAGCAGCAGATAACCATTGTTTACATTTTGTTCCTGAAGCCTCTCAGCTTCTCAGAAAGAAAAATCCTAAGAAAAGATTTTTAATGAAAAGATGTCTGTGACATATATATAACTCTATATATTGGACAATATTGGACTTGACAACCTCCAACATTAGCAAATGTCAGAACATAGTTGGTGGCTGTGTAGAATTTCTTCTACCTGGTATTATTTGCTTGACATATTTAAGCACTTTAGATTTCTGCCATTTGAAAACATTTTGATTTCTGAGATATTAATTCAACCCTTGTCTGTTTTATACACTGTCTTTTCCCTAAAAATCCATCTTGTTTTATGGACTGTGATATTGAATGCGTGTGTGATAGGAAAACCAAGGACAGGACAGGAGAGGGATGAAGAAGCAACAAATTTTTAATTAAAAAAAATTTAAACATATTAAAATTTCTTTGTCTTATTCCTGTAGTCAGATACATTAAGATTAAATATGTTTTCCCTTACTGATTCAGATTTCTCTTTAATGTCAGTTTGTACAGTGGTTCAAGTGTAAGCAAAAACATTATTTACATTAGTGTATACAAAATGTGATAAACACACAAATCCCTACCAGCAGAGGCATTGACTACAACTTACTATGAGTAAATAATGAGGAGGAAGAGATGCTCCCTGATGCATTGATGCTGATTTCAAAGAGACTTAATGAGACATACACCTGCCAAACACTAATGTGTGAGTTAAAAGACATGGGAGCTGTGTTCAAATTTCCTCCATGAAATGTTCAGACTTCCTTGCTCATACATAAATATGTACAGGTAAAAAAAAAAGGTGGAAAGGGTTGTTTATAAAGATCTGTTCCAGTGTTGAGGAATAGGACATGTTTTTTCCTCTTCAAATTGGCGTCTCAGACTCTCCTTCAGACAAAACAACTACACAGTCATCATTTTAGCATTCACTGGAAACCAGTTTCATGCTCAGCCAGATGAATTTCTTTATAGCTCTTCATTACTATTTGTTTCTTCTGATCACCTGCCAGTCTCAGTTATCAACAACGATAATAGGTTTTATCACTGGGGTCTAGGTATCAAAATCAGCAGGGCTTTAGTAATTAAGGAGAACAACATCATTGATGCACAGACAGTTCTTTATCTCGAAACTCACAAACCCTGTGCACAGCCCCAGCTGTAACATAGCCATATATTACTCCCCTTCACTATGGGACATTGAGGCCTTGGGACCATGGAAAAAATGCATTCTTAATAGCACATGCACAATTTGACATCAGGCTTTTATTCTGCCAGAAAAGCTAATGGGTCATATAAGTGTCAGAGGTATTACCATCTACAATTATCACTAGCAGCTTGCCTAACACAGCACATTTCCCAAAGATGTGCCTTTCCACTTCACAGGGAGCCTTATGCCTGCCAATCCACAGCCAAAGTTATCATCTAATTAAACAAAGGTAAAACAGTCCTGATGATCCTGGGAATTGTTTGATCCCACTGCCAAACTTAGGTCTTCTGCATAATTTTAAACATCTTACTGCACCATGCTTGGCCTCCTGCTGCAGGATTCCTGCAAGCCCGCTGTCACATCTGCCAGCTCCTGCAGGTGTCTCAGGTATTCAGTGGATCAGATTTCTCAAACCTTGATAGCTGTGTTATGCTAGAGCTTAATGCTGCCTTATAGGCTGGTTTTAATGATGCTGGCAAGATTCACAGCCTAAAAAATTGAGATTGGTGCTAATGCTGGCTTTTAGAGGTCAGAGGTGAAACACAGAGTGCATGGGACCTGAGGGAACACACAGATCCTGATTGTTCTGGCTAGCCTGAAAACACGTTCTGTAATCTTCCTCTGCAAACTCTCTCCTTGTTAGCCTGGGTGTTTAACTGGGTGTATTCAGAGTCAGCCTTAATACGATGCAGCTGCCTAACTCCAGAGGAGGATTAGATGGAAACAAGTTGTGAGAAAGCCCTGTGGAAAACAGGGGTATTGACCCTTTCTGTCCCCTCTGCCCTGTCCAGGAGCTGCATTTTAGTCCAGCCCTTGCCCTTGGCCTTTGTCTGAGCTACACTGCAGTATGTCCATGCCTGGCCTGGCCTCTTGCAGATCCTTATTTGCTGCCTTGAACTCAGAGCAGGCTCGTCATTTGGCCTAATGTGGTGACTGCTGCTCTGTGCTGGTTACTGTCAGCTCTGCTGGCCTGGCTTGGGTGCTGTGGGACTGCGCTCCTTGTCTCCCAGAGCACCGCCCTGCTTTCCTGGCTGATGCCTCCACCCCATGGCTCCCCTCCCCTTTCACAGCAGCCCACTTTCACAGCTCTCTGACATAAAAATGCAAAGGACTTGTCCATGTAAGGCTCTGGAAATCATCTGATGTGTGTCACAGACTCCTACTGCAGATTAGAGCAATTTATTTGCAGAACAAACTCATGAAAGTGCTTATATCTAGTAAGAAAACAAAAGTATTTAGGATCCTACCACGTCTGTGACTCTTCCTCATTTCCCTGTTACTATGTGGCAAGCATAAATATGTAGCAGGATATAGATTAAACAGTGTTAAAATATCAAGCAGTGATCTTGTGATACTTTTTCTGAAACCAAACTCGTGACTTGTGGTAACACCTTGTGCTTCGCCTTTCCTCCACACAAACTCAGAAGAGAGGAAGGGAATATCACAAAGTCAAAACCTAATCTTGAAGAAAGAGGTGGGCTACTGCTAGAGTCTGACAGTGGCCATGAAAAGAGACATGGTGGAGCTTAGAAAGGAGATTGGCAAATCTTGGCCACTGAAAATTTAAATCCATTCCAATGTAAGGAGTCTAGTTTAATTCTGTGCAATTCAAATCTACTATTACTGTCTTCATTTAATAAAAAAAAGTCATTACAGTGATGACCATCTGACCAACTGACAACATTTGACAGAGCAATTTTTACCATCTATTTTACCATCTATAATAGCAGTGTGATGTGAGCAGAAGGTAGCATTGCTTTTCCTTCTGAAGATGTTAGACAATTCTGCCTGCCTCCTGACAGTTCCCCAGGCAAAGGAAAGGAGTAATTTCACTTTTGGCAGTGACTATAGAAACTAAAATGTTTGGGGCAGAACTTTTACCCTGACAATTCTACAGTAAAATAGCAGCTATTTGTACATTTACAAATCAAATTGAATGTCCATTACACAAGCTGCAGTTCTCATGCAACACCTTAGCCATGTGAAAATCTGTAAATGCAGATGTAATTCCTGTGTCTTTTGTTCCCTCTATTATTGTGCTCCAGGAGTGACTGAGCTGCTCATTTGAGAGGAAAAAAATAGAAAGAAGGAGGGGGAAGAAATTGATTGGATGTTTATTTTTTGGTGGGTGATTATCATCCTACTCTGATAGATGATTTCTATTAGGTCACTGAGGTTTGTACTCTCAGATAATCCCTGTTTTCTGGCAAGCACAAACAAAAATAAGTGCAGGCAACAAGGATTAGGAATAATATGGGAGCTGCAAACTATCAAACCTGTTTATTACCCTTCTCAAGCAAGACACAGAAGGTCTCTGAAGGTACATGAGCAATTGACTCTCCTGTGAGAGCTCCAAACAGAAGAAAATCTCTGCTATTCTTTATAAGAAAAGGTCTTGTTCTTTAAATACAGGACTCACTGGAGTGACACTCACCTAGAACATCCAAATTTTGACTTCATAGGTAGCTTTTTTACTCCTGGATTTGCTAGTTTAAATATTCCAAAAGGACACCATAGCAATGCCATGCTTGTGTTCCAAAGGTACCTTGTGATTTGGGGGGATGTAGAGGAAAACCCATCCATCAGCCACCAGAATAGAGAACTGCCATGACTTTGCATTCTATAACCTTACAGTCATATGGGACATGTTTTTAATGGCACTTTTGCATTCCACAGTAATCCATGGTCAGCACAAGGAATGACTTTTGTCAGCACTGGGTTTTTTCTTTATCTTGACTGAATCAAGGCTCCAAGGCTCTCACTGAAAGGTGAGTTCTTTGAGACAGACTCCAGAGTTAAATCACACAGTGTTTAATCCAATATTTTATGCACCTGATGCAGTCAGATAAGACTGGGACATACAGATCAGTTGATCAAAGCTTTGGCTCATTGTCTGGAGGTGATTTTTCCAGATGATAATTTCCAACTTGACATGTGATAAATGGCTAAAAGCAGTAAAGGGTCAAGAGGCCGGTCACAAAAATATTGGCAGTCGAACTGTTCAGAGGGACAGTGATGAATCTTCAGTGAATTCCTTGCTATTTTTAAGGCCAAATCCACATGCAGCAGGTGACATTCCCTTTGCAATATCCAAGAGCTGAATAAGCAGTTTCAGAAGGAGAGAGCAGCATTAACCACCGCCTGCTCTGAAACATCAGTGATCACTGTCACAGAAATGGAGAGACACCAAGCTAATTCCTTAGCAAGTTCAGTACAATACCATCCGTCCAGCTCAGGGGTAAAAGGAGGAGACCTTATGATGCACTGGAGCTCATCCAAGTCAGTTCTTCTTAACATCAGGATTAGAGCTGCTACTGAGACATGCTCTTAGGAAAGTTTCTCGGAGTTTGGAGGATTTAACCCAATGATCTGATTGTTATTTTTCCTTCCAGAGTGCACTCTGCTGTCACTTACAAGGCTAATGCTCTACATTCTCATGCTGGCTTTCACTGCAGAATCTTAAAGCATTTTACAAGCATTAGTGGATTACGTTTCCCTCCATCTGAGGAGAGGATAGTAAGTGGTAATTATTACAGTGTTATTTGGTTGCTATCTCTCTGTCATTGGAATAGTGTCACTTTAGATGGCTTAAAGCCCTGTGCACGTCTATGTTGCTGTTGTTCTACGGATGGAGAAAACAGAAAGAGATGTTTTCCCCGAACTGCTTCTTAAGCATCTGGTGAGATTGGGAACAGGGTGCAACCTGGCACACACGGCCAAGCTCTGAACTCTAGCCCAGGCCCTCCCTATTTCTGGGAATGTTTGTCACTGAGAAAGTACATTTTCTGTGCAGTCTGAGAACACTTTTCCCATTTAATAAAAGAGAGGAGAAAAAGAAATCAATCCAATCCATGACCATTTGGGCACCTGGTTAAGATTTACTGTTTGCTATGTCTCAAGAGCCGGGACTCAAACCTAGCACTGACTTCTGCTTTTGGATTGCAGTGTTCCTGGTCTATCACATCCTCTCTGAAAAGTATCAAACCCACTTTTTGACTGGAGACTTAGCAAAGGTTGACCTTATTCTGGCCTTCCAGTATTTGAAGGGAGTTTTAAGAAAAGATGGGGAGAGGATTCTTAGCAGGGCTTGTTGCAATAGGTAATAGTTTTAAACTGAGAAAGGCTCAATTTAGATTAGATATAAGGAAGAAGATTATTATTATTATTATTATTATCATAAGGGTGGCAATATACAGGATCAAAGAGGTTGTAGATGCCCCATCCTGGGAAACATTCAAGGTCAGGTTGGTCAGGGCTCTGAGTTATCTGATCAGTCAGGGAAGTTGGACTAGATGGTCTTTAAAGGTCCCTTCAAACCCAAACTATTCCATCATTCTACAAATCAGCCTTATAAAGAAGCTCATGAGCCTCTTTCAAAAATAAATACAGTATTATCCTTTTTTTTTTTATGATCATGTGAATATCATGGAGTTTGGATCTCACTGGAATATCCTTTCTTACTCTTGTTTCAGGGTGTTCTTCACATTTTGACTTTAAAAATCTGCTTTCTCTGCAGCTACTGATTTTGTTTTGTTGCCATGTTGTAAAACACACCAGCTTTCATTACTTATCCTTTAAGTTCTTTTAAACTCCTGTTCTCCAGCCTGAGAAGTCAGTAAAACTGTTGACTTCATCTCCTGGGTAATTTGGTTATTACTGAGTTGTGTTTTGTATTTCTGTCCTTGTTTATGTCTCTGAGAAACTAGAACATGATTTAACAAGATTAAAATCAATGAATGCCTGTTCAGAGACCAGTGCTTATTAGACTAGGTGTCATCTATCTTTCATCTGGAAGTTTTGTGAATGTGTGAACCTCTATGGATACCCCTAAGATGCTAACATCTGCACAAAATGATTCTGTGAAAGCTTTCTTTATTTATTTTCCTCTTAGTTTTCTGCTTGCTGCTGAAATCTGGTTTTCAGCTGAGAGAAAGAGGGAAGCAAGTGAGAATGAATTTCAGTCTGACAAGAATTACATCACTCTGTGTTAACAGAAACCTCTGTGGTCTGCACGGATGTCTCTACAGTCCTGAGCAATAAATCGAATCAGAGAAACACAGAATGGTTTGGATTGGAAGGAACATAAAGATCATTTCACTCTGAACCCTTTGCCATGGTCAGGGACACCTTCCACTATCCCAGGTTGTTCAGAGCTCCTGGTTTTGAGCACTTCCAGAGATGGAATATCCACAGCTTCTCTGGGCATCCTGTGCCAGGGCTTCATCAGCCTCAAGTAGCATCATAGAATCAGAAAAAAAAATTTTGGAGGGGAGAGGAGGAAAGGGGAGGGGAGGGAAGATTTCTTTACTGTTTTATCTGACCATAAATGGGCAAGTTAAGACATATTTCACTAATGAACAGAGCTGTTTAGATCTTGCAGTAATGGTAGGTAAATTCACTGATATCTCATGTTCAGGCTGTCTGTTAAGGATATTTTCAATTTTTGCCTCATCTTCTATAGCAAATATTATACCTTATTAAAAACATAGATTTTATTATATATAAGGTATTTTTCTGCTCATGTAGTCTGTGATACTAACCAAGCTGAAGTTATTAGACAATAGATTCATTCACTCTTAAACTCCTTTTCCATTTTCACTCCTTACTTCATAAGCAGGTTATGCAGGATTTTGGAATTGCTCTCCTATTTTGCTCTCAGGAAATTCTGGCTTGCATTCTTGTATTTCCATTTAAAATAGCCTCTTCTTGAGCTGTTTCAGTAAAAAGCCTGAAGGGTTTATTCATCCCCATCAAATTACATTTATTTAAACTTTGAGAATAAAGAAAATACAAGCATAAATAGGGACCAAGCTGTCAACTTGACTCATCATTTACAGTTGACAGGATTAACTGGGTACAGCAACCAATGTGAAAAACATCTCGGAGTACTGCCACAGGATAACAGGACATATTTTTGTATTGACAACCTTCCTTCTCCTTGTCTCGCTCTCTCCCCATATAATTTTTGCTGTTTAATTAAGTAATATAGTGTTTCTTTAGCACTGTCTCAAATTAGGCACTGAGTATTTTCTTACTTGCATGTTTCCATGGCAGTAAGGTGAAAGATTCTGGCATACATAAGGGAAGATAGATTTCTACCTACACCATACTCAGATTTTATGATGGGAAAAAAAAGAAAACATCATTACTATAAATGAAACACAAGGTAGTGAAGCTGATCCACAATCTTATTTTGTGTGGACCATCAGACATTTTTGAGATGATAAGAACTTCTCAGTACAGCTCACCCGTGGTAGGTTTGGCATAAAATCACAGAGGTAAAAGGAATTGCTGGAGCTGGAATCAGTTAATTGCATTTTTGTTGGTCAATAACCAAGTATTATGTAAATTAACAAAGAGAGATTCTGTTTCAAAGCATGCAATTTTACTTAGAACAAAGTATCTGGTTGAAATCAACAGAGGATGTTCTGTGATTTTAATGGGTTTTGGCACCAAACCAGACCATTTTCAGCAGGCATGATGCTCTGACATAGCTGTCAACAAATACTGCTCTTCAGTTATGTGCATGACTGACTGACTTTCTGTATTGCTGTTAACTACTTCTGCTTCAAAATATTTCTGTAAAGAAGAATGTGGGTTTCACCCCAAAAGTAAATTCTAACACAGTATCCTTCTCTCTGAAAATGGTCTATATCAGAATAGAAAATAAGAAAAATAGAAAATAAAGAGTTAATTGTTGCAGTGAAAGGGAAATTTTGCAAATATGGAGACTAACAAAGCCCTCAGACACTCCTCAACATCTGATACTTTTCCTCCTCCCCAGGATCGGGCTCAGTCAGGTCTGTACCATACAGCCTGTACCATATTTGAAGGACTACCCATGTAAGTGTGTGGGTACTTTCAAAAGCAGCAGAGATAAGCCCAAAGCATTGCTACATAAAATACCATCCATTAGTAAATGCATAGATTATAGGTGTTTCTGTATTTTTGAACAAAACCTAAACAAGGCCATGCTGGGTTTTGTTCTCTGCTTTGGAGGCTTAGTAAGAATTTGAATTGAATTGTGTCTGCACACAAGGGTTGACAATACATTTTTTTCCTTATGATTAAAAATCAAAACAATTTGCTTTTCTTTTAATTAAAAAAATCACAACTAGGCTGAGTGCTTAGCCATATTTAATCACTGTGTTCCTTATTAGGACAGCAAATGACAGACTGTTTGTGGCCAGATGGAGGAATTATGATGATAGTCCTTCAAGCTCTCCCCACAGTGTCTCAGTACCCCTTTGAGGAATTAATGTTTTTCTTGAATTATGACCTTGAATCTAGAAACTTCTCTACAGAGTGCAGCAGTAATGTATATTCTTTGCCTCTGTTGGCTTACTGTAACTCAGATCACAGATGTCTTTCATTTTGTACCTAGGCAGTAAGTAGAGATGTACTCATTACCTGAAAAGAAAAGAATACAGGATGTCTGGAAGGCATAAAATGAGCTAAATATGAGTTAAATATCACAAAAGAGATCTTGTCAAAGAGAAGTCTTTTATGAGAACATTTTGATTTTGGTGTCTGAATATGAAATCACTGGATAAAGGAAACTGCCAGACATGAAACATGTATGGGAATTACATGGTCTTAGGGTCTACAGACTGAAATTCCTCCCCTCCTGGTCCAGACTAATGAGTTCCCACATTCACAAATTGTGTTGCCATTGTTGAGCTACCTCAACAAGATGGAGAACATCCATGGGCTGATGGGAGCACTGTAAATTTCAACAAAATAAAAGCACAGTCCTGCTCCTGGAGGGGAACAACCCCCTGCAGCAATACCTGCTGAGAGCTGAGAAGGTGCAAAGCAGCCTTGCAGAAAAAGTCCTGCAGTCGTGGTGGACAGCAAGTGTGGATCCAGAAATGTGTCCTTGCAGTAAAAGTGCCCAGCAGTGTCCTGGGCTGCATTAGGAAGAGAATTTCCTGCAAGTCAAAGCACCAGCAAGGGCCACCAGGAGAGCTGAGTCCAGATGTGGGCAAGAGAGACAGGGGCACATGGGAGGGAATCCATGGATGTGCAAAAAAGGTCAATGGACAGGAGATCTCTCCTAGGAGGAAAGACAGAGAATTGGGGTTGTTTAGCCTGGAGAAGAGAAGGATCAGGGAACTCTTATTCCTGTCTGTACATACCTGAAGGGAGCATGCAGAGAGGACAGAGCCAGGCTCTCTGTAGCATAGCCAGTGACAGGACCAGAGGCCATGGGCACAAAGACAGGAGGTTCCATCTGAGCATGGGGAGACATTTTCTCCTGTGAGAGTGGTTGCCACTGGCACAGAAGGTTGTGTCCAGGAAGGTTGTGGGATCTCCATCCTTGGAAATAGCAAAAAGTTGTCTGAACACAGTCCTGAGCAGCTCTCGTAGGTGTTGCTGCTTGAAATGGGAGGTTGGACCCGCTGACCTCCAGAGGTCCTGTCCAACATCAGTGATGTTATACAATTTCATCACAATAAAGAATAAGATTTTTTGGTTCTTACCATTCATTTTCTTAAGCATTTTCAGTTAACAAGAAAGGCTGTTCCTTCTACCACCTTGATAAGGAAATAATATCTTTTCTGGGCACCATTTTGTACAATCAGCTTGTATATTTGAATCATATAGAAATGTTTTAGCACCCCATGTTTTGTGTTTTTCCTCAAAAGTACAAACCTGGCTGTTCCTGCCAGGTTCCCTCTTATTTTGTTGACAATCTCCTAGTTTTCTCTGATTGTGCACTTATTGCATTCTCAGTGACATCCTGCCTTACAATTAGAAGGTCCTTCTCTTGCAGAGATATGGCCCTTTTCAGAAAGGTGGATCTTGTCATAGGCAGTTTTACAATACAGATAAAATTGCACACTCAAGAAAGCAGCAGGTTTAAAATAAATTGTTACAGGACTTAGCAACTGATCTGTGAGGCTGCTTGTAAGGAGTAACAATAAGCCCTGGGAACACTGGCAAATCAGAGAGCTGACTCTGAAATAATGAGGAACCACACAGGGTCCAGTTGCTGAGGACTGGTGAGATTAGTCACTATGGCAGCCATGGCTACATTGGTGAGGAAAAAAATATGTCCACATCTAGAAAAATCGCTTGGATTTATGGAAATCACAAAGCTTACAGGACTCTCAGAATTTTCTCATCAATTGTAATCACAACCAGCACCATTGAATCTTTCTCTGAATTAAAGAGATTATATTAACATCCTAACATTAATGATGTTTTTCAATAAGGAATCAATTTAATCCTAGTTCTTAATGATGTTTTATAACACGATAAATTTAAAGAAAGAAGTGTTAATTTACATTATGAATATTCTGAGGACATTTTATTGAATGTACAAGAAACCATGATTTCACAAACACAGAAAATCTTTCATTACACATACAAAAATGTCTTGATTAAAAGAAGAGGTAAAAATGACAATTCTAGTTTAATGTGCAATATGATATGGAAAAAGAACCACTTCAATATAATGAATTCAAATGGAATATTCAATGTAGGCAGCTGATAAAGAAAGCAAAACAATTGCTGAAGTTTAAATGGCCCAGTAAAATCATGGCTCACAGCCCAGTAAGTAGGGGTATTGCAATGGAGGTGAGCTCCTGAGTAATGTGTGCACTCCTGCTACATTTGAATGGAAATATAAGAGGTAAGGATGCACAACAAAGAAAAATATTCAATATATATTTTACTTTGTGTAATTCTGTGAACAAAATAGAAAGCATAGCATTGATAATAAAGGAGGGTAAAAGTAGTATTTGCTGAAATGCAGAATTGTTATGGCCTGAAGCTCATCTCTTATAAGATCTATTTTGAGAAGCCTCCTGAGCAATAAAAAGTATTAAATAAATAAATAAATAAATAAATAAACTGGAGTTGTGAGACTTCTTGAGTGAAAAGACCACAAGCTTCATGTGTAGAATCAAGAAAGGCAGGCAAATTTTGCAAAAATTAACGAGTGCTTTGCTTGATTTCAGTCCCAGAGAGAACTGTAATGACAAAATAGTTATCCAATACACAAAGCATAAACCCCATAATTAATGTCTATCCACGTGGCTCATCAAATAAACATGTCATTTTTGTCATCATGGCATAACTATTGAAAAGGATTTCTATGAAAATCCATGAAAAATTAGTCTTTTTACTATCCCAAAAGTAAAACAATTGGGATTCATTTACCTGGGGGAAAAAAAAATTAAGAGAGAGAAAAAAAGGAGTATTCTGCTTAGATATATCTGGGCCTAGATATCAAGATGGCAGAAAAACGCTTTCAGGAAAAGGGCAAATATGTGACAAGGAAGTATGAGTTTAATTAAGCTAGAATTGAGAAGAAAACTTTTAATGTTAACAGTAATGTGGTTTTGATACACCAAAATAGTTGCAGCAGGCAGATATCCTTCTTTGTTTATAGAGCAGTCTATAGAATGTATTACATAACATCATTGTTTGTGACAAAACAAAACTGTAGTTCAATGACATGGAATGTCTCTTTCTATTCTGTGCTGTTGTAATTCATTCATCTGATCAACATAAACATATTGATGCAGCACACTGGAATATCTGCAAGGCATCTGAGAAAGTACTACACCATGTTTTACCTTCTATGGAACAAATAAAACATCAAATGGATTAATGTCACTTTTAGCAGCTGTTAAAGGGAAGTCATCCATGAACTGACCAATTTATAATGCTCGTAGTAGAGTTTTTAATAATTATATCAGATATTTACAGATAAATCTTGGAGGTATGAAAAAAGGGTGAAATAAATAATGGAGATGTGCTTCTTCATCAGGGTATTATAAAGCACCTTACAATTGTTTCCCAGAGATCAGCTGCTCAATAACATGCGCAAGAGCAGGAAATTCATGCTGAATTTACTTGATAAGGGATCTTAGAGTGGAAAGTGGTAAGTTGTAAAAAAAACCCCTTTTGTTCAACAAGAAAATATCATCTCAACATGCTGGCAGTGAAGCACTGTAACAGAAAGGACTAATATTGTCTTCAGAAGTATAAAAAGCAGGACTGTCAAACAAAAATAAAGAAATTGCCTCGTCTCTGTACAAGATCTGTCAAGATCCTCAACAATTCTGTGGTGCAGAATTTTAAATGATGCAGAAAAATACTCATGCAAGAAGGAATATGGCAGGAGGGCAGTAAAAATTCTCTACAGATCATATTTTATGTTGAAAAAATGTAGGAGCTGAGTCTATCTAGCTTATTAAAGAAATTGGGTTTTGCACTGTATTGTTAATGAGGCAAGTGTTAAGAAAAACTTGTAACAGTATTCAGTGAGTATGAGACCAGTTTAAGTCTGTGCCTCCCTGAATTGAGAAAAAAAACAGAAACCCAACAAAAAAAATCCCCAGAAATCATAATGTGTGGTTTCCAAGCAATTAGAGTAATCAGGCACTGAAACAGTTCAGAAAGGAGGACAGAGAGGTCAGAAGGACTGGGGCCAGGGGAGGTTTGAGTGCACTGGTGATTGATGTGCACTACACAGTCATGCACACTGATACAGGGTTTTACCTCCAGGTTGTCCTCAGTTAATTGGAGCTCTGTGAGCCCCTGGTGCACACTGAAGTCACTCCTTGTGCCCTGCACCAAAATTATCTATACTGTATCATTTCCTTATGAATCTCCTCTCACTACAGTATGAAACCAATGTGGAAAATATGTCATATAAACCTGCTTTTTCTAGTTCTCTTTTATTTTATTATCTATAAATAAATAGTTTTTGATGCATTATGAAAGGAGACCTCTAGCATAAATAAACTTGCTGCAAGATTATGGTTTCAGGAGATCTTCTCTGGAATCCAGACAACTCAAACGTAGGAATCTGCACTGTCCAAACATGATGAGGATGAATCCTAGTACAGATAATTAATTCTTCTTTCCAGGTCTGCATCTACAAAGAGAACAAAACCACAACATTTGAGGGATTGCAATTGTAACACTTCATGGATTTAAGACATGTAAATATAAATACCAAGAATTCTATATTACTAATATGTGAGGCAAGCCAGTATATTTTGTGATGTATGTGATCAGTGAGTAAAAATTTTGAAGTACTTCTTAATATTTGAACTTTATACACTTTTGATGAAGATTAGGTGCTTTTCTTTACATCTGATGCTGTACTCTCATTTCTGGAACACAAAACATTTATTATTTTTGTACTCAGGAGTCAAAGTCAATTGTCGTGGTTGATACCTGGAGTTTCTGCATGTCGTCCTTCACTTATTGATCTTGCAGAGGCTTTAAATTTCATTGGGAAGCTCAAAATTCTTACTGTTTTGGTTTAAAGCAATAACTGCAGGCATTGTTTGGGTTTCCATTGGTAACTGATGAAAGTCAAGGGAAAATGCATTTTATACAAAAGAAAAAATATGATAGTAGTTAGTGAGCTGTGATTTTTTTCGGTTTGGTTGGTTTTGATTTTCCTTAACATCAAAGAGGCCATGCATCCTATAAGTCAGAAAATTTCCTTCAATGCTTGACTTGTTTGTTATCATTATATTATGGTGATGGTAGTATTAATAATAATAACAACAATAATGATTTGAAACTAGAGCTGTGTTTTCCACATGTTAAACTTACTAAGAGGCACTCTGAGATTTCCCTACTTTGGACAAAGAGCTACATTTTGGTTTATTTCTGTCCTGCAAGCCCTTCAGACTATATAGGGGCCCAATTTCTTCTTTTCTCTGTCTGTATAAGAAAGAATAAATAACAGCCTATGATATACGTGAATATTGGGGTTTACTTAAGATGAAGGTAAGAGTTTTTCCCTACCTGATTTTCCAGCTCACTCTCCCTCTCCTGTGGCTCTGTGCTCACCAGACCTTGACTCTCTTCCCTGCAGGGAGGTCACTGCTGGTCCATCATGCTCAGGATGCTCAGGGAGAAGATCACCTTGGTCCAGGCTGTGTTGCTGCCTCAGTCACCAGCCACAGGTGCCACTGGCTGAGCTTCCTGGATGTCCTCAGAGACTCATCTCCATGCATCTCATCCATCTCCCAGACCTCTTCCCACTTCCAAGATATTTATTCCAACCAGGACCTTCACCTTCTTATTTCTGGAGCCTGTTTCTTTCCCCCTCTGCTTCTTTTCAGACACATATTTTTGTCACCACGCTCCTAAGAGCAAAATAACAACACGTGATCAGCCTTCTAACTAGTGGTACTTTCTCATGTCCCGACAAGTCAAGGACAATACTGAAATTTGAACTTCCAAGCAGTTTCCAAGAGGAAACCTGGACCACAAGATATTGGATATCTGAACTCAAAAGTTTCTTGCTGGGTAGGATCAAACTAAATGATAAAAATGACCGTAAAACCTGTTTATCTATGAACATACCAGATGCTATCTCAGCAGGTGTCTTTCTTTAGTGATGCAAGGTCTCAGAGTAGACAGCAGAAAATCATGTCATTCTCTGATCTTTAATTGCAATGTTTACCACATTAATTAATTAATTTATTATTGATTATCATCTCCAGAGTTTAAGTATTATTATTTGTGTTTTCTCTCTTTTCCTAAATACTATTTTCCTTAAGTTAATTGCCTTGCATTTTCCTAGGGTAAATGCATTGTTATTTTCTTTGTCCTCTTGGTGACCTTTTATATTCTTTTCGTTTTTTTTTTTTTTGCTCTACTGATGTTTCAAAGATCAGTTTGAGTTGCATTTCTCAGAAGTTCTTTCAGAGTTTCAGCAAAAGAACTCTAAGGAAAGAAAAAAAGCATAAGAAAAGAAAAGCACATCACCAGTCTCCTAATCTTGTTCTTATGTTGGAACTGATCATATGCAGTTTTCATACTCCTTCAGTGCAGTAATCCGTGGCTCTCTGGGCTTTATATGAGTCCAAATCCAGCCAGCTCGAACCCTTAGCCCACACAGACTTGCACAGACGAAGTAAGAGGCGAGAAGCGCTCTCCACCACGTGGGGACGAGTATCCTGTTTATTGGCTTGGGACAGGACACTTTCAGCGACAGCTGCCACCCAGGTGGAAACGAGGGCGTAACACCCCTGCAGTGGGGTTTTATACCCCAGTGGATGGGGCGGGGAAACAGGACAGCGGCCAATGGGATACCACTGGGGAGGGGCGAGGGGAGGGGCCACCCATGGGACAGACCACCAGGGGATGTGGAAAGGGAGGGGTGTATGGGGGAGATACCATGTAATGGGAGAGGGGAGATAACACTCTGTCTGACATACCATACTCAGCACAATTTTCCCGTCACCCAGTGCAAAACAACTAAATAAACTATTTAGTGCAATACGACACTTTAGATAGTTTTCCACACAAAATTATGTTTCTATAAGCTGATTTACAGTAATATGTCCCATCAAAGAACTGTGGATTGTCAGAATAGTTGAAGCTGGAAGGGACCTTCAGAGATTGTCTGGTCCAATTACCAGCACCGGACATGGCACACTAGGTCTGTGTCACTACATTGGAGGGACAATCTCATCTCCCATGACCTTCACCAATGACAAATTGTACCTGACCTATCTACTGACCTCCCACAACTTCCCACGATGGAGTGGCTGCATCAGTGGACAGTGGAAGAGGTACTGATGTCGCCTGGACTCTTGTATGGCCTTTGGAATGGTCCCCAAAAACATTCTTGCCAATTAAGTACAGAGATAGGGATTTGATGGATGGACTTTTAGATGGACAATGAATTGGCTGGATGGCCATAGCCACAGTGTTTTATTGGGACCAAAACTGTTTAGTGTCTGCATCCACGACATAGACAGTGGGATTGAGCTCAGTTTCAAACTGAAAGATGTTTGGTTAAATTTGATGTTAGGCAGAAATTCTTATGATGAGAATGGTGAGGCTGTAGAACAGGCTGCCCAGTGAAATTGTGGATGCCCTATCCCCAGAAGTGTTCAAGCTCAGATTGGACAGGGTTTCAAACAATTTAATCTAGCGAAGGAAATTCCTGCCTGTATCAAGTGAGTTGAGACAGATGATCTTTAAATGTCCCTTCCACCCCAAACCATCTTGTGACTCAGTGATTTACTACAAATGCTCTCCCTAATGCAGCCCAGGAGGTGTCTGACCTTCATTGCTGCCAGGGCACACTGCTGAATTACACACAGCCTGCTGTCCAAAAGGGTTCCTGGGATAATTTCTGCAGAGTTGCCTCCTCGCTGTACTGGTGTGCACGGTTATTCTTCCCCCGGGCAGGATTTTGCACTCTACCTATGCTGAGCTTCATGAGGTTTCTGCCAGCCCATTTCTCCAGCCTGTTCATGTCCCTCCTGATGGCAGCAGAGCCCTCTGGTGTGTCAGCCACTCCTTGTGGTGTTACATCCTCTGCAGCCTTGGTGGGAGTACACTAATAATGAAGAGCTCAAACAGCCCAGATTCCTGGGCTACTTCTTATAACTGACCTCCAGATGGATTTTGTACAGTTAATCATAACCCTTTGTGCCCAACTCTTCATCCACCTTTCAGAGCATCTCACCATTCATTCACCTTGTCCTTATTTCATAGATTATCTAAGGAAGTTGAGTGACTGTGTGAAAAGCCTTCCTGAATTCAAGATAAAAAACTTCTACTGCTGGCCTCTTGCCCAGCAAGACAGATCTTGTTGTAGAAATCTGTCAGGCTGGTCAGTCATGATTTTACCTTTCTAAAACTGTGTTTAATATTCCCAATCACCTTCTCCTCTTTCATATATTTGGAAATGGTTTATAGCAGGATTTGCTTCATCATCTTGCCAGAGACTGAAATAACGTCACAACTCAGTATTTCTACAGATCATCCTTCCTGTTATTCTTCAAAATAAGAGTTGTATGTTTGTTTTTTTTTTACTTCCAATCCTCAGGTACCTTCCTTGATTGTAATAACCCTTAAAGACAATCAAGATTGGCTTTCTAATTGCATGAGCCACGTCCCTTCTTGTGTGAGTTATTACACAAACACTTTAGAGAAGCTCCCAGTCATGACTATTTCTCTGAAAAAATATGAGAGGTTGCCTCACACTTAGACCCTCTAGGCACTTCTTTCTTGGTATGCATATTCTTGGGGTGGAGCTCCTTCAGCTCTGTTATTTTTTCCAAGGTTTCTCTACTCCACACCACACTGCACTCTATTCTTGTCAACCCAGTCCTCCCTTTCCTCTCTTCTTTGTGTGTCATCATTTCCCTTATCTCATTATATAAAACAGTTTTGGATCATCTTGTTCTGCTCTCCACAGCCATGTAAGCAACTTATCATTAGTTTTGCTGTTTTGCTGTTTTGCTGTTTTGCTTAATGCAGTTTATGAAGCACACTTTGCATTCTGTGTGCAAAGCAGAGGCAAAATGTTTGATTTTTTTTCTTATAGGACTATTGTCCTTAGAGCTTACACAGGTTGTCATCCCATAAACACAGCCTTTGAGGAGGCAAAAAAAAAATAAGCCACTACATACGCATGTTTTGAACTCCCCAGAATGCTGTTAATCTAGATAAAAAGTTTTGCTGACAAAGCTAAACAAGTATTCACCTGAAATACCAGTCATTGCAATGTAGGAGGAACAAAATAATTTTCTAGCAAGTAAGTATTTTCTTCAGGACCCTTTCAGCAACCATTGTAAAGTTTGTCCAAATGTGTTCTATAAACAATTTTTTTTTTCAAATAAACCGGTGGTTATAGTTCTGTTGATGTTTGGGGTGAGGGGACACATATCTAGTTAGTTGACTACTTATTTTTACTATCACCATAAAATAAGTAATGAATTGAACATCAAACAGCCAGACCTCCAAAACCTGGAAGAAAAATAATACCACAATCTCTGAAGGAGATTTTTTTTGTGTTTATTGGTTTTTTTAGTTGTGCTGGGGAACAAAAAAATAAACATGTCAGGATTCATCAGAAAGTGTGCATTTATCTTTACAAAATATACAATACAACACTCAGTACATCAAATCTGCTGGAATTTTATTTCATGATATTAAACTTTTGCAGAATCTGCTGCTTTATTGTTGTGTTGTTCTGACAGGAATTGACATAGCTGTCTGAGAGGGATCTTGTGCATTTAGTGGGTACCCAACACGTCTGATGTAAGAAGACTTTCATAAGGTTTGCTGCAAACTTGGTGCCATTTACAGCAAATCGCAGCAGCTTTATTACTGCCTCAATTTGCTTTATGTTCTGTCAGCTTTATTGTTTGGAATTCAACTCTCCCGTGTGTTCTGTTGAATCTGCAACTTGTCCTGTGGTGAACAGGGATAGGAGCTGGGAAATTTCAATAAGGAATTTTAAGGCTGATATTTCCTTTAAAGAACACAGTACAGGGCAAGCTGTTGTTGACCACTTTACAATCATTCAAAATCATTTTCCTGTACATTTCAAAGACAGGTTTTTATTATCAACTTGTCATCAGTCCTTGCTGACACATGTGACAAGCTTTAGCATGCTGGCAAAGCCACTGATGGTAGTAGAACCTCTTATGTCTCTAAAGTTGGGATTAAGAACTTTAGTTACCTAAACGATGCTTTTCTCCCAGTTTTCATCAAAGATAAGCACAATGAAATGTTATACAGGAAAAAAAAAAGAGATTAATCTCCACCTTATCCCTAGGTCTACTTGCTTCCATTAACCCAGGAAGGCTTAGTAACTGTTGGTAATGCACATTTATCCAAGAGCACACCGTCCTCACAAATCTGAATGCTCTTTCAGGGGAGGCCTATATAATTATTTCTGCTTTACAGCTGTCAAAGCTAAGCTGTAAGAAAGGCAAAGCAATTTTTCAAATCACAGTGCAGCCGTGTCTGTCCAGGTCAAACTATGCATTCTAAAATGGCCAGTCTGTCCATCACATAGGATGTTTTCCCTTTTGGGAGATTTTCCTTTTATCTTCAGTGGCCCCCACTGAATAATACAATTTTGGGGAATAGCTTATAAAGCATTATAATAACTGGAATAAAAACAAGTAATAAAGAAAAATCAAATTAAATTTTTTCTAAGTAAGAAATGTACATTTAAGTATACTTTAATTTAAAAACATCATAGTCCTTTCAATACTTGCTATAGAAGGAACACAGAATTGTGCTTATTAAGTAAGGTCTGCTCTAATTTTCTGAGTTTACAGCCAACTAAATCAGTTGATAATAGGAACTAATTCCAAAAGGGCTGTTCTTGCTCTCTATTTTCCTTCACAACCACGCTAGCCCCATCTTTTATGTAACTCCAGCAATAATGCTCCTGTAAGATCAGTTATTCACTAACTGATCCAAAAGAAAACTATTTTTCTTTTTTCATGGTTCATTTTCTGCATTAGCTTTCAGGCAGGTCAGCAAATTTGGCCAATTCATTCAGTACTCTGAGATAGGCAGGCACTAATAATTAAGATGTACCATGAATTTCCTGCCTGCTTATTCTTGTACTCTCCATCAATTACCAGTATAATGCCTTTGGAGGGGGCAGGAAAGATATGGAGGTAGGAAGAGAGGCTGTTGTAAATTCCCCCCTATCGTTAGAGACCCATCAGCCTGTAAGAGAGGTTTGCTTTGCTCCCACTCTGAGACAGAACACATGGGCAAAATCACAAAGGGTAGTCAAGAAATATGTATTAAGCCACCACTTAAGTAGCCAAACATCTGATCACAGAGCAAAACCAGCAATTGCAGTGCATTGAGATGCTTTCTGCTGGGCACTTAGTGCAAATGAAAAGGATGAAGATAGGTATGATTATGACAGACTTAGACAGATGAATCTGCATTAAAGGGCCTCACTTTCAGATTGAGATACTCTGGTGTGTTATTATCCTACAAAATAGCCTTCTTCACTAAACTTTCCACATATTGCTCAGTTCTACCCCTGAAAAGATAATGACTGTAATGGCACACTGAGTAGCACAAACAGCATTAGAAGGTATTAGGCAAAAACATTGGTGATGGTTTCTTCCTGAGTAAGAATTTCACTGTCACAAGAATTTATAGTCTTTAATAGAGGAAAACATTGATCCATCACTTCAGCATGCTACAAGTCACGGGGAAGAACTACAGACAGAAACAAATGATCGAGCAAATAATTTTATTGTAGAAATTGATTATTATATCTGACATGGTTGTTTTGTTCTTAGATGTGCTGCTGCATGCCATTAGCATTTCCCAATGTCATTTTAGCACTTATTGTTTGTTATATACCTGTGATTTTATATTGTGCAATTTAAAATATGTTTACTCTTCTATGAATACATGTGCTCTTGAGATTTCTCTTGTCACTGTCATATTTTCTGGAAAAATCCCTTGCCCAGGATTCCTCTCCTGGGAAGCTGAGGAGCCTCAGAGAAAAAGGAAAACAATATTATCTCATTTGCTTCTCCTGTGTTTTGTTGCTTTGGAATGTGGTTTGGAGATTGTTTATCCAACATGTGAATTGTTTTAATTAAATGACCAATCACGGTCAGGCTGTTTCGGACTGAGCAGAGTCATGAATTTTTGATTAGTATCTTGTTAAGCCTTCTGTCTGTATCTTTTCTCTATTCTTTTAGTACAACATTCTTTAATACCATATCATATCATAAAATAATAAATTAGCCTTCTAAGAACATGGAGTCAGATTCATTCCTTCCTGCCACAGGGGACCCTAGAAAATATCACATTCTCTCTAATGTGCTTTAAGTGTAATGGAGAGTTCTCCTTTTGCCATTGTATTATTTGAAAAATGCACAACTTGGATATTTTAAAGTTGTCCTATTATGATAAAATAAATACTACTGTAATCCGCAAGTTTTCAGATGATAAACAAAATGACTAATACCTCGTTCCATCTAACATCTGCACCAAAAGCATTTAATTCTTATTTCTTACATGGAAAGATTTAAAACAAAAATCAAAATCCTGATATATTTTTATCCCACAAAACAGAAGAGTGCTCTTATCTCTTGTCTACTGATGAGGAACTGAGGAACAAAGAGTAAACCAAAATGCAAATTATATATTCAGTACTCTGTGATATTTACCAACAGGTCCATGTGCCATTTAAAACATTAGGCCCAAATTTACATGTCCCATAACTTAAAACACCTTTTGCTAGAAGGTTTATTCAAAGTTTAAAAGGAAGTCTGCAGAAGTACAAGAAATTTAATCTACAACTCATAAAGGCCAAGGTACAGCTTTTTATATAAAACCAGTGTTCCCAGTAAGAGCAGTCAGAGGTGGGAACAGTTGTGTCAGCAAAGGATCAGTTTGTACTGAAGAGATGCCCCTAAGATGATTTAACTAAGTGTTGTCATAATCTGCTCTTCTTTGTAAGCTCAGGGGTTCAAAGCTGGCCAAATGCAGCATCTCCCAGACAGGTTAATGGGTCACTTGCCAAGCCCCTTCAGGAACAACCCTCCTGATACAGTGTTCAGTGGCAGTTCCAATACACAGATTGTGCCCTAAGGGAGGTTTTGTATAAAATGCTAAATCTGAGTGAGTGCTCAAAGGCAGGCAGACAGGAAGAGAAGTTATATGGTCATACACTCACAGAAGGATTTGGTTGGAAAGAACCTTTAAGAAAGATTTGGTTGGAAAGAACCTTCATCTTGTTCCAAAGCCCCTGCTATGGCCAGAGACATCTTTCACTAGATCAGGCTGCTCAGAGCCCCATCCAGCCTGCTCTTGAGGTCTTCCAGGGACAGGGCATCCACAACTTCTCTGTACAACCCTTTCCTGCGCTTTACCACTCTTATAGCAAATAATTCCTTCCTTATATTTAGTCTAAATCCAACATCTCTCAGTTAAAAACTCTTGTCCTTTTGTCCTGTCTTGGGTGGAATTCATTCCACAAGCGTCTGGCATTGCATCTACTTGAAAGCCGTGGGAAGAGCAATTCTCAGTGAAAAATGACCTTCTCCATGTCACCTGCCACCCATTCTCCTGTTTCACTTATTGCTACAGTGAAGTTTCTTTTGTCTTGCTTTTTCTGGTTAATCTACCAGTAGAAACCCTTATTATTCCTCACATTCCTTACCAAATTTATCTTCAATTATACCTTATCAATCCTCACCCCACCCTTACAGGCCCAGGCAGTTATTCCTATGTTCTTCCCAGAATGCAAGTCTTTACTTTTGCTTCCTAAGCATTTGCCTCTTGTGTTTCAGCCTGACCAGGTGGTCCTTACTTGGCTGTGCTGGGCTCCTGCCTTCCCTGATCAATTTCTTGAACGTGGGAATTGAGAGCTCTTCTTGTGCTTTAAGGAAAATAACATCAAATAGTTGCCAGCTTTCTTCTTCTCCCCTGTCCCTGAAGACAGTTTCCCAGGGGGTCCAATCCCCTAGTTCTTTAAAACTAGTTCTTTAAAAAACTAGAAGTTCATTTTCCTAAGGTTCAGGTTATGTCTACACTTTTTGCCTGGTCTATATCACTTGAGATCATGAATTACACCAAGGCATTATCTCTCCACTGTCATAACAAGACACAGTTGGCTTAGGAAAGCAAATCTTTTTTGTGACTGTTCAAAAGAGCTTTTCATAAATTTGAATCCAACCATGATTATGCAAAAGAGTCAGAGAGATTCTTCTGATAAAAAGCAATACACTAATTAATTACATTGCATTAGGGAAATATTGGGTCTATTTTCTGCCTTGGGGACAAAATATTTATTCAATCTTCTGCAATCAGACACATTTGCAAAAGTTCACATAAAGACTAAATGTCATGCTATAGGAGGAGACAATTCTTCTGGCAAAAAGCTGGACACAATTCTTTTTGACCCTCACTGACACAGAAACATCTCAGGAATCCTTTCTTGCATGCACTTTATCTCTGTCAGTCAAGAAAAGGTAATGTCACCTCTGAATTCAGGGGTGTTGATCCTCTCAAGATCAACAAAGTGTGGCATCAGCTTTATTTCAAACACACTCAGACGCGCAGTCCTGTGGGGAGAGGCAGCACAGCGTATCTGGAGACACACATTAGTTGTACTGAAGGCAGAACAAAAACAAACCCTTTTTTGGCACATCCTCTGCCCTCTAAAAACACTTACCCATATCATTAAAATCTCTGTTTTTCCAGGCTTCTGATAAATTCTCTGTGGAGTTGCCGATCTGCTTTATAACTTGTAGTTGTCATTCCTTCTAAAAAGCCTTTATACTTTTTTTTTAATTGTAAACAAGTTATCAGATAACTCTTTTTTACTGCCTTGAGAATTGTTAAAAGATTTCACTAAAGAAATTTCATAAGGCTTTCACAGAAAAGCATAATTATATCTCTCTTGAGCTCTGCAGTACTTCATTAACATGTACAAGGCATGGGAATCACCTGTCTTTTTCAAATGATATGAAATCTTTTTATCACATTCTAATAAATTGAAGTATTATATTCAAGTGACCACTGAGCCCTATTTACTGACACATTTCCCATACATAATATAGATAAGAAGGGAAAGCCAGGGCCACTGATATGGAAAAACACCTGATTGAATTCACCTTGGGAAGCACAAAAGAAAACATTACACAAGTAAACATTCCTGCCTTTGTGTTCTTAATGCAGACAATAAGAAATCTAGAAGAGGAGCAGACAAATATATACAAAAACTGAAGGAGAGAAGGAATACATTGGAATAAATGGTATCACCATGTGTTGTCTTATTTCTTCAGATGAAAATAGTTATTTATATTTTCTGTTGCTTCTTATTTTCTCAGATGTACTCCATCAATACCTTAGATGAATGTAGTAATAATTCTCTCACATTAAGGATTACAATTTGCTACTCCTTCAGGGTCAAGCTGGTGAATATTCAATATTTTCCATGGACTAAATCGCCATCTATAAATCCTTTATTTTCTTATTGATAAGTTGCATAGTTTTTTTCTTTCATTTACAGCTTTATTTCTCATCTGCTGTTTCTTCATTAGTGAGGGATAGAGAGCACTTTTCATATTTCAGATGTATGTGTTGGAATTCTGCTCTGTAATTGTGTCTCAGCCTAGGTGTCTTGTGACAAACTCAAGGGCAACTTGGAGAAAAAAAGGACAAAATAGAAATATTTTCCCAAGCATAGAGAGGTACTTGAAAAAGGGTCCTGTTCCAAGGACTCAGCATAGCCTGATGGGGATTTTCTTCAGTAAAATGCAGTGAAACCTTGTCATGTTAATCCATTGTTCATAATGACAGTGCCCTGAGAGGAAGGACTTATTGGTTTGGTCACCTTCTCCTGTTTGTGTACCTGTAGCATTTTAGGGGAGCACGTTAACCCCTCCTCCCAGCATCCCACAGTGGCAGCAGGGGCATCTTCCATCACACAGGCTGGGGCAGGCAGGAGGACCTGTGGCTGTCCCCAAATTGTCATCTGACATCAGATGTTACAGAGAACAGCTTTTAACCACTTTAGATATTTACTTGTCCACAAACACAATTGTTAATTTTCACCTTCACTGAGCTCACAAAAGTCCCTAAAGATGAGGACATGTTAAAATATGCACAGCAATGAGGATTTCAAATGCACCAAAATACAGAAATGTTTAAATAGAGCATTTTGGCTCAGTGTGCATAATGAGAAATACTGGCCAAAAACTCATTCACACCAGATTCCAGGTACATCCTCTGACTTGCTATCATCAGGCAAGCAGTGGCAAAGTAAAATATAATAAAAAGCAATGTATAGTTTCAGTTAATTTCTCAGCCCAAAATAAAAGCTGGAGTGTCAGTATGAAACCCCTATATCTTGAAAGACTGTTTATTATGTACAAACCTCCTGGTTTTATCCAATGTTTTCATGCACAATCTTTATTATTAATATAATTAAATATATATTAAATGAGAGATTCATTCAGGTGCCTCAATCCCTTTCTGATACTCTTTTTATAAATGATAAAATAAATGTTTCTAAGTGTTCATTTTGGTTTTAAGTACAAAATGTTCCTACAGAATGTAGCTTAAATGAAATGAGACAATAATTAAATAAGTGGCAGTTAGGCTGCAAGCAAATGATATTTAGGACAATTGGCACTACTGTTGTTTACATGGTGTGATAACAATAGCTTCTGCAATTGAAAAAAAGGAACAAAACCCCCATCCAAAACTCAGGCCAGAACTTCCAAACAAAACCTTTCAACTATTGATGGACTAAGCACCAGCTTGTTACTAATTGGATGTCTGAGATACACAGAGATATTTTGTGTGCCAATATGACGGTTTTCAGGGGGGGGAAATGCTAAACCAATGCAAAAGCTGAGTGCTCTGCTCTAAACCCTGTATTTTGAGATGTTTCAAACACTTCCCATAAAAAAACAGCACTTTCCCTTGGCAAATGTTCAGTAAAATTTAGTGATGATCTTGGTCTATTTAGAGCAGGAGGGAAAGGATGTGCAATCAAAGAGAGGCAGGATCTAACAAATACAACACAAGCAGAAAAATTCTTGTTGCCTGGTAAAAGGCGTAGACTGCACAATGAAAATTCTGTGCATTTAAATATGTAATATAAATTTATTTTTAATTTCTCTTTAAAGTGAAACTCATACCGTTGCTTTGGTAGGGCCACAAAACTGGAAAATCTGAAAATAGTCCAACACAACCTTCATTCTGCCCTTGGGAATCTGAAGTGACAAAGAATAATATCCAACTGCTTTTCCATTTTTGACCATTCATGCAGTAAATCAACAATTAGCTCTTAATAACAACAGTGGATTTTCTTTGGGAGCCACAGACAGATGAGGTGTTCACTCTCATTCTGGAACTACTCCTCAGCTCTCATCCCTTCAGCCCACTCCTGTGCCCACCCCTCAATAGCTGGTAGAATAGATAAATCCTGCTGTTCCTCAGTACTCCTGATTTTGTCTTGCCCCCAGGAAGGCAAAGACTTTAGACCCACGTGGAGCTGCAGTTTGGATTTGTGGCTAAAACACTGTTGCAATCTGCCTCTGAGGCAAAGTAAACCAGGTTCATTGCTAACTGACCCTTTGAGTTGGATTACATCAAAACAGCACTAAATAACTTATATAAAATGAATTTTGTTAGAACAACTGAATTGAGAAAAAAGTAAAAGACTGGAAAAGGGGTGTATAGATGTTCCGGGGTGTATGATCATCCTAAGAGAGGAAAATTGAAAAGAGAAAAACAGAGAGAGATAGAAGAGATAGAAAGACACCACCAGTCATGGCTCCAGCAATGTGAGGGTGATCATGATCCATGGTTGTAACAGCAGCCCTGGTCTGTCAGAGTTGGGGGACCCATGCATACATTTTTATAACTTCAGTTCTTCCAATGTCTCTTCCAGGAGGAGTTCAGTGCATTGGCATTCTTCTTTCTGGAAGAATCTGGACCTCGGGTAGTGTTGGTGGAGGGGTGAGTGTCTGTGTGTCTGTCTGTGCCCAGACAAGTTTTCTGAATAATTTTTTGTCAATAAACTTTTTCTGCACTGTGGTGGCTTGCAGTGCAGGAGAAAAACCAGCATGAAATAAATCTGCTATGCTGTCTCTTCAGGATCCATGGCTTGATAGTGCTTTCTTCTTTGGTTTGAAAACAGCTGGTTTAGGGCAAGATTTATCCACAAGGTCTGAATGGTTCACTACAACAACACAACAGTGTTTTGGGTATTACTGAACACAGCTTGCTTAATGGCAAGGCTTTCTTTTTTTTCCCACTCTGCCCATGCAGGGAATAGGCTGGGGATGACCAAAAGACTTGGACAGCTGACCCAAACTGTCCAAAGGTCTTTTCCATACCGCATAACATCATGCTCAACAATAAAAGCTGGGGCAGAGAAAGAAGGGGAGGACAGGTAGGCACTCAATTTCCAAGGTGGCTTCTGCTCAGAGAGTGGCTGGGCATGGACCTGTTGGTGGGAGATGGTGAGTGATTGTTCCTGCATCACTTTTTCTTTTTTTTTTTTTAATGTAAATCTATCCTTCACTTATTAAACTGTCATTAACTCGACCCACAAGTTTTCTCACTTTTGTTCTGAATCTCTCCCCCAACCTGTGGGGAGGCGGGAGGGAGAGGGGAGTGATCAAGTGGTTGTGTGGGTATGTGGCTGCTGGCCAAGGCCAACCCACAGCCGACCTTTATTTCAGAGAAGTGAAGATTCAAAATGTGAATAGAATCAAAACACAGCCAAATTCCCCATAGCCATGAGAGAGTGTGAAGAGATTGCATCATACTGAGAAACATGAAGGCACACAAGGTGCTGTGAGTAGTGTGAAACCATTGATCAGTCCTGTATGATTTATTTCAGCAAGCCACCTTCTCAGTGAAAGGTGTTTACTGAGATTTTTTCTCTATGATTCCAGTCCAAAGTTCATTAAAAGTAGTGGAAAGCTTCCAATTACCATCTTGCTGCCTTAAATTAATGTCTTATAGTACCAGTACAACTTTCTTCTTCTCAGCCAGGGGCAGGAAGATGTGAAATAATAAAATCACAAGAACCTTCTTCCTGTGGTGGACTGTAACTAATTATCAGAGAAGAAAGGCATAGGCAGGCCAGGTAGTGGTCAAAAGGATGGTCTCAAAAGTGTGAATTTGCCACAGTTTCTTTTTGGTTTATTTAGATTTGTAAGAGTTATGGGGCACTAAGCCCTGAAAGCAGGTGGATCTGCAGGGTAAACAGGTTCAGGGTTGTGAAATGGGCACTAACATGATCTACCAGAAAATAAGATGTCCTTAAATGTTTTCATTTGGAGCACCGCATAAACCAAGGTATGTGTGAAGATGCCAATAACTGAGTTTTCTGAAATATTTTTAGCAGCAGAGGAGGGAACCGGGGACATCTCATCCCAGTGTAAACAGCTAAAATAAATCAAATGCACTGCCTCCATTCCTGCCTGTAAATGTTCAATAAGGAAACTAGCTTGGATGTAGAAATATACATTGTGAAAATTTACCTAGGGAAAATGAATTCAGCCCTGGAGGCTCAATTCATTTGCCCACACAGAGGCGCTTAGTGCTGTTTGCTGTGCCTGAGGGGATCACACAAGTTCAGATTCAGCTGTCACACCTGAAAGTCATGGCATTGAGCAGCACTACTGGATGCCTCAGACACCCACATTCCAAATGACACCAGCTGCCTGTGTTTAAGCAACTGAGACCTGATTTCCTGTAAGTCCATTGACATCTATGGAAGGATTACTCCAGGCAAACTCTGCGGCAATGGGTTATGGCTCTAAAATTATGTGTCTTGATACTATCACTATCCAGCTTCCTGATCACATCATCCACACTCACACAGAAGAGTACCCTTGAACAGAGACAGTGCCCAAGGCAGTACAAATGACTAAAGCTTTCTTTTAAAGCTTCCTTTCAGTTCAGTTTCTCTGGAAATCTAAGTCAGAAAACAGATACTAAAATCCATTTTTTCCTGTTGGATTCACAGTTTTGAAATCATCCTTCTAGATTAAAATCAGTAACTCAGATATTTCACTCAGCTCTTTATTTGGAACATAGTTTCATATATGGCATTAGGAAATGGGAATTGACTAACTAACTGAAACATAAGGAGAGGGATTTCAATTATCTTTATTCCATGCTTGTATAAGTATTCAAAAATCTGTTGTATATTGCACTTACAAATAGGAAGCATAATTTGAATAGATCTGTTCCCATAATTAATGTACTTTAATTAGAGCAGAATGGAATATCAGTTTGTTTTCTTTTTTTTTCAGTATGGCCCAAAATCTCATATTTAAATTTTCTATTGTTAACTACAGCTATTCTCTAAAATTATTTATTTCTACAAAATCTAGCATTGTGGTGGACAAATTTAGAAAAACAAGTTATCTGAGTTCAGAAAATAATAATTTACATGAAAAGAAGGAGATAAAATTAAGATGCACAAGAAGATCAGATCACTATAGCTGTATTGCTTTTAATGGAGTTTTACTGATTTATGGGAGTGGCTCTGAAACTTCATATTTTGTTGTATGACCAACACAGTGCTCTACAGCACATACTTCTAATTACATATTGATAGTCCACAAAGGGATTATCACTAGAGAGGAATGAATTATCATTTAGAGGAAAATTCTCAAATCAAGAGATACAGACAGAAAGGATAAGGTGACAGAGGGCTTTCTTTTATTTAGTTCTGTACCCAAAATCAATATTTGGTCCCAAAGTGATTTCGTACAGTTCTGGCCCTTTTTTCCATTTCACCTTCAGTGCAGAACCCGGTGCTGCATTTCCTGGGTGATGAAGAGAGAGGAACTGGTAATTCCAGTGACCCTTTTGCAGTGGAGCATCAGGAACAGGGCTCCAGGTGTGCTCCACAACAGGCTGGTGCCCAGTCCCTCAGGGTTACCAGGAGTCTGTTATTCCCACACCACCTTTAGGCCACCTCAGCTGGAAAGAATCACCAGCTCTGATACAAAAGAGTTTCTCCCCAGGGCACCTCATGTTTGGAATGGTGTTCATCTGTGCTGCAGCCCTGGGGGTGCACGGGAAGGGTTTGGAACATCACCACAGGCAAAGAGAGGAGCACACAGTTGTACTCCTACACACACTGAAATGTGCCCTGATGCCCAGACAAGTGTAATACAGCCTGTTTACATTCTACTTTTACAATATCAATACCTCACCTTGTAAAACTGAAACAAGAAAACATCTGAAGTGCCCTGAATTAATCTGACCTCAAGACATTTAAAAGGTGTGCTGCTCCATTCCACATCCATAACCAGACCTATTAAAGTAAAATAAAACCTGTAAACAGGCAACACAAAATGAATTCTATGATTATTTTGTGCAAAATCTCATATGCAGCAGTATTTCTCCTAGTAAAACCGTGCCAATAATTCTATGGAACAACTGTTTTAAAACAGAAAGCTTGTGATAATCTGCATAAAAGGATTTAGACATGTAATTACTTCCTTAGACTTATTTTGCATTATGAAAGTGATTGCATAGCAGACTTCAGGAAAATGTAGGTGCTGATCTGTCTTTGATTGCTAACCCCCTTTAGAATCTAGCGCTGCTGTGTGACTGAGAAATCACTATTTAATTCTAACAAAAGGATATTTTCCCCCTTTTGGTCAAAGGTGTCAATGCACCTCAATGAGAAACACATGAACTATTAATCTTTAATTTACACTGGATAATACAGCTGCCTGGATAATACATTGGTTTTTTTCTCTGACTTTTTAATGACATTTCCAATTGATAAGATATTACTTTCCTTCCAACATTTCTGATGAACTGAAATTCATGCATCTGGACTTGTATGATTTTGCTTCTTTCTCTTGGGGACAGAGTAGAGATAAAAGAAATCTATAAAGGACTATATAAAATATTCTTTTGCTGTCAAGAATGACCAGATCCTCTGAATAATCATTTCTGCTGAAATGAGATATGATTGCAAACCATCTCAGTTAGCAAGAAAAATAAAGTATTAAAAATAACACACCTATTCAGAGAATAAAATATTCTTATCTAAGGCTTTATTTCTTTCTTATAGGGTGTTTGTTGCAGAGAATACTTCTGTAAGTACACAGTGATGTTCCTTGAGCACACTTGGAAACAAATATCAAAGGTTCAAGCTATGTATAAGACAATCTCTATTCAATCTCTTTGAAGCAACAGTGAAATGCCAGATTTAATAGGAATGTAGTCATAAGGAGCATAGGGTGAAAGCCTTGAAGGTATTTAACCAGACACACATGGACATGACCATTAAAGTTCACGTGAAGTTGCAAAGAAACATGAACCTACTCTGCTGCTTGGCAAAAGCAGGCACATCTCCTGAATTACACAGATCTCACCTCAGCTGTAACCACAGAAACCTGTTGTTCCAGGATGGGATTGGGAACATCAGTTAACAAAATTTTAGGGTTAAGAATTATTTTAGGGTTTTTACATTTTGTTTGTTTGTTTGCTTGCTTGTTTGCATGTGTGTTTTTACTATTTAGTCTTTTTTCCTCTTCCTATTTTTTTTTTTTTTGTTTTGTTTTGTTTTTTTTTGTTTTTTTGTTTTGGATTGCTCTATATTCCTCTGTAACATCTAAGTATTGGCAAACTGATAAAATGTTTTGACTGTAGGGGCAACTTCTCTGAAAAGGGCACTTCAAAACAAAGCTTCCCTTTGTCTTTCTTCAATCCCCTGCCCCAACCCCATATTTATCATGAACTATAAGAAAGGTCTTAGGGAAGTTTATTCTCCTCCTTCTGTATCTGGATGACATGGATAGCATCATGCGTTATGCTACTGTGTTTAGTATTAAAAGATTCTTGTCCTTATTTTGCTGTCTTATTAGGTATTTGAGGTGATTCTAAATGTCAGCCTAGAACTCAAAGGACATTATTGACCTGGGAGCATTTTCCATGCGCATGTCTTCCACTGCACACAATTTTGGGAAAGTGATGTGCTGGCTGCCGGGTGAGGATATAATAATCAAAAAGGACTGGGAGGACATGGTTGTCTGTTCTCTGGTAATGGTGACTATCTCATGGTCTGGTTTTAGCTACTAAAGTAGATAAGAGATTCCCTAATGAAACTTCTCTCCAAATACCATAAGGTGGATCTTCACTCCAAAATAAAGAGGCTTAAATCAAAGCACATCCTGTTCACCATGAGCAGTTACTAACTTTCAGCCAATAAATCAATACATTATAACTTTTTGTGTCAAAACTCACAAACTGAAAACTCCCAAATGCAGGGAGAGAGAATAAGCTTCCCAAATGCGGAGAGAGGGAATAAGCTTCTCTTTTGCAGTGGCCTGCTCTGGGATGGAGAACATGCTTTCTTTCCTCATGCTGTCACTTTGCTTTTCCCTCACATTCATCTTAACTCTTCAACCTCATCCTCTTTACTCTGTGGAATTCTTGCTCTGATCAGCTGACTCATGTCATCATCAGCTTGTCAACACCTCCATCCCTTTTGGAAGTAAGTAAATACTTATTCTTGACATATATAAATAGTAGGAGTTATGGAAATCTGTTTCTTACAGATTATTCTTACAGGGCCATGAATCTCAGCTGCACCACTGTACCTGTCAGAACAAAAAAAATGCAGATGAAGTGCTCTGGAATTAGCTGCTTTGGGACACCAGACTGGACCAAACAGCAGAGAACATCTTGTACATGTGGGAATGGACAGACCAAATGGTTGCTTCTCCCTTAGCAAACCAACTTCTCCTTAATTTGGATGTGCCTACACTGCCCAGAAATCACAGCTGCATCTGCCACAGTCCTGTCTCCTACTGAGTGGAAGAAAATGGGGATACCTAATAACTCTGCATGGTGATTCTCCTCTCCTAAAACACAAATGCGGTTTTCAGGTTCTTAGATGGAGGATTTGACTGCACACAGGTAACAGACATTAGCCCGAAAACTTTAAAAGGCAACCCAGTGTGATGTTACTCAAAGTTACGGGGAGGAAGGGGGGACATCCTGTTCTTTTAACCTACAGAAGGTGACAGCAAAGCCCTCTGAGGATTTCTTAATATGAGTTCAGCAGGGAAAGGACTATTTTCTGAAAGAAAGAACATTTTCTTGGCATTCTTGGAACAAACAAAGTACTTGGGGGAAACTGTGTCTGCCAAAAGTGATCAAATCACTCTGCTTTCAGAGACAAGCAAACTGCTACTGACAAAGCTTCAGGAAGAGCATGCTGGAACTCAGAAGCACCCTAGGCCTGATGGCTAAATTTCCTACCACATTCCTGCCAAGCAGACCTTCACAGTCAAATGAATAATAAAACAGACAAAGAATTTAGAGATGTTATGCACCAAAACAGCATGAATTCTAGTGATGCTTAAACTTTGAGCATAAGCTGCTTTGCTGATTACTTGAGTGCTACTTGAAACCAATCCCCACACAGTCAGGACAGAGAGTCTAATCCATGCCCTTCCATAAAATTTTTGGTGAGAAGAACTTATAGAGATAGGCACAGAAGAAATGAACAATCCTGGTTAAAGGTCTATCCTGCGTGGGCTAGACATGGTTGTTGTTGCAGAGGTGCCAACAAAAATGTCAGATATCTGCAGATTCAGATTTCCAAAATCATGAGCATACTGCAAAGGTCACTTGCCCATCACATTTGGACATGAAGACTTCATGCCACTAAAAATGAGAAAAATTTTTAAACAAATGGTCCTTCTCAGGAGCTTCTCCAGTCTTGTTGTGTCTCTGTTTGACGTTTCAGTACTTATTAGCACTCAATCTTCTCTTCTTACAGAGTCAAATAGTACAATTTTAAATTTTCTTATTTTTGTTTGTACACAGCAGAAAACTTACAATTACTGTTTAATTATTTGTTAGGTACAGGTAGGATTCACCACACCTAACTTCACTGGTCTGGGAAGATTTAAACCAGTTTTCTAGATTCCTATTCTGATTAAGCTCATAAAAGTATTCAGATAAGTGTTTTTCTTTAGTAAGTTGAACTACTTTTTGGAAATGCCTAGCCAAAAAACTAGGTAAGTTACATAAACCAGCTGTGTAACTTTAAAATGCAAGAAATTCAGGTGAAATGGAGACTTTCTGAAGGATGTGAAAGCTACACAATGCAGACCTGCTGCTGCTAGAACAAGAGCTTGCAAGCAATATTAACTTAGACAAGTCACCAAACTGGTAAATCTGTGGTGGCTTTGTCACCTGAGACGATACTATTGTAGGTCAATACACTAAATATGCCAGTTTATTGATGGAAATATTAGGGGTGTTTAACACACTGTGTATTGTAGACATGTGCTAAGAGATGAGATCTGTTATAGGTAAAATTTTAATTTAATATAAAATATTTTTATAGTCTTGAATAAATCCCCAGTACTTCAGGCTCAAAGCCCATCAAACTCCATGGAAATTACCAGGCAGAATACAGGACAGTATTTATTAGATAAAATGGGAAAGGGATGAAATCTGACTCTCTCTGTATGGAAGAGCCACACCTGACAGCAGATGAGAATGACAGCATCACCACCTTCCTCCCATCACTCCATGCAAATGATGGTTCTGCATCAGTAACTTGTCTGAAACTGCGTGGTGAGAGCAGCAAAACTTCCTCTGCATATTCTTCATGTATGGGATGGATGAGATATTTCATTTCATACATCATTTACTGTTGGCTGCAGTTATTTCACAAAGACCTATTTTGACTTCGCTAGAAACATGAAAAAGAGTTTCCAAGTTTGGAAATTTCTGCAAACAACAAGCTGAACTGCAACTCCAACTGATGTGAGTCATCAGAGACCCCTTGACTTCAACAGCATTGTATATTTATGTTGTCTGCTGGGTGTAGTTTTGAAATCAAGTAAAGCTGTGTTAACATGGTAGGAGTGAGGTTGGGAATAAGACAATTTTTCAACCTGGAACTGAGTTTTATAGAAAGATATTTTACATTTGATATTTCAACCAGTATAGACTTACCAATGAATATTTTCACACCTTTGCACTGCTTTTGTCTGTCTCTGAGAAATCCTGTCTCACCAACTCAGTAACACGGTCCTTCAAAAACTTGGTCTAAATTATCTGCTGTCTAGAGCAAGAGAGATTACAGTTGAGTGTGCATGAGTTTAAACTTGGTCCAAATACTGATCAGAAACTTTCAGAAGCCATTTAGAAGCAGTTTATCATTGATAAGCAGTTCTTTTTTATTCCCATTCCCAAAATGGGCTTACTTATATTTGAGACAAAAAAATCAATATTCAATATACTCTTTCTTTTCCTCCATTAGCCTTTTTATTTGAATCATAGGAAAAATAGGCTGCAATTCACACAGTATATGAGGGATTAACACTTTTCTTAGTCTTGGCAAGGACTAAGGAAGAAAGCAGTACCTGATACACCCCTGTGCCATAGAAATAATTTTCTGGGAAATGGTTTTCACCTCTTCTTTCCCCAGTACACAGCCATATATAAATACTAGGGTAATTGAACAGAAATTAGAAGTTATTTGGATAAAAATTACTAATAATTAAAAGAAATTGGGATATTTTTAATGTCTGCATTAAAAATTAATTTAACACCATGGTCTGCAAGAGTTGTATGATGTGACCCGCTATATAAATATAATGGAAAAAATATATAAAAAATATATAATATTACAAAAAATATAATGCAAAATAATGGAACAGTTTCTCTTAAGGGCCATCACAAAGAATTTACAGGATGGCCAGGGTATCAGACCCAGTCAGCATGGGTTTAGGAGGGGTAGGTCATGTTTAACCAACCTGGTCACCTTTTATGACCAGGTAACCCGCTTAGTGGATGCAGGGAAGGCTGTAGATGTTGTTTATTTGGATTTCAGCAAGGCCTTTGACACTGTCTCCCACAGCACACTCCTAGACAAGCTGGCAGCCCGTGGCTTGGACAGGAGCACTCTT
>NW_005054394.1:2340301-2395515 GCF_000277835.1 Geospiza fortis | reverse complement strand
GTCCAATTCTGGGCCCCTCAGTTTAGGAGGGACGCTGAGATGCTTGAGCGTGTCCAAAGAAGAGCAACGAGGCTGGTGAGGGGCTTGGAACACAAGCCGTATGAAGAACGACTGAGGGAGCTGGGGTTGTTCAGCCTGGAGAAAAGGAGACTCAGAGGTGACCTTATCACTCTCTTCAACTTCCTGAAGGGCGGCTGTGGTGAGCTGGGCGTCGGTCTCTTTCTCCGGGCAACAACAGACAGAACAAGAAGACACAGTCTCAAACTGCACCAAGGGAGATACAGGCTAGAATTAAGGAGGAAGTTTTTCACAGAAAGAGTGATCAAATACTGGAATCGTCTACCCAGGGAGGTGGTGGAGTCACCATCCCTTGATGTGTTTAAAAAAAGACGGGATCTGGCACTTGGTGCCATGATCTAGTTGAGGTATTGGAACATGGGTTGGACCCGATGATCTTGAAGGTCTCTTTCAACCTGGAAATTCTGTGATTTCTGGGATTTCTGTGATATGCTACCATGTCACCGGTCTTAATATCTAATGTGGCACTTCCCATTTTTTGGTTTCCTAATGTAACACTTCTAAATGTATTTTAACATCAGAAATTAATGACAATTTTAAAAAGAACCTGACAGTTTTCCTGTCATCCCCCTTCTTCAAGCTAAAGTGTCTGAGAGGAAAAAAAAAAGGGTGATTTGTGTGATTTGTTTTGGAACAGCACAAAATTCTAGACCAGTTTAATTCTTATGATGAGCCTTGTTGCATTCTTCTTCCATTCATTTTGAAGAGAAAGCTGCAAAAATAAAAGGCTGGACAGTCAGGGTCCAAATCTTTTTTATCATGATTGTGGATGAATTTTCAGGCAAGAAATGCTGTGTGAAACAGAAAACAGAGAACAGAGAGCACATTGCAAATCCTCCATCTGCCTGGGCTGGAAATAAGGACATTACAGAGCTCATCTGCAGACGGATGTTGCTATTTAATGTCATTTCCAACAAACCATTCATTAAATTCATAGCTGCACCTGATACCCATTCATGTGTTCCTGCTTACAAGTTCTCTCAAAATAGGCTGTTCTGCAACTTTTGGAAGCTTTACACACCAGATTACAAGAAATGGAGGCTGGATGCTGTAAGGGGGAAATTAACTGTGTATTTCTGAGACCATGGTGAACATTTAATGATATATTTGACATCTGAAATAGAAGGGGTGTCCAGTCTTCTAAGTAGCTTTGAACTTTCCACTTTCAGACACACTTTGGTGTGGATCCAGGAACACAGAGATGACAAGGAAAGTGGGAAAATGCTCTCTGTAAATAGGCAGCACTCTGATTTCAGGAATGTGGAAAAGACTGCAGTCTAACCTGCCATGTGCAAGTAATTAAAGCAGCCATCAGAAAACCTGTACTCCTACAAGTCTGTACAAATCTCATTAATTTCAGCCTAATAGCTTCAACAGATCTTTTCTCATTTTGGATGCTTTTAATTGTGTTAAGAGTATTTCTAGATCAGACATTATTCAAACTGGAAACAACTTTCTGGCTTTTGCCAAATAACTTGGTCAATCCACAGTAACACAGGTACTAAAATAGTAATAGTACAATGACGGAGTGAAGACTTATTAAAGCAAAATCTCACCTTTTTGGGCCTTTGGACAGAACTAAAGAAAGCATTAAAGCTTATTATGCATGTAAAGTTTTGAAGTGTTGAAATCAAAGTAAATAATGATAGTACAAATAAAAAATGTCTGAGAGCAAAAATCAAACAATATAAATTCTGTCTTCCCTATTGTGTTTAAAGATTTCACCTCACTCTTCATTTGTATAGAGCCTTTCTGCAAATTGACAAGAGCCTGAGTATAGTCAATTATAAATGAAAAATCCTTGGCTTTAGGTTATATCATTTTGGGTATATAAAAATCAGACATTTTCAGGTCATTGAGCTGATATCATGTTTCAAAATATATTACTTATCAATGATCATTTTGTAAAACCTCATATTGCACCTTGTGTAAAATGAGATAGAATTTCCCATGTGAAGTGATACTTTCTTAAATTCCTTTCTCCACCTGCATATCCATATCCACCTGTTTATTGTCTTCCCTTCCCTGTCTCCACTGAAATGTCTCTGTACTTTCCACCTGTAGTCATATGTTTGATAAATAAGCAAATTTTACCAAGTACTTAAGGGATTTTGATTTTTTTTGCCTTCTCTGTAGAGATCATCCTGCTAATATCCTTTGAGACCCCACTGACATGTCAAAAATGTTACAGAAATTAGCTGCCTTAAGTGGCAAGTGGATCAGTGTGGAACTGACATGTCAAAAATGTTACAGAAATTTGCTGCCTTAAGTGGCAAGTGGATCAGACCTCAGTGTGGAACACCTTTTACCTTGGTCCCATGTGCCCACTGCACCAAGGTGATGAACTCCAGCTCTCTCTTCTCTTTTTTGCACAGTCACTGAAGCTTTACTTGTGGTTAAGCTCCTCATAGCCTGAAATTACATATTGAACTGACCTGACTGTGAGACTTTTGTGTGTAGATCTTCCAGTAATATTGATACTTCTTTCTTGTATTTTTTTTTCCTTTGCCTATTCATGCTCCTTCTACCCAGAGTTGGAGAAAATTTCAGAAAAGCACAGGACAGCTATTCCTAGAAAAATCTGGAATCACAGCATGGACAACTGTGGAGCCTAGGGTCTTTTGTCTGATGTCCCTCAAAGGGAATGCCAAGGATCACAAAAATTTGGTGACTTTGCAATTGTAGTGCTGAAAGTTGTTTTGACTGTGCTGCTGTGGCACTGATACCCAAATCATATAAAGCCTAGTGTCTTATTAGATGTAATAATGAGACCTCAAAATTAGCAGCTGAACATAAAAATTAAGATTACAGTCTCAGAAATATATGCTGACAATTTTGATTTATCATGGCTGTGGTCACTTTTACATGCTCTTAATCAGGATAGTTCAGCCACTGTGGCCTCCCCAGTGAGGAGAAAAGGATCTTCAAAGGGTCATACTCATAAACCAAGGAGACCTGGCTGAATATCTGACTTAAGAGATATCAGTGAGATCTCCTGACATCCCTACTGACTTTGCTGTGTATCATCAATTAAAATTGCTGATTCTTTTGTCAGCATAAATCCCTGTTTTGTCAAAGTCAGTAGGGCACAGAGATACGCCTTTTTAGTGAGAACCTTACAGTTTGTTCTTCTATGATTATTCTTCAAATGTCCTATCATTATACGAATTATGCCTTGACATTTTTGTTTGATATTTATTCTTTGCACCAGAATACTGGAATGGGGAAGGTATTGTACCTTCCCAAGGAGAGCAAGATCTGCAAGGCTGGGTAGTAGAGAGCTGTACACAAAACACTAAAACAGGTTCAAGTTTAAGGCTTGCATTCAGCACAACCAAAAAGCATTCACCTGAGATGCCTAATTTACAGGTCTGTCTGCTCTGGGTTCCTTATTAAAGTTATCACCCTTAACAGCTGTTTGGCTTTCTCCATAGGCTATGGGAGAGAGCAGGGTATCTCTTCCCAGGTTAAATGACACACTTAAATGCCTGAGAAATACCCAAAGGTACCAGTGGCACCACTTATCTCAGATTCTTACATAATCCCCTTTAGGTATCAGGGAGGGCTTCCTTGGCTGCTGCTGATTCATATTTCACTTGAAGTGTGTCCTGGTGGGTGGCTGTAGGGACATTTTGTTCTTTGTGCCTTCCTTCCTCCTCCCCCTCCCCATCACACTTGAATTCTCTGGCAATTCAGCTGAGATATCTCTTCATAGTGGCATTTTCCCAGGGACAGAACATGCTGTACATATTTGCAATATATTTAATAGAAATCAACATTCACTCATATCATTACAGCAGCTCTAGGAGCAGGCTTTAAATGAAATGCTGAATCCCAAATACACCAACCTGCTTCACCCTGTGTCTTTTGCGTCATAAATTCCTTTAGCAGCTGGGAGAAAAAAGATATAAGGTCTGATTCTGTCACTCATACCACATTTCTCTTGCCCTTCAAACTGAAAATTAGAGTCATAAATAGGTGTGGATTCATGTGTGACTATGAATATCTGTGCAAATGTAGCTAATGCAATTCGCCCCTTCTCCACCCAAGTGCTAAAACCTCAAAAAAGTTGAGGGCTCATACTTCTAGAAATACATTCTTTATCAAAGAATATCTTATGTGATACATGATGCTCAGTAAGTTTTATTATTTTGTGTTATCCTGTGGTACTTGTAAACGCGATTTCCCTCTTGCTGCTATAGAAGTATGAGGCACAGAAAACTGAGAAGGAATTCTAGTTCCCAGCAAAAATCATTAGTCACACTGAAACCAACACTTACACAGACATCATCACCATTGCTGGCAAAATTTTATCCTCTTAGAGTAGTGCTTAGAGACCTCCAGCAGTAGGTGAGTTGTTATTCTGGTAATTACTGGACACACCAATAATACAAATTCCTCCATAAAAAGTTAATGATCTGATTGACAAGAGCCAGTCAGAAAAATGAATGGCAAGTCATGCTAAGGTCCAGGAGGTAGATAAATGCCAAAACCACAGTGTAAAATAAAATGAAAATGCTCTAAATGCAACAGAGGCAAAATGTGTGTGTCAGATTGTGTTCTAAAGATTGTTGAGGCTGGATAGCTCCTGCTCCTCTATTTCTGGGTGCTATTTTCTAGAAATTCCTAATACCTTGCTGCTCTCTGACACAACGTCACCACCTTTTAGGTGTAGGTGAGCATCTGGGCACTTACCTAAGGCCATCTGGAAATTTAAATGCCCAAATCACCTAAGGGCCCCTTTGGCCAGCCTTGCTCTGATCAAGGCTCAAACACTCCTGCCACACTCAGCACAAGATGCAGCAATATCTGCAACTTTGAAAAATATCTGCCTGTCAGGGAGCAGCAAGGGCCTAGGTCCCTCCCTTAGGGACATGGAGCTGAGAGCCAGGAGTGGCCTCAGCGCATGGAGTCTGTCCCTGCACGTGCTGATGTCAGGGTCCAGGAGCAGTGGCAGACACAGCAGGGAGGGAACCAGGTCTGGGATGCACCCAGTGAGCCCAGTCAGGAGCTAAAGGAGGTGGAGCCAGAAAAAGGAATGGAGACAAGGCCAAGGGTGCATCCATGATACAGGGACAAAGGCAGTGCTGGAGTTGAGTTCCAAGGCACATCAATTAATTTACCCACAAGAAAGATGCCTGCTCTATGGGCTGGAAGCCCATGAAAGAGCCAGTGGCAAAGCTGCAGAGGTGGAGCAACAATACAGGAAAATCCAAACATGGGCTGACCAGGCCAAACTTAAAGAGTTGTTTGAAAGTGTTTGTGGTCCCATGGTGCAGGTTATGGATCCAGGCAAGGTTGGCCATGGAGCCCTACTTAATGTTCATTACTGAATTGTTTCTGTGACCTTAGGAAGCAGACAACCAAGTCTTCTTTTGTGCTGAATTAAGAAAAATTGTCTTAAATAAATGGAATTATCACCTTCTGAAGGAACTAATGTTCTCCAGAAAGTTAATCTTAAATTCCTAAAATCCAGAACCTGAGATTTGTGCTGTCTTTGGCATAACAGCCCAGTATTTACAGCATTCTTCAGGAACTAGGAGAGCTGGTGTCAGAGACCTGTTCTTAATTGAGAGGGAGATAAGATCTTAATATCAGAAGACACTCTAACCCATATTTCATCAGCTGCTGTGAGATGTTGGATCTGTCTTAAGGCATTTTTTGCATAAATTCAGCTTCTATGATCAGAGCTAAGACACCAGTGAAAAATGAACTTTGGAGGGGTTTGTTTTCACCAATATGATTACAATGTTCTATTTGGAGGGTTTGCCTGTTCTGATTGTTGTGCTCATGGTAGAGCAGCAGAGAAGGAGGGTTTGTGTTTTCTTGATCTGGCTGCTGCATTTGATGTTAATTGAGATCCTTTCACATGGAGGAATGTTGTACCTTCTCTGTATGCCATCATGGCTCCAACTCAGAGGCAACAGACATTTTCATAGAAAACCATGTAGACTTTTTTGTAGTTCAATATGTCCTTGGGAGTCTTAGCTTGACACAAAGACTTAATGTGCTGGTTTTGCATTGGAGTAATTCACAGCAGTCACTTTCTAAGAGAAGCTGCTAGCAGTTTCCTCCATGTCTGACAAAAAACCAATCAGTAATTAGCTTTGAGAATTGACAATCTGTTAAACCACTGAGAAAGCTGGACACACCTCTATGAAAGACGTATTAAAGATAAAGAATCCTGGGAAACTCTCTTTTCCTTCTGGCCTTGAGCAGGTAACAAGGCTGGCCCAGCCCCCATCTGTCACTGTCATATTTTCTGGAAAAATCCCTTCTCCAGGATTTCTTCTCCTGGGAAGCTGAGAAGCCTCAGAGAAAAATGAAAATAATAATTATCTGATCCGCTTCTCCTGTGTTTTCCTGCTTTGGAAAGTGGTTTGGACATTGCTTACCAACTGGTCATTGTTTGATTGGTTTCATGTGAATTGTTTTAACTTAATGACCAATCATGGTCCAGCTGCGTCGAGGCTCTGGAGAGTCATGAGTTTTTAATTAGTATCTTGTTAAGCCTTCTGTAAGTATCCTTTCTCTATTCCTTAGTATAGTTTTAGTATAGTATTCTTTAATATAATATAATATAATATCATAACATAATAAATTAAATTAGGCTTCTAAGAACATGGAGTCAGATTCTCCATTCCTCCTTCGCCCTGGGGACCCAGCAAATACCACACCCACCTTGACTGGGCCCCATCGGCTGTGGGCAGGGGGAAGGGAGGCCATCGGTCCCTGGAGCTGCAGCTGAGCCCTGACCTGGCTGAGATCTGAGCCACTCTCCACCCAGCCCAGCCCAGCCCCAGCTCCAGCTGCAAGAAAATGAGCCCGGCCAGAGTCATGTAACCATCTGCAGGCCCCATGTGAGATATTCACTTTTTCAGTGCACAGATACGATTTACAGATCTTCAATCCTCCCTCAGGTGAGAGAAAAGGACAGAATGAGAATATGTAGAGGAACAACATGAAGACACCAAGGTCAGTGAAGAAAGAGTCAGGTCTCAGATGAGAAGGATGAGGAGATGCCGGGATCTTGGGGTTGAAATTCTCTTGTAAAGCTATTGATACATCAGACTCTTTTCCCCTGTAACTTGTAAAAGCATGGGCAGATGAAGTGTTCAAATTGTAGTATGAGCAAAGGCATTTATGCTGAAGCAAGCAGATGGTTGAAGTTGATGTGATCCCATGAGAAGTTTGAACAGAGAGAGAGAAGAGTGATGAAGACCCTTTGCCTTCAGGGAAAGAAGAAGAAGACCTCTGTTCCCAGAGACGGAGATGGTCTCAGAGATAGATAAAGAGAACCTTTGCTCTTGAACAGCTCATCCTTAGAACAGCACTCCATAAGGTGACACGGCCCAAAAGCACAGCTGTGGAAAAAGCTGTGAAAGATGGGAGAGACTCCACGATGGTAGATTCCCAGATGACTACTATTTGTGGAAATTAAAAGCCACGAGAGAACTGTTTTCTTGTGGAAAATTCTCCATAAATTGACAAGAGAGACTCCTCTCCCTAGGTGAAATGAAGAAGACTATTCTAGAAGTGAAAAACTGACTGAATTGTTTCTGTACATTGTAAGTGGGAAAGAAAAGTTTGTAGGGGGGAGAAGAAGTGTTCTAGAGGATTTATTCTAATTCTTATTATTCTTTTTTTTAGTTACTGTTAATAAACTTTTCTTTATAACCTTTTATAGTTTTGAGTCTGCTTTACCTTCCTCCTAATCCTATCTCACAGCAGGAAATGAGTAAGTATATTCTAGTGAGTGCACTGGTTTAGCCAGCACTAGAACCCACCACATTGATTGGTGCGTTGGCCAGAAAATCTCAAATTGGCAAACAAAAAACCACTACACTAAATAGGTGGTTTTGCCCAGTTTTGAACTGAAATCACCACACTTAAAAAAATAATTTGTCTCGCAAAGATATGTGTCAGCAAGGATATTTTTGTGTGTGTGATTCTTTCGCTTTTTTTCATATTTGACAGGGGAAATTTGAATTTCTTTACTTTTTATGAATCTCATTTTCCTTTGTTTTCAGATAAAACAGAACTTCACAACACAAAAGTTTGGTCTATGCTTTTGTTATGCTCTTCTTAGAAAGACAATCAAGGTCTTTCTACGCAGTGTTTTGCATACTGTGGGATTTTGGCCCAAAGGCATGGACTAAACCTTTTTTCCTCTGCTCCTTGGCTTCGTCTTTTAGTCCTCCTGTGAAAGAGAGATACAGCTCAGGACTCACATATCCTATTTAAACATTCCTGTAACTTCCTTCCTCTTCCTTCTCAGCTTGGGCTTTAGGTGTTCTGCAACAGGAATTATATATCTAAACACCTTTAGCACCTCTCAGCACAGATGAGATCCTATGCAAACATACTTCAGGGTCAAACATCTCCTTGGCATAAAAGCAGATTCTTTTCTGTGAATCTAAGAAAACTTTTCTTTCATTTCCTATGGTTATTATAATAAAGCAAAGAAAGCATGTTTCAAAAGCTAACACTCCCTGTCATTTATTTCAAAAATACTGTTTCAGCCGCCTATTAATCTGAAGAAAAATGTAGGCATAAGTGGCTTGTTTTTGTTCTAAATTGGTTATTTAATATAAGCTGCACTGTAGCATGTTTATCAGAATTTAGTGCCAAATCTGAAATTGTTTCATTTTATACAACAGGAATCTGCTCTTGTTTACACCAGTGTTACTCCAATATGATTATATTCCTTAAGATGGTTCTCCTGACTTCCACCCTGACAAATGAGAGGAGGATCAGGCTGGGATGTTCATTGCTACATTTTACTACAATTGCCTTTCAACCCTTGCACTAAGTCTATATCCAGGACTAGTCTCTTTAATTAAGATTAAATCACAGGTACAAATGAAATATTAGCCATCATAACCATCTGAGAAATATGTTAATGAATTTGTGAAAGTCTTTTCTGCACTGAAAACAATGTGTGAGAAATAGTGTCATATCTGCTGCTCTATTATGTTGAATTCCTTGTATTTTATTTTGTCCTAGATTTACCTACACAGATGTTACAACTATTTGTTGGAGGACAAATGGTAGGAGGTGGGAGGAAGGTGTAGGAAGAGGAAACAATTTACATTAAAAAGCATCCTTCTTTCTCCTCTTTCCTTTAGAGGCTTGTAGAATTCCTTTCTCTCAGGGAATTAGGTGTTGCCTGTGCCTGTGAACACATACAGGTGTTCACATACTTGTCTGATGCCCATGTGAGCAAAACAGGTTGGTATTTGGCAAATTTCCTGCTCTGAATGGAATGGAAATTGGCACAATTTCATTTCCTAGTGTAAAGGCAGGTTAAAGGTGCTGACAGCTCTAAGAGCCACAATTCCCCTCTGTATACTCACTCACAAGGGTGTGAGATGAAGATTTTGAATCTAGTAACAAAGCCTCCCATGAGATTGCACTAGCAAGAGGAGGAAATTGAGGTAGTGAGATTTGGACATAGTCCTGGAATTTGCATTCCAGAGTTTATCCCTTTTTTCTGCCTTTTTCAGATGCTCTGACTCTTTCATACCATGCCAAATATTGCATCTTGAGGATGATGCACCTTGAAAAAATGGTAGCAGGGTTGTTTGCTTGTTAGTTGTAAACATTATGTTTTTCATTTAACAAAACCTATTTTTTCCTGTAATTTCCAAATTAAAAATGTTGTGAGGTACATCTGACCTGGCTTGGGATAATTTTCTGTGTGGATTTCCCATGTTTTTCCAATAAAGTCCAACTTCTGAAACTTGTGACTTTTTAACGAAACATGGAGAAAAGGATATGTTAGACAAGTTATAATCTTCAATTACTGTTTAGGAATATGTTTTCAAGTGGTAATCCTAAAGGCATGGAAAGGAATACGAGAGGAAGATGAGTGAATGGTAGGGCCAAAGGAATGGAAATATAAAGTAGAGCATAGAGAAAGTGTTTTACCCTTCTGTATGGCATCAGTGACATGAGGTGTAGAGCTTCAGGCTGTGAAAGTGCAAGTGCAGTTGTTTCTTTTTCCTTGGTTTTTGCATTTGTTTTGTTATTGTTTGCTTATTTTTTAAGGGGGTTGGGAGGATATTTTCGTTTGTTTAGTTGTTTTTTTGATTGGTGTCTGTCTTTTTTTCAGTGGAAGTACAGTCTGTAAATTCCAAGTCTCTTCCAAACCCTAGTGCAACTGGGCAAGTGTATGGAAATATTTGTGCACAGTATCTGCCACATTAAAACCTGAATTCCAAATGGACCCCCTGTGTTTTATGAAAAGTTACTAGTATCAGTAAAACAGCTGATGAATCCTTTTCTTCCCTGGAATGTATGCCAGTGTGTGTGTCAAATTTTCTCCTTCACCTTATTTCTTCTAGTCCTACATTTCACTTCAATATGTCTTCTGATAGAAATGCTTCCATCATAGCCAGCCTAATATAATTTCTGGTGAATGGACTGCAAATTAACTCCAGCTTAGCTCAGTTCAGTGAAATAAAGTCTATTAAGTGATGATGGTTTCACTTTCTCACAGATTCAATTCTTATGTCTTTTAAATCATTCATACTTTTCCAGGTGCAAGGTGCATTTGTTATAATTTAATCCGTCTTCATCATAGCTTTAGGAAATTAAATTCATAAAGGCATTTTTCACCTGTTAAGGGGTCTATTTTTAAAGTAACCTTCTGTGAGTTTTCATTAAACATATACATATTTTTATATCTCTGTACAAGGTGTTGACTGTGTGAACAGGAGGTGATTAATATCTGAGTGGTGCTGTGGAGGCAGCGTGTTCTGACCTTTATTTGGTCATTCCATAAGGGGAGATAAAGCTGTGAATTGTGGACCTGGGAAAATCTTCATACAGAAGGGAACAAAAAAAAATTACAAAAGTCAAATTCTCAGTGGATGCAAATTCAGTCCTTCATATCAGTGCCACCATCTCAATTACACCAGCTGTGAATTTGGAAGAAATTAGTAAATGTTTGTTGGACAGGTTTTTAAGATCTGGTTGTTGCCTTGTAAAATCTCATGAGAGTAATTCTTCCGCAAAAGACTGACCCTAAATCATATGCAGTTATGATTAGTGTCTCAGGAGAGATCTGTGAAGTGAAATGAGTCTGTGAATTAGCCTTGGTGCAATGTAAAGTCAAGTAAATTGATTGAGTCAGAACTCTACAGATAAAATCTGTTTAAAAAAAAATAAAAATCACTCTGCTAGTATACCTTACAGTGTAACTTCAACATCTACTGTAACAGGAGTAGACAACTGTTCAGAGGGGAAAACTTAATGTGCTTTTACATGTCTAGAAATAATGGAATGCTTCTCTGTTTTCCTGTACAACCTAGGACACTAAAGAGATGAGGGTGAGGGCTTGGACTCCTCTGAAAAATTAATCTTTTTAAGGAAACTGTTTTGTTGACACCCAAGGAATAAAGAAACTTTTGCTATTCTAGCTCTTCTGCTCCATCCACCCAGATATTTTGCAGGTAACAAGTAAGGGGAGAGTTCAGCTGAACTTATGGGGTATCATTATTTTCAGAGGAGTTACATTACCAGTGTTTAAGCAGGGTCAGGCTTCTGAAAAGCTAGAGAATAAACATCAAAACAGAATATGAATATGTTTCTAAGCTGATATTTAAAGTTATTTGCTTAGGTTCATCAGACCAACCACAATTAAAGACTAGAAATAAGGATGAAGGAAAATTATACAGATGATCTTTCAGGGAAGCATAGCTGTGTTGCTGAGAGAAAACCTTTGAACCACTGAACTGCAAAAGCACTTGAAGTCTCTGGTTCAGCTATTATACTTTATACAGGTTGCTGCTTGTGGTTTCAGACTAATAAAATAAAACTTGCTGTGTTATGGCTTTATTTTTTTTTCCTTGTAGAAATTTTGTCTGAAAGGCAAAGTTACACTTTTTTTTCTTTTTCTTAAGTGGGCTATACCTTGTTTGGAGTGGAAGGACATAAAATAAAAAAAACCATACCTTGATAGATGTTTTCTTTTTAAAGCTATAGCATGGAATAGTAATATTTAGGATAACACTGAGAGTGTTTGGAATGATGCAGTTGTCAGCTCCTTTAAGCAAGTTTGCCTTCAGTACTCCTCAGCTTTCTGCAATTAGGTAAGCATAGCTTTCTAAATCATTTTAATGAATTTTTATAGTGAATTTAGTGATTGCAGCAGCAATGCAATGAATTCTGAAAAGTTAATCTGGATAAACATACAGATTTAATGAACCTGTAAACTCATCCAGACTCTGAGCACCAGGAGAATCTATATCTCCTTAACTAAAATATAAACGTTTGGTAGCAAATCTGTTTTTAAAACCAGAGTTGTGTGGTTTTTAGGGGTGAAGTGCTAGCTCTGTACAGATTTCCCTTCGATTTTTGACTGTCTCTATGTGATTCAGTTCCTTTCTTGGTAATTAGTTGTAATGGTTATATTTTAAGTTACTCTTTTTCCATCACAAAACAAACATTATTTAGTAGCGCACTAAATGTAACCTGCCCCTCTTCCCCTCTTCTCTTGATTTAAAACTGCCTTTTCTCTCTTTTTAATTTGTTTTTTAATCACTTTCAAAAAGAGGATATCTTGTACCATATATCTGTACTGTACCCAATGTAATTGCCTCTGAGTTTGTCTGAAGTTTCTGCAATAAATGTGTAATTAATATTGTGTCCTCTCAGATGTATGGCATACAAACCTCATTTCCAAGTGGGCCGAACAGGAGGAATAAATATAATACTTCAGCCTATATTTCTCTGCTTTTAGCACCCAAAGCATCACATGAGTACTGGAACAAATGGAGCTTGAGTTTCCAGGGCTTCCTGTATGTTGGTTGCATAAATATGACTGATCAATTCTTTGGGACATTCAAATTCTCTCCTGTGTTGCAGCAAATAAAGGCTGAACTCCAAAGCTCTTCCCAATGGCATTTTTTTAAAACCTATTCCATGATATTTCCAGAAAGTGGTGTCATTGCTGTCTGTTTCCCAGTAACAAATCAGGTTTCATTTGGATTGTGGATTCCAAGAATAGTTCTGGGGGAGATGACAATAACAGAGAAAGTGCGCACTGAGATCATACATAGTATTCTTAGAGAACTATTCTGATAACCATGCAGCCCAGGACCCACTAGTTCTGAGTCAACCTTGCAAAGACCAGAGCTCCATGTTTTTACTCTGAATTTTCTCTCACTGTTCATTGGTTTTAAATTGAAGTGGAGATTCTGGAAATATTTTGGCATTTTGCTTTCAAATTGAGGTTCTGAACCCATGCATCTATTCCGACCCACAGCTACATCCAAGCACCCCAAATGGAAAAATTCCATTTACTTTTCTTTTCTTTGGCAATTTCTTAGAACAGATATTTCTATCATTAAAGTCCTGTACAGAAATAAAGTATAAAAAAAGTGAAATAATTTGCCTCCTGCCTTTTTCTTGTTTGTAACTATGACATTGTTGGGCTTTTGTTGGCTGATAGAATGGACTGCTGTCCTTCTGTTAGATGTGGGATCATAGCAATTTATCATTTTCAGTACTAATTTCAGGTTGTATCCTGTGATTCTCAGTTAGCCAAGAATCTGCACCAATGCTTTTATTATTCTCACTGCAGAGCATTTCTGCTGCCTTAAGAACCCCAGTAAGATCTCAGTAGATCATTGCAGAGAAATTGCAGCTGAAATAGGCAGAGGCAAAAGCCAGCCAGCCTAAGACATGCTGTGCCAAATGCATCACACCCCAGAAACTGCACAGTTCTTGGACAGTCCTGAAATTGAGTTAAAAAAAACCAAATACAGAGTGAAAAACTATAAACTCAAGTAATAAAAACAATGTGATTTATGATTGACCCTGTTCCAACCCCTAAACTGACAGACGATGGGAAAGGGGGAGAATGTCATCTAAACTATACAGAGAGGTCAAAAATGGGAAATGATAAAGGAAAAGGTGGAAATGGGAGATAATAACACTAGTTGCTTCTTCACACCAATGATGAATTCTGCTGTGCTCTGCAGTGTCTCAGCCCATGTGTAGTTTCTTCCTGCTTGTCTAGATGACCTGTGAGACGGGGACTCAAAATGCTAAGAACACAGTAATTAATGGGTGCTTCTGATCCTTTGATTAATTACAGAGCAAAAATGACCAATCTTTACTGAGCCTATTACTTGTTATTTACAATTTTGTGCTCCTGAAAAAATGCTCAGGAAATGCTCTCATCTTCTCATGGCTTTTTGTTAACTTTTCTGTAGCAAGACTTAGTGGTGCAAAATTGCATCATCTTGAAATAGCTTTTTGAAGCTAAGGGTTATCCATTAGATCTATTCCTAAGAAATCATTTTAGTACAAGTCTGCAGGTCTGGCTAGAAAAGTAGGCACTAAATTTCAAAAACTGGAATTTAAGATTTGTAGGCTGTATAAGATAGGGTTCAGCTCTGGATCATCTGGCTATTAAATCACTCATACAAAAGAGAGCTTCCAGACTAATAGTAGACACTGAAAACAGGTCTACATAACTCAAATGGATACAAAGAAAAAAAATCCTCTGAGAACGTGTAAGTAGAAAAGATCATGAAATAAATAAAATGTAATACACAAAATTTATTGAATAAGCATTCTGTGGAATACTTCCCTGTTGACTTTATTTGTAGTCTTAATTAGACCCCATTAAAATGATGTTTGAGCCCCTAGGAAAGTAAATTAAAATGATTACTTTGACTATTTGATAATTAGGCTACAGTTTGTTTAGTTAACGGCATTGTGGAAGCAAAGCAATGCCCTGAACCTTGTAGAGATATGCTCAGGATCCTGATAGGTCTCTTTTGCCAAATTTGCAGTGCATTACACTGTGAGATAATAAAATGTCCTTTCTTGTTCTGTGCACACAAGTTAAACATTAGTAGTTTGGCCCATTAGCAGGTTACAAGGAAATCCATAATACCCAGCAAGTTCATTCAGAGATAATGATTAAAATATGATAGGTTATTCTGAGTAAGCAGTGTTTCTGGATTTATAGTATACACATTCTAGTATGCTCCAAGAAATACTTAGATTTTTTGTAAAAATCCTGTACAAAAATTGCAAATCATTGTTTTTCTTCTCAAGTTAAAAAAACCGGTAATGTAAAGAAGGTTTTAGTTTCCTTATATGTGATGCATAAATGTCAGTTTGCAATAGTTTCTAGGATACCAGCTATATATGTGAAAGCTTCATTACCAGAAATAAGAAAGAACAGCCTTCTTTGAAGCCCACATACAAATGTTCGAGCCCCAGTACCTACCAGATTGAATTATTCTGTGAAAAACTGGATTTTTCATTAGGATGATCACTTTCTGTCCTAGCAATCAAGTACATTTTGATAAAACATTCTAATACTGAACCCTGATACTGACACCTTAAGATTAATTAGATAAAACAAAAAGCTATGTATATTTTTAATGTTTTTTTCTATATTTAATCATGTGGTAAGTATGCATAACACTAATATATCCTTCAGCTTCATGAGTGCTTGAAGCACTTAGGTATGAAGATCACAGGATAAATCAGGTGTGAAGGAATCTCAGGAGGTCTCCAGCCCAAACTCCTTCTCCAAGAGGGTCAGGTATGGGGTCAGGTTGCTCAGGGCTCTACTCCACTGAGTCTTGAAAACCTTTGAGGATGGAGGTGGCACAGCCTCTGTAGCCCACCTGATCTAGAGCCTGACTAAGGGAAACTGAACCTGAGGGAAAACTCTTCTCATTATATCCAATCTGAATTTTTTTCATCTCTAGGTCTGATGTCTCTCAGCCTCCAACAAACACCACAGAGAAAAGTGTGGGTCCATCTTCTTGGTGATGTCCCCACAGTGTTCTGGGGGCTGCTGGGGGGTGCCCCCCAATACCACCCCTTCTTCAGGCTGAACAAACCTCTGGTCCTCAGCCTCTGCTCTCAGACTGAGTGTTCCAGTCCCAGCATCTCGGTGGCCTCTGCTGAGCTTCTTGCATTTTATTGATGTTAGATCAAAGCTTCTGGAAGTCAAATTTCTCTTGACTTCAAAAGAGCTGGAGCTAGACCACTCACTGTGTGAATATTGTTGGGCTCTATTGCTACCTCCTTATCCTGAGGTCATGTTTTATGGTTAGGCTACAGACTGTAAATTTTTACTGTCCAAATCATGAAAGAAGGTAGAATCACAAAAGAGGGACTCAAAAGTTCATACATCCAGAACCAGTGCATTCAAAAGAGATAAAAGAATGATTTAGTTTGTGCAGGTATTTTCTGTATTCTTGGAATACCATTTCCCTATTCATAAGTACATGCAGAATTTGCACTCATCTGGTCCCCATGAAATATTTTTTGGTCCCTCCAAGTTATGTGTGGGATTCAATAGAATAATCCAGTTTTTTGCACTGACAGCTAAAAAAATAACACAGTTTGCACCATACCTGCCTTGAAGAGCAAAGCCCCATATTCCTTTGTGTGGAGAGAGTAATCACTGTAAAGGTAAAGTGTATGCAATTTCCAAATGCCAAATCCTATAGAGAGAAAAATACTACTTTGCTTTGGGCTTTTCAGCTAGCTGAGGCCTTCTCGTATGACAGGCCATAATCAATAAATCATGTGCCAGTTTTGTTGATTCTGTATGTCAGGTCATATCTCTTATTTCAGTTTCCAGTTTCTTACAGAATATTCACTTGTGTTCACATCTTTCCTCCTCCTCGGTGTCAATTTAAAAGCTGTTATTTTTAGGCTATATAATTTGCAACCCACCTACCCCTCTCTCCTCAAAAAAACCTTATACCACTGTCCAGCTTCAAAGCAGGAACATGGAAAGACACAAATCCTCTGTCTGAACTCTGTGATATACCAAGGAGCCCAAATTCTCTTTGTGCATACCTTGCCCATGGTTGGCAAAGAGATGGCATGATGACAGCTTGTCAAGACTGATCAGTAATAAAGATTTCAAAATTTAAAAAAAAAGAAAAAAAGGTCTTTGTGATGGGAAGATGCTTATTTCTCACTTACATAAACAATTATTTGCTCAAATCAGGAAACTTGACATCTCTAGCCTTACTAAGGAGATGTCTGATTTGGCAAACTTCCTGGCACAGACCTCTTGGCCAGAGCAGGAATTATCAGAATTATTTTATCTATCAGAAATCTGTCTGTCTGGGCTGTGTGGGTCACTCCAGAACAAGCCTGCATTCAGCAGATTGCCCAAAAACCATTTAAACCCCTCAATGGGCTGCATTAGTCTTGGTTCTGTTCTAACCTTTGTGCTCACTCTTCCCTCCCTCGTCTCCAGAGTTCCCCATGAAACTTCAGGCAAAGTCTGCCTCCTTTCTATTCCTCATTTCTCATGGAAGGGACAGACACTAATTGTTTACAGCTCAGTGGTGTTTTGAGTATTGATCAATACTTCTGCGTTTTCGGAATCACTAGACATACAGGTAGCCTCATACTGCAGTTCCTAACTATTGTAACTAGGAACTTTGAAATTAATTGGCATATTTATAAGCAACAATGGTATTTTACTTTGCTGACACTCTTATTTATTTTTTTTCCACTGTGAATGAACATTTAAACTTGGAGCAAAGCCCTTTTCTGGATCTTTCAAGAACTGTCTTTGACACCATGTTCTCAGCCGATGAATTATATTAACACGTTTACCTCCAGTGCTCCAAAGTGACTATGATGACTCAACTTGCAGATGACAAACTGATTTGTGGCCACCTGGCCATTTCTTCCGTCTTTCTTTATCCTCAGTTTTTTTGTTTGGGTTTGGGGACTTTGTTGTGTTCCTTTTTTTCCCTCTGTACTGTTTAGAGCTCTCCTTACATACAGCCTGTCCGCCTCCATCTCTTCACCCTCCTCTGCTATACCTCATCAAATTCTTCTTCAAGCTCAGTTTTTCTGCACTGGGTTTAACTACAGGCTCCCATCAGTCAAGAAATTGAGTTTTGAAGCTCCAGCAACTATCACAGTTGGCTCATCTCTTAATGTTTGGCTTTTCTGATGTGTCCTCTTAAGCAGAAAGAAATGGTACATTTATTTTTTGAGTGGTTATAAACAAGAGGTTATTTTTGTCTTTTTTTTTTTTTTCCTTCTTGCTGAATTCTGTTCCTTAATGCAGACAAGATTCTTTTTATTGTCTCAAAGCAATGTTGGAGTATCTGTGCTCATAGTAAAGGTATTCTGCTCTTATTTTACCACAGTTTGAGTTAATTACTTTTCATTAAATAAAATAAAATGGTCACAGTAGTTTGGGCAAATAGGGTTAGTATAATGTGGAATTTCTTGAATGTGTTCCCCTGTTTTCAAAAAAACCATTATTTTGTATGCCTACATTATATAAAGAGCTTGTCGAAGTGTGGATATTTTTCTTCCAATAACGTGTCAGACTCATATTGCCTAAATTAACACAACTTACCTAACATTTCTGGATGTAATGCCTTTTGAATTAACAGGAAATTCAGGACCTCTGCATGGTTCTGGCCAGTGTGACACTGGATTCAGGGCAGATCTGCATTGTTCTGGAGCAGCAGCTGGTGATTACATGAGGAACCTCTAAAATACCAAAGTGGCACCAGGTGCCACTGTGAGGACATAAGTTTCTCCCCATCACGTTCCCTTGCACATCTCTTTATGTAAATTTGCCATCTGGTCTCCCATTATATTTGAGAGAAGTCTAGAAGTGTGGTCAATACAGTAGCCACAACTTACAATGAGATTCCCTGCATAAAAAGGTATTTGAGAAGGATCCTCAGCTTCATTGTCTCTGCTGGTCACAGTGCTGTTCACTCCAAAGGGAATGACTGTGACTTTTTCTCATGGAAGGACCCACTCTGTGAACTCTAAAATTTATTCAGATGGCTCCAGCCTAGACTGAGGCTACAGCTGGTGAGAGCTTTCCAAACCTGTGTAAAGTGTGACTGTTGATAGGCATTGTTCAGGAAGAAGAAGATATGAAGAATCTCACAGAAATTAGGCAAAAGGGTTTTTCAGTGAAAATTCTTATCACTTCATCTGGTCTGGTCTTTTTTTTTTGGCATTCCTATTTTTTTCTGCCTTGTGGTGCTTCCCTGTTCAGCTGATGATAATAACTAAGACACAGAAGACCATCTTGCACTTCCTTGCAAAATGCACTTGCCCAATCCTTCAAGATGATTCAGCAGTGCAGGAGCTCCCAACCTACTTGAGGTTGCTGCTGAATTTTATGGTGTAAAAGGCCTCAGACTGAAGAATATTCCCTTCAAGTTTTTATTAGCTGTAGGTGTGGAAGGAAGGAACTTTTTCACTTGAGGATAATTTCCTGTGCCCACATTTGACAGGTGTCTGCTGGTTTTAGTTTTGGGTTTTGTTTTTAAAAGATTTCAGGAACTTGTCCATACCACATGTGTTTCCTCACTGTGTAAACCACTTTACTATTGATAAAGCTGTTATTTACTCTCTACATACCCAAAATGGACCAAACAAGCAAACAGAATATCTTTTTATTTGTTTGTTTGTTTAGGTGCTAAATAAAAAGCAATCAACATGAAGGGCTGAATCTTCTTCCTCAAAAAAAAGTCTTTCCATATGATGAGTATCCTGAAGCTGTAAGGATTAGAAACACAGACCAAGCAACCAGCGCCTCTTTTAATTATAGCTGAAGAGCTGCAAGCAGCCATAAACTGCAAGCCAAACAGAGTAATGTATGTCATTAGGGTCACATATATGAAATAAGAACTTTTCTTTTTTTTTTGTCCCCTAGAAGAGATAGGGGAGGAAAAAACAGGGAAAAGTACCCATGTACCCCACATTTTATGTTGCAAAAAAAAAATCAGGTTTATTTGCACTTTTAGATTAAAAAAGAGATGCATCTTGGTATTTTGATATACATAAAAATATATATAACAGTTCCTAGAGAATGAGACAATATTGAATGAACGTGACTCAGAAAATAAGACATTCCTACAGAGACAGTAGAAAGCAGAACCTAAAGTTTAACAATTGTATCAGTTTACCTGACAGAAAAGCTATGATTTTGCTGGCAGTGTTCACTGGGTGGCTTGTGCTATAAGGTACAGGCTCATCTGAAGAGACAGAATTTACAATTTAAAAAAGCTAGTGGCTAGAATTGGTGAAAAAAATTCTGATGGTATTTCTGTCTAACAGAAGATTTGAATTGTGTTGTTAAGATCTGAAAAATTAAAATACAGTAAATTTATGAAAAATATTCCTAGAAGTTAGAATTTGAAAATTACCAAAGAACAAATTTGTGCAGTGTTCGAGGTGGAGAAGTAAGAGTTATGCAATAAAACAATATATTGCAGCATAAATTCCTCCCTCTAAGTGTTCAAAACCAGGTTGGATGGGGCTTTGAACAGCCTGGTCTAGTGAAAGGTCTCTGGCGATTTTAAAGGGGTTGTAACAAGATGATCTTTAAGGTCTTTTCCTACCCAGATTAGTCTATAAAATATTTCTAATGTTAGATCTCACTCCTTAATTATAATAATATTCTTAAGTAATTGAAAAGAGCTTAAAGCTCATGATTCAGCTGAAACAATAGAAGACAAATTTGCTTTTCAAGGATTCCTCATTATTGCTCTATTTTGAGGATCCTGCAGGTGATTCTTTAAAGGGAAGGATTTTTAAAAACTTGTCCTTGGTAATTCCTGAACATATGGCTTGTTCTGTGGGTCCTTTCTGGATCTCTTCCCTTTTTTGCCCAAATTGTTAGGTGCCTGTGAAGTATAGATCCTCACATTATGGAAAACATGATACATGTCTAACATTAGATGCTCAGAGTAATTTGGGACAATACAACGTTCTACAGTAATTATGTTTTCTACATTAAGTCTGTCTTTTAATTATGATATAATGAATTACAGATGACTTTTTTGTTCTTTGTTCTCTGAGCTTCCATTACACAAAATATGATCCTGTAACCTCCCTCCCATTTCTATTCATCCTGTAAACATCAGACTGTAGAATGTCTCTTTTCAGAATGCCTCTTTTCTACGGAATAAACAAGATGACATTTTCAATGATGAGCATTGAAATTGTAATTTTTTTTTTGCCATTAACATGACCAGAAAACAATCTGAGATCATGATAATATTCCAGAGTTGCAAAAAATTTTTTGGGAAATAGTCTCTTAATATTCTCTTTTTCGCTAACACAAATGAAAACTTTACAACTGAGAGAATTTTATTTTACTATATTTAAAACTACTGTAAGAAAGAGATCTTGTATGTCCGTGTGAATGACCAAACTATAAACTGATTTATAGCTAACAATTCTGAAATGACAGAAGAGTAAAAAAATATATATATAAAAATCATTAAATATAATAGGAATCAGAATTTGGAAAGGAAAATGTTTTAATTTCTGAGTAAGCATCTGTTCAAAGATATTAAAAAAACACAAGTATCATAAAATCAGAGAATGGTTTGTGTTGGAAGAGACTTTAAAGATCTTCTAGTACCAATCTCACTGTCATGGCAAGGAAATTGAGCAGCACAGTGACTAGGTTTTAGACAACAGGCTCCTAGACAGATCTCTCTAAATTCAGAGTTCTCTAAAGAACAAAATAAGGGAAAAGTGAAGTGTCTATTCAGACCTATCTTTATTCTGAGAAGATACAGCAAGTCAGCCAATGGGAAACGTAGACAAATTACTGGGTTTAAAAGCTTAAAATTTCTGGAATGTACACTTCTGCAACAAAAATCTACTCCAATATCTGGAGCCCAATTCCCCATGGTATATATCAGTAAAAACTCTTCCAAAGGAGTGAGAAAGTTTCGCTCTTCCCCCTAGAACAAATCAGCAGCAGCACTCCCTTTGCTCAGCTTTATGTCATAGTTCATAGTTTATCTTGATTTCTCCTCTCTGGCTCTGTATTCTGTATTTCCCTGAACCTAGGTAAGTAAGGTAGCAGCACTCCCTTCAAAATGCTGGGGTTTTTTTTGGTTTTTTTGGGGTTTTTTTAGGTTTTTTTACTTGCAGGATAGCACATGAAAAAATGCACCCTAAAGAGTAAACAGGGCAGCAGAATCTCCCAGCATGCACAGATAACTTATGTTACCTAAAGACATCCTAAAGCATTATTCATCTTCCAGACTGAGCACTAGGAAAGTCTGCTCAGCAATATCCTCACCAGGGACAGCTGCACAGCCAGACATTTGTGCATTTCCACCGTCTGCAAAGCTGAGCCTGCAACCTGGTTGTTGATATATTTCCCAAATAAGCAGGAGCCCTGCCTTCAGTGAGCAATTTGGTCTTACTGCTCAGTCCAGTACCTCTTGTTTTCTGTGCTGTTTCTGGCTGTGCTGTGTTCCTGTAGCGTAGATTGTGGATAAAAACCTGGCGACACTCACTGAATAGCAATGGTCCCTGAGCCTGCCTGGTGAGATAAGCTGCTGAGATAAAAGCTTGTGGGGTCAGAGGATGAGTGAGTAAGAAAGAACCTGGCACTGTGGTTTCGTGTTTAGGCAGAAAATTTGGGACAGAGCAGGGCAGGTTTCCAGTCAGGCATGTGTCTAAGTCCCATTAGACCTTAAGTGCCTTGTTCAATCCAAACCTTAATTAGAAACTGTCTTTACCAAATGTCAAAATGTTCCTTTTCCCTTCATAAAACATTAACAACCACTAGAGATGGAGAAAATGGGCTTCATAATTCCCCTCTGTCAACATGTCAGGACTCCAGTCCACGATTTCCTCTGCACTGACTTGCAGGGGGACTTGCATGCAGAGCTCAAATGAGGTAAATAGAGTCTCTGGGTTTGTTTTGTTTTGTTTTGTTTTTTTAATAATGCTGAACACCACTTCTGGTGGTGTTCTTCAGTAAGAAGTCTAAAATACTTGAAAAGGAAATGTTACTACCTGCATCAAACACAATAAAAATAACAAGTTCTCCTGAGACTCTCTCTGAATTTTATGAATTGCTTGTGGAAATAATATTAAGCACCTCTGCCTCTATAAACATGGCCTTATGTTACAGCAATTTTACTGTAATAACAGTGTCAAGAAAAAACACTGTAATTTCTTAAAATAGATTTGCTGATATTAATGTGCTATTTTTTTTTCTAAACATCACAGCCTTGAAGGCATCAGCAGAAGGAATTTACTCAAAAGGTTGAGTGCTGCTCGAGGACTTCACTCAGGTGAAAACACTCCTCGTATCAGACATTCAGTTAATCTAAATTGAAACAGCTCCTTAGAAGTTATTTACCCTAATTACCTGGCCCATATGGTTAATAGTTCTAAGACTGCCCAGTAATGTGGGTTAACTCACCACCATCCTCACAGACTCTAACAGGAGCTGTAGCTGGACTGCTCCAAGAAATACAGCTTTTTAAACTGCTTCATATGGAATAGCAAAGTGCAGAAACAATGAAAATTAGTGAATGCTTTTTGAAAATAACCCATTTAATTCAGTGACAACCTCCAGAGATAATTACTGTGTAATGCAAAAGACAGTGATCCATTTGACCATGGGATGAATAACATATTAAAATGTTTTTACTGTCTTAAATATGACAAAAAGAGTATTCAAGAGAAAGATGCCCTTTACAGTAAGGCAGCACTGTTTTCCCTGTTTCTTTTGAATTAGGGAAAAATGAAGCTTTTAAAGCAGTTACAATAAAAGACCTGCTAAATATAGATCTTAATACGTTTTTTTTTTTCAGAGCATAAATTTTTCACCAACAATGGTGTTATAGACATCTTAAAATGACTTTGATAATTTGACCTTAATTCACTGAATAACTTCAACCAGGGTTTGGTGAGAGAATAAAAACACAGTTCACAGCTGAATTCACAAAAGTACTGGAGCAGACTTTGTTTCTCCTTTATCTGGTGACTGAATGTCCTGCGTAGGACCAGTCCTAGTTCTCCTTAAATGGTCTGGAGCTCTCTTACCATTACCCTCAGGAGAGACGTCCAACACTTCTGCTTTTTTATTTTGTTCTGGTTTTGTTTTTTAAAATGTTTCTAGTTCTTCCTCTTGAAAATGCTTTTTTGCATGAAATATTGCCTGGAAAGGGTCTGGAATCTGGGAAGTCTGTCCCTCAAGATGGTGGTTTGAACACTACCAGGCACTGCAGAATGAACAGTAAAACAGACACACAAAGCGTAACAGCTCAGACAGGACAGACAAAGAAAAACTTCCCTTCAACCTCTCCAGTTTATGGATTTGAGTCTATTGGGAACAGCACTGTGCAAGTCTTCTGTCTGAGCACAGAACTGCTCAAAACAATCTTTCTTGTGTCCTCATAAAACCTTCCCAAGTGTCTGTGTGTCCCTCAATCTCTCCTAATGACTCTGTCCCATTTGCTATGAAATATTTAAATCCTAATTGAGTCAGAAACTTATGCAACTTCATTGTCACTTGAGATCATGAGGTTGACTTCACTCCCAGAAAAAAATTACTAGAGGACTGGATTTCTCACTTTGTTATTAAAGTACCTTAAGAAGAACACCATGGACCATCACTAGCACATTAGAGTTCACTTTTTCTTCTCCTGATTTTTACTTCAAATGTTTATCTATGAACTACTGCATTTTCAGCTATATAAAATATTTTTCTTATCAAAAATTCAAATATCACAGGTTTGGCAGGGAAAAAAACACTGATGCATGCATACATGCACTTTAGTTTTTGATGACATGAAACTTTTCATTTATTGTTTTGGCTTAGCACTGAAATGATAAAGTATTTTTTCACTATCTTACTGAGATTAGTCTTTTTAATTTAAGACATACTTAATTTAAAAAAATTACTCTTCAATAGAATTTAATGTATTAAGCCTTTTTTCTGACCTTTGATTCTTCAACATGTTCTCAAAAGATGGCTCTCAAAAGACTGGCTCCTTTGAGAGACACTTAAACCTTGAAATTGAAATCCATAGCTGGCTCTGACTGTCCTCAAGCACATGACACTGTCAGTCACTTTTGAATGAAACAGTCCCTTGCTTGGCTTTTCCTCAGGCTATGGAATGAACTCCAGCAGGATCCTCAGCCTGTCACAAGCATCACTACTCCCATTCCTAGCTGAAAGGGAAAAACTTGTTGTCTCTGATGAGCAAATAAACCAGAGGAAAGGAGAATGAAAGAGGAAAAGGAAAAGGAAAAGGAAAAGGAAAAGGAAAAGGAAAAGGAAAAGGAAAAGGAAAAGGAAAAGCTACACAAACTTATTTTTCCTTGGGAAAAGATTAGAGTAAAACAAACCTCGCATAGAAGAGTTGTGGCACTCTGGAAGAGGCACAGATGTCTGTGTCTGCAGAACAATTGTAAAATGGTTCCTGTTTTGTTTGGAGAATGTATGTTGCTAAAAAGTCAAAGTTATGTGATACAACAGACCAGCCTGATCTTATTTTGGCAACTTACTGTTTCATATGGTACAAATAATCATAAAACCACATTGCATCTACTTATCATTTTATAGTAGTTGCTTCTTTAACACTTGCCAGTTTTTCCATAATAACATCAGGTATTATTACTATGTAATTGTCAGGCATAAATAATTATAATAAATTAAAACTAAAATTAAAAAACAATAAAAGAAAAAGCTAAACTTGCAAATCCATATTTTCAGCCACCTGTTGAACTATTTGATAACAGCATGAGTGAATTTATATCAGTAACATGTAACTCCCTAGTTAGTCTGCAGTCTGTAATTTTTTATATAATTACAGACTAGTTATTTGCTTATTTGGACTCTGCAAAAAAAACCTTTCTGATAAAACATTGAAGGAGACTTGTGCAGATTTTGTGTTTGAAAATCATTCTTAGAGCTGTCAGGAGAAAGAAAACAAGATGTAATACAGTTATTGAAATTAGAAACTGTTCATCAGTTGCTACATATTTATGGTGATGATAAAAGAGGAGATGCAGATAAAAAATAAAAAATCAATGCAAAGATTTATTGAAATACTACTAAAGTAAACAGGTACTTCTCAATTTCCTCTGGATTCAGATAACAGGGAGCTCTGGGATGAGAAACAGCAAGTCAGTGTGTCAAGTCAGTTTGTTTCAGCTGTTTCTCTAAAGCATGGCCTTGACTTTCTTTTTCTCCATCCCTTCCACTCCCCTTTCACCCTCTTTCCTCTCCTGACCTTCTTTTTTCCTTTTCCCTTTTCTTCTCCCTTTCCTATTGGCTTTCACCTTCCCTTTCCTTTTCCCCTTGCCTTATCATTACCTTTACCTTTCTCCTTTGCCTTTTTCTCTTCTTCAATGAATCACAGAAACAAAAAGAATGCTATTTAATAATCAGATAAATATCTAACTGGCATGAAATTCATGAGCCACTGGATCTTGGGAGAAGAAAGCCCCAGATGAAAGTATCCAAGTATTCACTCAAAAATTGCATATCTCAGATGACAGTAAATCTTGGATGAGTGAGTTGGTACATTGCATTCCAGGAGAACCGTTTTGTAACAACTTTAAAACTGTGATATTAAGGTAGTTCTAAAACACTTTCCCTAAGATGTTTTTCTCTCCTTTTTTTTTTTTTTGGTTTTTTTTTTGGTGTGTGTGTGGTGTTTTTTGTTTTGGTTTGGTTTTTTTTTTTTGTTTTGTTTTGTTTTTGTTGTTGTTGTTTTAGGGTTTTTTAGGCATTTTCTGAGGCATTTGCAGAGGATGCAACATTAATTAAGCCACTCTTTAGCATGTCTGCCTGAGCTTCTGCAGTGATGTGGGTCAGTCTGGAGTACAAATGCAGGCTGGGAGGAAAATGGATTGAGAGCACTCCTGAGGAGAAGAACTTGTAGGTGTTGGTTGATGAGAAGCTCAACATGACTCACCAAGGTGCACTTACAACCCAGAAGGTCAAACATGTCCTGGGATGCATCCAAAGCCCTGTAGGCAGCAGGTGAGGGAGAGGATCCTGTTCTTCTGCTCTGGTGGGACCCCACCTGCATCCAGCTCTGAGGTCCCAGCACAGGAAGGACATGGAAATGTTGGAGTGGGTCTAGAGGAGGCCACAAAGCTTATCAGAGGGCTGGAGAACCTCTCCTGTGACAATCTGAGAGACTGGGCTTTTCAGCTTGGGAAAGAGAATGCTCCAGGGAAGTCTTGTAACACCTTCAGTGCCTAAAAGGACAGCAAGAAAGGTGGAGAGGGACTTTTTACAAGGGCATGGAGTGATAAGACAGGGAGAAATTCTTTAAACTGAAGGATATTAGGTTTAAATAAGATATGAAGAATTCTGTATGGTGAGGGTGGTGAGGCACTGGAACAGGTTTCCCACAGAAGCTGTGGCTGTCCCATCCCCAGAAGTATTCAGAGCCAGGCTGGATGGGGCTTTGAGCAACATGGTCAAAAAAAAAATGTTGTCCCTGCCAATGGCAGGGATATTGGAACTGCATGATATAGGAAGTATTTTCCAATCCATATCTGTCCTTGGTCCTATGATTCTGTGATAAATATTTGTAAATCTGCACTTTACGACTTTTACCATTAAGATCTGAGTACTACACATCAATTAAGAGAGGAAATTGTCATCTCAGTCTGGTGAAAACCCATTAGAGACATGCTATTTTATCTGGAACTGATCCTTAATGGTGAAACTTGTAATGTTTCAACATTCCTATAATATCTGATGACTGATTTGCCAGATTATTTTACTTCTTTCTCATAAGAAATGGAACAGATAAAACAGGAAGAAAAATAAGCAAAGCAGGATAGATAAAATAATTCCCTTAATGTTAAGTAGAAAATTCTGAAATAGAAGGAAAACTGGAATGCAGTTTGGAAGCTAATGAATAATTCTTTAAGTTAGCTCCAGAATCTGATGTGCCTGTGAATGGGTTTTATGGATTAGATTCAAGATCCCTGGAGAGATGAAATGATTTCTTGGTAGGGAGAAATTTGTGTCTAGAGCTAGGCTTTATGCTGGAAGGTGAAGAAAATTAATGAGGAACATGAAATAAATCACCTTTGGAATTGGAATCACTGTAAAACAGTGTCTTTTTCTCCTATTTCACAGAATCACTGAAGGGCTGGGGCTGGAAAGGCCTTCTGGAATTCATGTGGTTTAACTCACATGCCTGCTTGTGCAGGTTGCTCAGAGCCACATCTGCTTGGGTTTTCAATATCTGAAAATATAAAGACTCTGCAGCCTCTTTGAGCCACCCATGCTACTTCTTACTTCCTTTCACTCCCCGATCAGATTCAGCTCCAGGTGTGTTTTGACTTTTCTAATCCCACCCATACATCATCCTTGGATAGTCTCTGTATTTTGCTCTTGGGTAGTTCCTTGTTTCTGTTACTTGCACACTCCCATTTATTCTTTGAGTTTGCTGGGAGATTCTTGTTCACCCATGAAGGCTTCCTGCCATATTTGCCTGATTTTCTGTTTTCACGATGGTCCAATCTTGAATTTGGTTGTGATGCTTGAAAATCAACCAACTCTCCTGGACCTGCTTCTTTTCAGGACAGTTTTTGATGGGATTCTTCCAAACAGAACACTGCACTTGCCAAAGTCTGCTTTTCTAAAGTCCAGGACCATGGTCCTGATTTTTGGGATTTTTTTTTATTTCCCAGCTTCCTCCTCTCCAGATACAGAGCTCAACCATGTAATGGCCATCATTCTCCAAGAAAATTTCTGGGTTTGTTGTGCTCTGCTGTTTTGGTCTACCCACAGATACTAGAGGAGTCAAAATCCCCCAGGACAAGCAGGTCCTAAATGTGTGAGACTTCTTCCAGTCACCTGCAAAAGAAGATGAATAACAAACATATTAGATTGTACAGTGTATAATACTGACCTGAGATATTAAATAATTGAGATATTTTTGTTAATTTATAATTGTTATTATTAATTGTTAAAACAAACAGACAAAAAAATCAGAATTTCAGTTCTGATCTTATAATTAACCTTCTACACTGCTGCAGAATTTTATTTTGAACATTTTTATACTGTAATATACAGTCACAAATAAAGAAAGAAAAACATTCTTGTATTAATGGAAAAGTGTTCTATAGTGTGGGTGATGGTATAAGAAATCAACAGGAAACATTTTCTTTAAATTAATATTATTAAAGAAAAAATATAGAATGGTTTGGATTTCATTAAATATGAGCTTTTAAGGGAAAAAAAATAGTGGAAAAAAAATTCCATTTGTATTCAGTAACAATTGTGCAGAAGTTTAATCAGTGGTGACCAACACTGTCATTGTATTACTCACAGTGGTCAGGTAATTGTGCCCCACTGAGTGAAAAATACAGTTAAGATAAGGAAGAAAACAGAAGACAAGCAATTTCATTTTCTTGTGTGATACTCCCAGACTGCATCAATGAACATGGTATGAATGTCAAATAGGGGCTGGTTGTATTCCATCCTGAGGCTGCACACATACATTTACTCCATGTTGTTCCATTTCATATCATGCTCTGGAATTTTCTGATTCTTGGAGAAGACACAGTCAAATCAGCCCTTCATTGGGTCTGCTCTCAAAATCTTCTTTCAAAAACAGCCCTGGTTGCAACACTGAAATCTGTCTGTGTCTCCAATAAATAAGGACTAGAGCAAATAAATGCTGAGGTCAAAATACAGTGCTTAGGGAGAAATCCTTTCTGGGAAAAAAACAAAAAAAAAAAGAGGGGGAAAACAAAAAAACAAAAAAAGTCATCCTAAAATTTATCCGAAACAAGTCTTATGACTTCAGGTGAAATCTTCCTCCAGATCCAACACAGAAATTCTTTGTCCTCTGTCTTTGCTGAGCTAACACTGAGACACTTTATCTATAAATTTCAGAATGTCCAAACCAATCATGCCTGAAACAAGGGCTCTTGACAAGTCCAATTTATTTTCTAAATGTATCACTTGTGAGGATGATTTATGTTAAAATGCAATTAAATAAGAAACTAGACTTTTTTATTTCTAGAGAGTGAGATATTTAGGTTCTGCAACAGTCTCACACTGATTTTCATATCTCAACACATTAGAAAAGCCTGAAAAAATGTCTTACTGATGGCTTGCTTCCCAAGCTTACCCAGAACTAAGCTACTGAATAATTAGGAATAAAAAAATGTTAAGGATATGGGTGATGAAGAGGTAGACAAGAGCTTCTTCAAGTAAGGATGTCCAAAAAGACATATGAATTAATTATGAAACCTTACAGAGATTTCTATGTTTTAAAATTAGCTTATCAATGTATTAAACATTGAGTAGACAAGAATGAAATGTCAGTCTTCCTTAGATGAGTTTTATACACACCAGGCTTTACAGTTTGACCTGTAAGTCCTTGAAAATTTGAACAAATCTGGCTTTGCCACGGCCTGGGTTGAACAAGAGGCTCAAAAGGGATGCAAGGCTCAGTTTATCTTAGAGTATCACTCTGAAAATTGCTGGCAGAGGTCAGGTATCCGTGAATCACTGAACTAAGCAGATTTCTTGACACTTATCCCAAGTAATGCATCACAATCTTCAGTAAAGGGCCAACAAAGAGAAGCCATAACAAGCCAAACAGGTCTGAAATATTATGCTTTCTTTGAGCTGTCTGGGCTGCTCTCCTGTGCTTTCTTTTGAATGTTCTTCTGTGGCAGCACAAATACATAAAACCATGAAAGTTAAAATTTTGCTGTATAGGCAGGACTGCTTTTAGGGAGAAGATATAAATCCAAAGCTGACAGCATATTTAATTTTTCAGCCTCCTTAATTTAACATTCATCATACTATTAACCATTTAGTTCACAAGTCATTCCCTATCCAGACAAGATTTGCTTTCCCAGAGACATATTTTCTGTTTTTTTTTCTAAAACTTAAGCTCCCATTTGTGGTTAAAAATAAACAGTAACTCTCCCGAAAAAAAAAAAAAATCTGTTTTATAATGAATCACCTATGATACTATGCAAACAAAGAAAGGAAGAAAATAACCCAAGAATAAGCTTTCACATATCATTTTTTATGAAGGAAAAAAAATCAAAATTCACACCACTGAGTCAAAAGGTGCCAGCTCATTTAAACCTCCAATATCTTAGATCAGCTCTGCACAGGAATCACAGTAGAGTTGCAGGCTGTTATTTGCTCCATCTTTAAATGTTATTTAAAGCTGCCTACGACTGGAGCTCCAACTCTCAGAGATTTAAAAGAAGGAGCATGAAACAGCTGTTCATTCTTCCATTTCCAAGAAACACATTTCAGATGATCCATGGTTTCATTTAAAGTTGAAAGGCCCAGAATAAATATGCCTTGTAGGCTAACCAAAAGTTAATTTGCTATCAGTTGCCAAGGCAGCCACTTGCCAATGCTCCCAGTTTTAGCAAAATGCTGGGCAGAAACTGTAGCAAAAAGGGGAAGTAGGATTCATGAATAGCATTACCTCAGAGAAAAGCACCATTTCTAAACAGACTTTGCTTCTAATCCATCAATAAGGAACCGAGTTCTAAAAACACCTTGGAATTACATTTATATGCAATTGTGTGGAACAAATCTAATTATATTCACAATTATAAGACTTATTTATAGCAGAGACAAACTGCTAAAATGCATAATGTAAACCATAGCAAAAAGAGTGAGAAATAAATTCAAAGACTACAGGGAAAACATTTTATCTGAAGTTAAAATGCAAGGAAGGAAGAAACCACAGGATTTCAAAACACTGTTTAGAAGGAAGTTCTTTTGGGTGGCTTTTTTTTTTAAGGTTTGTGAATTATTTTGTTTAGTGAAAATAAAACTTCTCCAGATATTTGTGTGGAGAGATTATACCACTGAAGGAAGAATTATACCACACAGTTGGATAAAAAGACCACAAGAAATCGAGCAAGGTCTGTCCAGTCTCTGGTCAGGAGCACATGGCCAGAAGGTATCACGGAAAGGAGTTAACACAGACTTTGCCATGCTGGAAGGACACACACTGCTTTGTCTCAGAATGTCAGCCTAAGGGCTGCTCTAAACTACTGCTGCTGACTTTGTACTTTAAGAGATGGAAAGAATTTGCTCCAAAGGCACCTTGCTTATTTTAGGCATCTGTTACAGGAGGCAATTATAATTTTAAAAATATTTCTGTAACCTCACTAAGGAATTTGCCCATGGAATTTGCTTACACTGAAAGCTTAAATTGTAAGTACCTATGATAAATCAATTAAAATTGTATCCTTTGCATGCACTGCGGAGCCAATCTATTGAGAAATGAAGTTTCAGTACATGAGCCAGATTACCTGGCTGGTCTCAGCTTAAAGTCATTTGGTGGAGTCCTTCCAAAGACATGTTTAACCATTCATATTTTCCTAAAGTTTCTTACCCCCAGTACCTTTTACAGCAATATGTCTGCAGTATTTTGGAAGGCTCTTAGGAAGGTCACAGGGGAGAAACAATTAATTTCTTTTATGACCTTGATAACATGGAAAAACCTGTTTTATGACTAGTCCCTATGAACTGTCTAACCTTCCTAAGAACTTGTGCACTGAGGGGCATGGGGGGAATTCTTGCTTGCAAATAATCTTTTCATATTCTGATGGCCAATATACGCCTCAACGAAAATCCCAAAACACAGGGAATTATCTCTGACAAAAGCTCCTAATCCAGGAGTTCTTTCATCTATTGCAGAAAGCCACTTAAACCTGACAGGGTGCCTGCAGCACACCAACCAAACATGGTTTACAATTAGCTGTTGATTTCCACAGTGGTTTCCTGGGCACTGAGTCCACAAACCCATCATCTTAAGTGCTACCTAAGACAACCTTGAAGTCCCAAAATAACCTCACACCCTGTGGCTGCTGGCAGTCCCTGAATGGGAGGGAGAAATCCACGTGTATGCTGAGCTCCAGATCACTTCCAAAGCACAACTTACAAACAGATGTTCACCATTATGAAATCCTCAGCAGCCAAATGTTATTTCAGCCTAAACTTGCTGAAATAACAAATCCACACTGAGTAAGCAAAGCCTCTTGTTCTGCAAAGCTTGTGAAATTACCATAACACCTGAAGAAGTGACGTCACCCCTCCAAAACCAAGATTATCCAAGAGTACAGATCAGGACCAGAGACACCTGCACTACTGTGGTATGATGTATTGTGGCAGTGTAATATTGTGCAGTGTAGATATTTTAATTTTTGCCTACACTGGCTGTTTTTCACTGCTTGCAAAACTTTCCCATTGTCCTCATCCTCTTGGATTCACACAGAACATTTCATTTCTGACAAAGACACAGAAAAAGACATCAAGAGTGTACTTTACAGTTTTTCTTTTGTGATGTATGTTTTCAGGAATAAATATGCATTTTGCAGCACTGCTGAGAAAACACTTCAACCACTGAGAGAAATACTGTAGACCTGGCTGATTATTCAGTGTAAATAAAGGTAACATATCCTGAATCTGTACAAGTCTCTTTCAGACTAATAAACCACTTGCAGTAAAAATGACAGTAAAGAAAAAGAGACGGGATGTTGCATGGACAACTGAATTGTGGCTCATGGACCAGGATAGTATCTGGATCAGGATGAGATGTCATGACCTGGTGGCAATAAAAGCATGAGGTTCTCTGGGTGAAAAGGAGGAAGTCAGCTCCAAAAGTTCTATTGAAGGTAAAAACTGTTGTCAACCTTGGAAAGTGGTGGTGTATTCAGCTTTACAGGAACACAGCTATATTACCTACTTCCTCCAAGACAATGTCATCCTCCCTTTGGTGGAATGAAGCATATCATGAATCTTATAGAGATCATGGAGACTGATTCTGGCAGTTTGGCCATCACTAACACAAAATACTGACTCCCAGTGTGCTTGAAGTGAACCTGAAATAAGAATATATTGTTGAAGTTATGCCTGGCTCTTAGTCCAGTTCTCCAGATGGTTTAAGTCCATGAAGTTGAAGCAGAATTTGAATTTATAAAATAAAACTGAATGGAAAGCACCAAAATAGTCGTTTGGATGCAAACCCGAGATGGAGATTGAGCATATTTTACACAGATTCTACTTCATTTTAAATATTACAGCTCCTAAATACCTATAATTGGGCAATTATGAAAGAGAAAAAAGAATGATAGTTTATGTGTAAGCATTACAGAACAATGATAGACCATTAATTGAAGTGCTAATTACCTTTCACAAGTGTTTTATGAGCAGATAGCTTCAAATATACAGCTACGAGCAACACTCGGAGCATTATTTCCATCAAAGCTTCTAGGCTGAATTACACCATTGTTTTTAGGTGCTCTATCTCCCTTCAAACAGCCTGCACATTTAGATACTTGTTTCCATGGAGCAATCTCTCATTTTTATCTTACATTTACTTCTCCACAATGGAGAAACTCTTTCCTGCCTCTGCTATTCATATTTTTTGGAAGTCTACTCTGTAGTGCTGCCGTGATGTAGAACTTTAGCTGGATGAGAAGAAGCTGCCCTGGCTGAGAATTTCACAAAAACATAAAAAATCCAAAAAGAGTGAATCTACCCTCAGAAGTGTTTGGTTCCAGGACTCATCCAATGAAGGCAAGACACCTGTGAAGGTAATTAAAATTCTTCATGAGAATAAAGACGGGAGACTCAAGACTGAAATAAATGTCTTCCTTGAAAATGAAAGAAAGTATGAATATGATTAAAACTATTTACAAAAGCAAGTTCATCAGAGAAAGAAAATTTATTCGAAATCTCAGAGATTATTTTTTAACTCTGTATACTTCTTTATTGATAGACTGAATAAATGAATATTTATTGTAAATGAATTTACACTTTGCACTGGTTCGTTATCTCTTCTCTTGCCTCTGCTGCCACACATTGCACTCTTTGAGACTGGGAATTTTGGCAAGTGGTGATTTTTGCCTCCTATTACCTTTTTTGGTGGTCTTTGTCCCAAAGCCTTTGATTTGAATGCAGTTTTGGCTCATATGAAATCAGTTTTTCAGAAACATAAAGATGGACAGATGCTTTGGATCCCTCATTTGCATATGAGGCTTTCTGTGCATATACATGCAAATGAGTGTGTTTATCTGCATATGTTTGGTAGTGTGACCCTATTATGAATTTCTATCATTGACTGGATTTTCTTTTTAATTATCCTCAATAATTACTTGGTATTTGGAGTAATCATATAAAAATATTGTTTGTTGTAATGTGCTGACATTGGAGACTAGAAATCTGGTGACTTGGAAAGCTTTGTGTCTTAAGGACTAGCCCAAGAAATTTAGTAATTTTACAGAGGAATTGTTATCACAGTTGGTTGTTGATAAATACCCAAGGACACACACAGGACAAAAACTTATTTTGATGGACAGAAAGTGGTAGAGGAACTAGCAGGGGTATTGATAACATCTGACTGAGGAAATAGCTGGGGGATTAACTCCTTCTCATCACAATGCTTATTCAAGTGGAGGTTGCATGCACACCTCATAAAGAAGGTTCACTGTTGTTGGAGTTAATAAGTGGTTTATTTCATGAATGTTCATCAGAAAGACAATCCTGGGGAAGGCTCTGAAATGGCCCATCATGGTGCCAGGAACAGCAGAGCTGTGGTGTTTACCCAAAACCATCTGGAAGATTACAGTGAGATAAAGATACTGGCATTATTTGCTTAGATTGAGTCATTAGTCCAGGTAAGAGACACACACCATACACACCCCATAAGTTATAAATATGTTTTACAGGCCCAGTGCCAAGTGTTGGAGATCCCAGGATCCACCTAACAAAATAAGTTACCAAGAAAGGAACTTAGGCTGGCCTAGCAATCTGCAGGTTTCATCTGCCTTGGACCTAATCTATTGATGAAGCAAGACAGACTGAGAGAGTTGTAGACTTGCAACAAGTAGGATAGAAACAGAAGTGTAAAAGAAACAAAGTGGAAAAGAAAGATTAAATTAGTACTGAAAATGACAAAATCCACGTGATGATGTGGGTCTGTTGCCTAAATTGCAGTTCTGACTTGGGGAAAGAGAAAACAGAACAAGATTTTTTCCTTATTTTAATAGGGAATTTAAGGTAAATCTAAGAATGGATCAAGCAGGTTCTGATATATTGAATGATTTCCTAATGGGGGCGGGGTGGGGGGGAGGGAGGATAAACCAGCAAAATTAGATTTTTTTTTTGAAAAGTCAGTTATCCATTGTAGAATATTTCAAATGATCAACCAGTCCCATAAGGTGTTGTATATACAGAGGTTATTCTTGGGTGTTCCTTGAGTGCAGCACAGATACCTGTGCATGTCCCACTGGGTTTCACATTTACTCCCTTGGCCTTTATTAATCTGCCTAAAGAAGCAGCAAATCCAAGGTTCCTTCCATTGACATCAGTGAGCTCTGACAACGGCCCAAGGCTGTCTGTGCTGTAAACTGGTTTGCACAGGTTGATTCCTGTGTCTGCCTAAGACTGCCAGTAAGAAGGAGTGTATTCTATGCAGTCAGACTGCAGAAGAAAGGATTCTTCCAGTCAAAAAGACATCTGGACAGAACTCATGAAGGTCAGCAATCCAGACACTGTTGAATCAAATACAACTGAGGTGCTGAACAACGTCCTGACACTGTGAGCCTGGTATACACAAATATCCCCAGAAGAGTAGCACATGTATAGGGTCAGACTCCAAATTATGGCTCCACTCTCCCCAAGGAAATATCTTAATGACCACAGGCTCTGATGAGCTGGTGCTCACACAGCAGGAGGGGAAAGAAAAGGACAGGAAAAAGGCACCATGAATCAAGCATCTCATTGGTATCAGGAGGAAGACAGAGCCAGCATGTGACATATATCAGAGTTCTGCTCTCACAAATTGTTTTGCTAACGATTAGTCAAACTAAAATAACAGATTCAGTGAGTTTTGCCATACTGCCCCTCCCTCATTCCTCCTCTCATGGTGCAGTTTCTACTGTGTCTCTCCAGTCTCCTACTGAGATAAATGGGAAAAGCTGACCCTCCTGCTGGAAATTAAAACACAGGGAAATGTTAGAGAAAAGGATCACAGCCAAATAATTCTGTGCTGTGTCAGGTTCCAAAGGAGCGGGAAAATATGCAAGAGTGGGAGAGAAAAGAATGCAAGAATAAGGCAGAAGAGCATTATAGATACCATGGCTTAAAAACCTTATGGTAATCATCCATTCTGACCCATGTAACACAGGTGATAAAATTTTACCCAACAGTTAACTCCCAAAATTGAGCTTTGGCAGTTGATCTGCCAAAGATAGCTGGATGACCTTTTAGAGGTAGAATCTGTCCTGAAGAGGTTGGATGGAGAGAGAACTGCCCTCACCTCTGTGGTGGTGTGTGCTCCCACCACCAGCTTTGTCCATAACCCTGAGTGGGTTATGAGTGGTTACCATGAGTGGTAACCATGTGGTGGCTGCACCCAGTGTACTCTGGGGTTTGGGGGACAGATGGTGACATGGTAGCCAAGGGCTGTCTGGAATGATGACCCAGATCACTTGCTGATATGCAAATATAACTTTATGACAATCACCTTATGTTCTAAACATTGGACAGCCCAGGGCCCACTGAGCTCCCCTGCAGGGCACTGGGCTGCACACCAGGATCTCCCCTCGAGTGGTGACCCCTCTCTGGGTTTATCCTCAGGCCTGAGAGATTCCTTGCCGCACCAGGATTCCTCTCAAGGAAAGGGTTCAGAAGGCAAGGGGGTCCTTTTGGATCTCAGTAGGAGGGTATTCCTGACAGCCTCATCAGACCCCATCTTCTATGCAGTAAGGAATCAAGTGTACCCTGATGTCAAATCTTGTTAAACCAATGTGGCATTTACCACTGAATTTGCTAACTCACTGGTTTATATCAGCAAAGTGTATTGCTGCTTCTCTCTTATGAGTGAAGTGCATGACACCCTCTGTGACAGCCTCATAATTAAAGAAAAGGAAGGCAGAAAAACAGAACAAGAAAGAGAAATAGCCCTGCAGTGCAGGAACATTGAGGAATCTCCACCCGAACTGGATTAGTATGATCTCAAAAGAGTGCTCTGAAACCCAATTCCTCTCAGTGAAAGGATAACAAGCAATGGGGAAAATTGAAATACAGGAAGTTATATAAGAAAACATATTGTTACTGTGAGGATGGTTGAACACTAGAGCTGTTCAGCCAAGAGAGGTTGTGGAGCCTTGCATCCTTGTTATATTCAAAGCCAGGCTGTACATTGTCACAAACCTATTTTAATTGTCAATGCTTTTGACAGGGGATTAGACTGGAAAATCTCCAGAAGTCCCTTCTCATTTTAATAATTTTATGATTCTTTGAATGAAAGTAATGGTCTGTAAATGTATCTGATTATTGTTTATTTAACATAAAAGCAAAGAGATGGTGAAAAATAATGAATCACACCTAGACACACTAACTGACCCAGGCAGGAGATACCAGGGTCTCAGATCACAGGTCAAATGACTCTACTGTTTTTTTTGACAAGGTTTTGATAGTGTAGGGCTGCACGTGTGGCTTTTGCGAGAAGACACAAGGAGCTGCCCCCAATATCAGAGAGAATCAGCTTCAATCAGCTTTGACAGATCTGTCACAGGCCATCACCAATTAAATTAATCTTTAATGAGTATATTTTGACCATTTGATTAATGCAATTTAAGTGTTTTGAGTATTTCTTTGGTGATTTTCCTGTCCTTATATTCACTCATGAGATTTTTGGTCGGGTTTTGCCCCCGTCCTGCTGAGGAGTGGGAGTGATGGAACAATTTGGTGGACACTTGGAAGTCATCCAAGGTTAGCCCCACGACAAGAATTAGTGAGGGAACCTCCCAAGCAACAAGAGGGTGAAACCAGAACCCCATGGGTCTTGGGTTGGTCTCGATGATCTTTAAGGTCTCCTCCAACCAAGTCATTCTGTGAATTCTGTGGATTAATGTCCACCAGATTTGTGTTCCCTTAGCAATAAGAATGTACCTCTAAATTTGGAATATCTTCCTGAACATGTTTGTTTGACTGAGCTATAGCTTACGCTCTGGCTTTTAAAAAGCCATGGTATGAGTCCACTGGAGTTAAGCACAACAGGGGTAGGAGTATTGAACAAATGCAAAGTGGCTTTTTTGGAGCTTTTCAAAATATTTGCAAGTAAAGAAGATGTAAGATCTAATTAACTCATTTTGAGGGCACTCACCGGATCACAACCTGTTTTCTTCTAATCTATGTTGTATCAGCACATATGTAGCACAACAGAGCTCCAAAGACATATTAAAACTAGCTCTGCAACATGGAAACTATGTTTTTTATCCAAAACTCTTATCAATAACATGTATTCTAGGCTCAGTTCAGTAAAAGAGGCTTCAATCCCTTCCTGTGGGATTCCTTGGTAAGAGGTCTGTTCTTGTTGCCTCAGTGACTGTTTGCAATCACCCACACAGGCATCATATTGTCACATACCTAGTCTGTACACATACTACCCACCCTCATCTTTAATGTTTTTTAAGGAGGAAACGACATAAATATATTACATTCCCCCACTCAAGATCACTTGTTTTTTCTGGGGCTTGTCGAATAGAGCAACCAGCAACAACTTTTGTCCGTGCAGTGCAAATACAACAGCACAGATTCAGTATTGCGTGTTCCTCCTGTATTCATTTTTTCCTTTCTTGACGGACAGTTGGTACTGAAGGACATTTCTTTATGCAGTTTTTGTTTAGACAAAAACTTGTCGAACTGTTGACCTTGTTTCTTTTCTTCAGGAAGATCCCATTTCATCATGTATGGTTCTTCAGAACAAAAGTTTTGTTATTCACCAAGACAGCAGACTAGTCTCCTACTAAAGACCAAGCCATTAAATTCTTCTATTTTTGACTTTCAGGTTGAAGTTCCTTTTTTTCATTATTCACTTTCTTTATAAGTCTTTTGCTTTTACTTACGCTGAAACAAGGTTATTTCAAGGCTAGCATTTCTTACCCTGCTGGTCAGAGTGGAACCCAGTGGGTTGGTTATAATTCAGTTCTCCTACTTCCCAAAGAAATGGTTCAGTCACTATGCTGTAAACACATGCACACAGGTTTTTTGTTTTGTTTTGTTTTGTTTTGTTTTTTAATTCTGTTTATTCTCTAGATCATCTAGCACAGTGGTTTTCAAAATTTGCATTGTGGAATTCCACGCCTGAGAGCCTTATAACCTGTAAGAGGTTGCAACCACATTTAACAGCTCTTTCATCAGCACGTAAAATCAATGAGTTTTCCTCTGCCAAAACACATTTTTCTGGGACACATACTCTCTGTCTAGACATTGTGATTTTCTTTAATTGAGCCCTGAAAATGACATTTTAAATAAGAGATAGAATATTGTACTGAGTAAAAGCTATGCAACATCAGACTTTGATGCCTGCCAGAAAGACTTGCAGCTTTTAAAAACTTCAGTTGATGCTCTAGAGCAACCACATCCTTTGTGATTTCCCCTTCTTTCCAGGATGGTCTCAGAACTGAAGTGGCATGGTTGCCTTCTTTGCTTACATTTCAAGGAGAGCTTGTAAAATGAAAGTGATTTCACAAGATAAGATTACATCCTGTGCTTTTCAAATTGTATAAATGGTCTTAATTTGGCAATTTTACAATAAAATAATTTCATTTCTAAGAAGAAGGAAGAAAAGCTTTTGTGACAAACAAGACAAACAAATCAGAGGCCAAGAGAAAGAATTACTTTGCTTCATACAGAAAAATGTTTTTTATACTTGAGTTCATCTTTTTTGAAATAAGAGAGAGAAAGGAGGATTCGCTTTTATATGATGTCATGTTGGCTGTGTTTTTCATTAGAGCATCTTTAGGGACAGCTTCACCTGCAAATGAGGATTAAGTAGCATAAGGGATGTCTGTGCAAAGCATTTATTTCTCTCTATCTCTTGGATGCCCATAGCAATTAAGAGTCATCTACAAGTTCTCAGAGGCCATGTAATTTCTTTCCCAAAATTCCCAAAATGAGACTTGGTTCAGCCCTCTCTGATACCTGTATTTTCTATATTTATAACCCTGAATACACTGTTGGCCCCTAAGGTTGTGAAAGGGTCTTTTTTCCCATGTGCTATAGTGAATCCCCTACCACATATAGTCCAATTGAGATGTCAGCCAGAAAGCAAATGTGGGGAAGCAGAGAATACACAAATGATAAAAACACAGAAAGTCTTAATATAGCTGCTGTGAAGACTAAGTTTTGCACAGCTCTTATCTTTGTCTGTAACACACAAGGAACTAGATATAAATAACATAAAACCTGGTCTAGTGGGAAGATGGCCCTGACCATGGCAAGGGGTGGGAACTGTAGGACTTTTAAGGTCTGTTCCAACCCAAGCCATTTAATTGTTCTCTGAACATCTAGGCACCAACTCAGGCTGAATAAAGCAATGAAAACCTGATTTAAGACTTCCACAACACCATCAGCTCAAATCTGCTGCTCATTTCTGACGGCACTTTGTTAGATGATTATATAAATTATCTGATTGCTTTCTCAAAATGATAATACTATAAACTTGGAAAAGTTATTTGTGTTATGGTTGGTTTTTGTTTGTTTGTTTGTTTTAATTTTATGTGTTCCTCTTCTTCTTAGCATGACTCTTTTAAACTTCTCAAAACCAGCTTGTTTGGCAGCAATAAAAGAAAGGGAACACCTGAGCCTATTCCAAGAGAATCGGTGTTAACATGCTCAAAGAAACTAAGAGAAAATCACTCAGAACAAATAAAACTGTGTTTTTTCTTTTTTTTTTTTCTTCACTCCAGAGTTACCTGTCTTTGTGGTTCAGACTAATAACTTGTCTCACACACACATCCCTTTTGCATGGGGTAAAGGCAAGTGATGACATTTGAAAAACAACAGGGGAAAAATGCGCATGTAAGAGGTAAATATAAATCTGACTCAGAGGTAAAGATCAGACTGCATTTGCCTTCACAGGCCCAGACAAAAATCTAATATGAGGGCTTTTCTAACGCTATCTTATCATATGCACAAATTTCTGCTTTCACCTTTCAAAAAAATTTATACTGTAGCTGTGTGTCTTCCCATAAAGTTCATGAGTGCCATGCATTTCAAACCCACAAGTTGGCTGCTTTGTGAATTTTAGCTTGAATGTCTCCTTTTGATCAGAGCAGGTGTCTGCAGAAACAACCCCCAGCTTTGCAGCTCAATTGCCTTAAATAAAGCTGATAAATCCATAAGGAGGGCAGACTGCTAAGTACTTATTTACCAACCTCTCTGCTGATTGAATTAACAACAAGACCAAGATGTCATAAACAAGAGTAAGTTAGTCTACATAGCATTACAGTTTTCCAATAAGCAGAGCAGTGACATAATAAAATAGAAAAATAACATCTTACTTGCTTGGAATGCAGAAGAGTGACTTCCATATTTCTCTCCATATGAAATAAAATTTAAGGGGAAAAAAAGGAAACACATTTTAAAATATTTCAGGAACATTCAAAGATATCAGGAAGTAAATAAATTCTTCTGAGCATTTGGTTTTATAGAGCTCAATCATCTACAAGTACAACATATGTAAGATATAAAGCCATAATTAAGCTTTCCGATGTAGCATGCCATTTCCCAAATGTTCCTTAAATATAACCATTAAAAATTTCCTCAGACATAACCACCAAAACCCCAGTAATCACATGGTTAGTATTTCACATATTCCTTGAACAGGATTTCATTAGTGCTGGTCTTTCAGGAAGAACAAACAACTTTTCTTTCACCCCTCACTATGCCTGTTGGACAAAATTTCCCTGGGGAAGGACTTTTGTCTTAGAAAAATTTAGCCATTTATTTTAACTTCATAGGTGGAAGCAGCACCCACATTGAGTTTTACTTAAAAACAAGTGATTATTTGTCTTTTAATAACTTCCTGTTTGACTTCTCTGAAATGTGTTAAAGATTTAAATCCCTGCTTTCCCCTATGCTCTTCCTATTTTTTGTACTTATAATGATGAACAAAGAATGTTCAACCTGTACAGTAGAATAAAATTTAGGAAGGCATATTCTCCAGGCTTTGCAATAATTATGTGATGAGCTGGCTTATGTACAAACCAGAAGACTTGTGCCTGAGCATTTGCTGGTGCTTGGGAGGTAACTGCCCCAGTCTTTGACTGACTATTACTGTGGTAATTTTGAGAACTCTTCTGAAATAAACTGCAAACGTTTAACTGAAACAAATTCACCTGGTAAGCTGAGAGAAATATATTTTAGAAATACCTTCAAAATGCTTTTTCTACATCAGATTTTTGTCATGTGTATGTATTCCAACCATGGACAGCAACCATCACCCACAACAAAATAAGAAGGGTGCTTTGTTTATGCATTTGTCTTTCTCCAGGACTTTGCCATTCAGTTTCATCTCTGACATGTTATAGTTCCTGACAGGGCCAGTAGTTATTTCTGGAGTCAGATGATTACTTCCCAATTCTATGTCTTTATATTAAGCTGATGACCAAAAATATCTTCTTGAAATTGTATTAATCTTTGCACTAATTATATAATTTCATTACTACCTTCTCCCCATAGGAGACAGCAATTCTTTAAAGGTAGCTTCAGTTTCCTGAATTAGAATGGTCTGAATTGCTCTTTGGTTATTTAATGTAACCATCTCTAAAGTTTGCAATTATTTGGCAAATGGAATTTTGTTTCAGAAGCTGTTAGCTGTTCTGGGAAAGACATCAAAAGGAGAAACAGCAATAACATGCCCCTTAAATATTTTCCTCTGCATAAGTAGATCCAGGTCATATAATCACTTTTAAAATCAAATACAGCATCATTTATGTATTCTGGTTCCTCTCATCAATGAAGTGGCTATTTCTGTCCTAAGTAGCTTTACCAGTAGTTTATTATATGAAAGGAATATTATTTTTCCCCTGAAGAGATACAAAAGAAATTTAATAAAACAAAACAAAAATGCCTAAGGAATTTTTTTTAATTCCCTTCCATTGTGAAGTAGTTTTATATCAGCTGCTGGTTCCAAAATCCACTTCATATTTTGGCAGGTTAAAATCAAACTGGTTGACAATGCTATATATAACTGGAATTAATTTTCTATCACATAGTTAAAAATAGTACAAACAGTAAGATACTTGTCAGTGACCAGAAAAATATATTTTTTTTACTGGGTTCATCTGTTTTATTCTCACATGATTCCCAAGTTAAAATTCTGCCCATTAAAAATGAGGGAATTTTGGAGTTTAGGTGTTGATAAGCAGTGTCTATGGTGGCTCCTTTTTCATTCCCAGAATCCCTTTTTTTTTTTTTTTCTGTCATAGATTGAAATTATCCCACATCCCACATCCTTTGCAGAAGAGTGTGAGTGTGAAGTAAATTGCTTTATATTGCATTACAGTATTTTGGAGAACTGGTGAGAGGCACAGCTGCAGCAAATTGAAGAAAAAGAAAGTAAAAGTCATTACACCAAGTGATGAATTATTTTCTTTAGAGTTATCATTACCTAGAGTGGAGCAGATGAAAGGTGCGGTAGGAGGAGAGCTGGAGCAGGATATATTGCCCACAGCAGCCTGCAGGAGATGGCAGAGATTGGTCCAGTACAGCATCCAGGAACTTATGAAGAGATGGGAAGGTCATGCACTAAAAATGTCATGGAATAGCACAACCCTGGTATCTGTGCCCACCTACCAAGGAAACAGCACCAGAACCCAAACTCCTCAGCTGTGATGTCCTCACTCTTGCCCACTGCAGCTTTGCTTTTATTTGTTGTAGGTGGTGAGTAAATTTGATGTCTTGAAGCTGCTGGTAGATCATTGAGGCTCTGTGTGGGAGTCAAGAGCAATCACCTTCCCACACTGTGGAGATCTTCTTCTCTTTGGAACTGAGCTGAGTGGGTCAGGTGCTCTCCGCTAACAGGCGTGACAGGCACGTTCTGCTGGGGAAGAGTTCATAGGAGTTCATATATAGAAAATTCTGGCACCAGGAACTCCTGAGGAGGATGAAATTCCCTGCTGGGAGGGGAGGAAGGAAGGAAGGAAGGAAGGAAGGAAGGAAGGAAGGAAGGAAGGAAGGAAGGAAGGAAGGAAGGAAGGAAGGAAGGAAGGAAGGAAGGAAGGAAGGAAGGAAGGAAGGAAGGAAGGAAGGAGCTGAATATCATGCAGGAAGAGAAGAAGACAAGAAGGAAAGTTTTGTACTGAAAATGATAAAAAGGACTTTATAAGAGCAGGGTGACTCCTTACAAAGGTGTGTACACAATCCTTGGAACCTCACAGACAACTAAAACAAATCACTGCTATCAGTCCACAAGTTAAAGCAATTAATTAGAAGTCTAAGTTATTACAGCCACAATCAGAGTGCTTCTTCCCCTTTAACAGTGGGGTTTTTTTGCTTATTTGGTGAATAAAGAACATGAATAATTTTGTCAATTCAGCTATGTGTTTGATCATCAAACATTCCAGGCATACAGTCTTATCTGGCAGGAATCTTAAGAAATGTACAAGACACTAATCCCAGCTAGGTGCCCCTTTGTCTTTTTCAAAGACTCCCAATGAGAATAAAATATTACTGCAGGTTATTGTGGGAAACTCAAACCTATCAAGGGCAAGTGAATACATGTGCTGTTCCACTACCACTGGCTGATATATTGTACAACTCTTAAATATGACCTTTTTTAAATGAGAAGCTGTTAGCCACAGGTTTTGAGCTGCTGACACAATAAAGAGATGGATTCTCTCATTTCTGATGAATAGACTGGGATTATGTACACATGTGCCAAGCAAAAGACATATGTAAAGAAAATAAAGACTTCTTTAGAATATTTATTCTTTGTCTTTGATTTAGCTTTATCATCAGACAACAAACCTGCACAGAAGACATCACTGTATCTCATTCTTGGCTGATAGCTCCTGCCTTTTATTAATTGTCACACATTAAATTGCCACCTACTGCCTCAGCATTATTGAATAGAGCTATTTGTGTAGTGCCAATAAAAATGCATTTATAAACCCTGGGATTGGTCTGAAAACAATACATGAAGAACAAAATAAATGAACAAAAACCAAAATCTTCAAGAAATTAATCACAAGGAATAATTGAGTCAGTTGCTGTCAAATGGATTTAAGTAAAAGCCAGGAGGAAAGGCTAATCTAATGCTTAAGAGAATGATCTGTGATTTCACTTCCACCTCTGCCAAAGGTGTCCTGTCTGCCCTCATTTGACCACAAACAATTTAATTTCTCTGTCTTCAGACTGTAAAATGGGGATGATTTGTCTTTTCTGATTTTCACTTTCCTTGATGTTTTATCTTGCTTTAATCTGCTTTTGCTTGAGGTTTTTAGGTGCAATGTAAGCAAGCATTGCCCATGTGATCTCCATTGGTGAGACAGATCTGCTGGGTTTGGAGCACAGCTTGGTCATGTTCTCTTCCCTGCCCACATCAGACATGGACTTACAGGGAAGTACTGGGGACAATGTCCAAGTTCCAAAGTCATTACACTGTGGGGAGAGAAAGGATCTCATTCTGGTTTGTAGATTACTGGGAAATTTGAATAAAAAGTGAAGTGTTCTTTAAAAATCAGATTTTCAAGGTTTTTCAACTGTGTAACTTCTGAATTGCATTATATTCCCTATATAATTTAAAATATAAATTAAAAATACCTTTTTTAAAATTTATATTTTAAAGCATAAAATTCTTTACTATGTATTTTAAATATGGGTCAATTAAGGGCCTTTGCAAATCCTGTAGTAATATGATCAAGGAGAATGTTCATCTGCAGAACTCTTCTCTGCTGTTTTACTCAATTATATTAAGTAATTTGTGTTCTTCATAATTATTTCCTTCCAAGATACTTAAAAAATCTTCCAAGCAGCTTTTATTTTGGAAGGGAAGGGAAGGGAAGGGAAGGGGAGGGAGGGAAGGGAAGGGAAGGGAAGGGAAGGGAAGGGAAGGGAAGGGAAGGGAAGGGAAGGGAAGGGAAGGGAAGGGAAGGGAAGGGAAGGGAAGGGAAGGGAAGGGAAGGGAAGGGAAGGGAAGGGAAGGGAAGGGAAGGGAAGGGAAGGGAAGGGAAGGGAAGGGAAGGGAAGGGGCAATTCCTACAGGCCAGTAGTAATTCAGGTACTTTATATTTTCACCTGAAATTAAAGAACCTTAGTGTTTCTACTTTAAAATGCCTGGTTGAACTAAGAAAACTACTCCAAGTGGTTTTATTTGTCAGAAGCTGTTAAGTTTCAAAGTCAAGACTTCCATAAGACTGCAATTTCTAACAAGTTTATTTGTTTGGTCAAATCTTGAACACCATAAGTTTACATGCAGATTGTAAGGCTTTGCATTGTGTTTCTGTATATTATATTTAAGATATATAACTATTTGTATGAGAGGCATAATATTCTGTGGGATAGAATAATTATTATATTATTTTTCTTGTGATGTTTCTTCTGATATATGACAAATCCACAGTTATATCCCAATTTAGCACGTAACTTGACCTTCCTCTGAAATAAAATAGGAGTAGGGGGAAGGCCAGTTCTTACTGAGCTCTGTAGAGGCTGCTTTCCACCTCCATTACTTTTCATTCACTGTGGTGGGTGAAATCCACCCATGTACCTACCAAGACACTTTATTACCGCCCTACTCAGCAAAAACAATTTCATGGGTCAAGATAAAGGCATTTTAATGAAGCAAAATCAAAGGTCATGCATAGAAGCAAAGGAAAAAAAAAAGATTTGTACTCTACTTCTCACCAGCAAGTCCAGCCACTTCCTGGGCAGCAGGGCTTCAGCACTCATTGTGATTTCTTCAGAAGACAAACATAGGAATGAATTCCACACTCTGCTTCCTTTCTCTTAGGTTTTATTGCTCAGCAGACATCATATGATATGAGATATCCTTTGGGTCAGATGTCCTGGCTGTGTCTCTGCCCAAGATCTTTCCCACCCCCAGCCAAACGGGTGAAGGGAGAAATTTTGGAGACAGTGCTGGTGCTGAGCCAGCTCTGCTAAGCAGGAACCAAAACACTGCAGTGACATCAACACCTTTGTAGCCATCACTGCCCAGCACAGTAATGTGAAGGTTGCCATGGGAAAAGTTAAATCATCTCAGTCAGATCCAAGATGTTTAGTTGCAGTTATCCTAAACCAGAGAGTAAAGGGGGCTATGAGTCAGATCATGTATTGTGTTTGAAGTCATTGCACCACAAGAATTTCTGAAAAATAAACATGTTCATTCCCTTGCTAGGGTAGTCTAACATACAGTCTTGACTAAAAGGCAATTCAGAGAAATTTTTAGACTGTTTTCTTAAGGAAACCAGACCTATTCTCTTTTTCCATCAGTTCCTATCAGCTTCTGATCTCCTTGTCCAATTTCTGTCAAATGCAACCAGAGAAAGAAGCCTCTAACATGCTGTATTCCTACATACCTTATGAAAATAAACTGATGTGGAGAGGAGACTCAAATTCACACTTTTCCTGAGGAAAGCCTTCGTTTACTTCAGCTTTGTTCCACTCTGTATGGAACCCATCTGAAAGGAAGAAAATAAGAATTCCCATTTTGAGAAAAAACTTATCAGATACAGAGTAAACCTAAAATGAAAAGAAAGCAGGTCTTGAAAATTCAAGAAAAACTTCAGCTAATTGCTAGAGCAATGTCTGTCTTTCAGAGTCAACCTTGCCAAAATAGCCCCAGGGTCATGTATTTTATCCAGTGAATGCATCCAGGAGACTTAAAATTCATTAGGAAGTAGTATAAACCATTAGTGGAACTAACTAAGTAATGTCTCCAAAGGACACAGGCTGCTGAATATTGTTCTATTTCTTTGTCCATTATTCTTGCAAATAGCAAAACTAGAAAATACTGCAGTAAATTAATCTGCTATTGTGATGCCAAAAGCCTTTCTCACTCAGCAAGAGGCAGCTTAAGACAAACATTGTTTTCTGGGCCACCTAGAAACTGAAGAGGACAGTGGAGATCAGAGGTGTTTGAGAGCAAATCTAATTAATTAGTAGACCATTAATCACATCTTCCAACTAAAGGAAAATTTGTTCTTATTTAATCTCCTAATTTGAGTTCATCTTTGAATTGGAAATCCTGAGGGAGAAACAGTCACTAGAGTAATCTGTGGAAAACCGCATGCATGACTGCTCTGATCAAGCAAGTTTAACTGGGCAGCCTGAGGAAACAAAAAACAGAATAGTTTTCAAAAAACAGGAGACATTTAGATACATTCTTTGACTTCTTCACTCACTTGCCATGGGGAAGAGCCCATTGTTCCACAGAGATGCATCAAAGACCCTCAGACCCTTAGCTCCACCATTCTTGTGTTGAACACTGTTTGTGTGTGAAGGGATGGTCAAGTGCAATCAAATGTCTGTCCCATAACTGGTTTTTACCATCTCCTACTTTCCATGGTCACCTCTCCTCACATACTCACATGGATCTACACACATGCTATCCCAAGTTATGGGAATGGCATCTATGCCCTGTGGATATCCAGGACTGTGCAAAAGTGGCATTTCCAGAAGAATGACTCATGGACCCCCACCACCAAGAAGATCAGGACGAAGAAGGGCCAGTGGGACATCATACGAATCCTCATGGTGCTGATATTTTTCTACTTGATCTCTCTCTCGCTCTCGCTCTCTCTTCCTCCCTTTTCTCCCTATTTCTTTCTATCTCTCTACCTCACATTTACTGTTAAATAAAATTTGTACTATTGACTTTGGCATATTGTCTCATTTTCACTTTAATTTTGGCAAAAACATCTCTTATAATTGGATCATAACACTTGATTCATTTTTGTCTATTGTTCCATTTTTTTTTAAATAAAAGTTGTTTCATGGGATAACTTTTAAAGGAACTTGACACTTCTAGATTATTTTCACATGCTTAAAGAGCATAATTTTAATTTTCTACTATATGATATTTGATTAATTTCATATTCCTTTTATTAAAATCCTTTGCTTTGTTCTTTACTTAAACCGAAGTATACTCTATTTTTACACCCCTTTGGAATTAATTCATTTCTTTTTCCTTATCCTACCCATACTATTTCTGGAGAAAATAATATGATAGAGTTACAGCATAGGTACATAAGGACAACTGCCTGGATTTGTTCAAATCATTTGACATTGTCCCTCATGACATTCTTGTCTCTAAAGTGGAGAAACAGATGGAGCACTCAGTGGATTAGGAATTGGTGGATGGTTTCACTCAAAGAGGTGCTGTCAACATGTCAATGTCCAAGTGGAGACCAGTGACAAGTGGCATTCCGTGGGGATCCATACTGGGACTGGTGGTGTTTGGTATCTTTGCTGGTGACACGGGCAGTGGGATTAACTGTGCCCTCAGCAAGTTTAACACTAAATTGTGTGGTGCAGTCTGGAGGGAAGTGATGCAATCCATAGGGACCTTGACAGGCTTGGGAGGTGGAGCTGTGTGAACCTCAGGGAGAGTTCAACAAAGCCAAAAACTGGATCCAGCTCTCAGGATATGGAACTGGAGCTAGTCCAGAGAAGACTCATGAAGATGATCAGAGGACTGGAGCATTTCCCTCAAGGTACCAGACTGAAAGAGTTTGGGTTGTTTAGCCTGAAAATAGGTGGCTCTGGAGAGACATTATAGCATTTTCTAGTACCTGAAGGGGCTACAAGACAGTTGGAGAGGGACATTGGGCAGGTACATATAGTGGTGGAACAAAGGGAAATGTTTGTAAGCTGAAAGATGGAATTAGAATAGATATTAGGCAGAAATTCTTACTATGAGACTGATGGGTCGCTGAAACAGGTTCTTGCCTCATTTCTGGAGTGTTCAAGCCTGGATCTGGCTTTGAGCAGCCTGGCCCAGTGGAATGGGTCCCTGTCCATGGCAGGAAGGTTGGAGATGACCTTTAAAGTCTTTTTCAACTCAAATCACTCCATGATCCTTTGACATAGACAATCAGGCTAGAGGGCTTGGACTCATCCTGCAGGGCTCTGGACTGCAATAAGCCATCTCTTTGCCTGACAATAGGAGTGTCCAGTTTTCTCTCCCTTTGTCTTTTGGCTTGAGTTGAAGCACTAGCATGATCTCTCATTCCTGATATGAAGACTTGGTTACCATCTCCATGTTAGGAAAGCCTCTGTCTCTATATTCTTATCACCTGTGTTTCAGGCATGATATACTGCCTTTCTTGCTTTCTGGAACCTTTATTTTTTGATGTCTCACTCATAATAATCCTCAGTCTTAGCAAGATTCCTTTTTTTTTCACTCTGTTTTATTTCCTGATCCTTAGGACTTTTTGGCGAAGGTAGATTTTTTTCTTAGAAATTACTGGGAAAATTTTTATACCCTTAGTGTGTTGTGGTTCTTGATGCTTGCATTTCACAAAAATATAATCAAGTATTCATGACACATAGAGTAACAGTTGTGCTGATGTATCATACTACTATACAAAATAAAACCATGTAGCTGTTGAAGTTAGTGTACTCAAAGCGAGATATGAAGAGGGAATCATGTAAAAAAGGGACATATATTCTTCTTCTTTCAGCTGCTGTTGTGCATAAACAAAGATATCAGAACTGAATTGGTGGAAGAACCTTCCCATAAATACCTTCTGAGTAGAGAGACTGAAAAACTCTCCTAATGGAAAAGAAAACAAAACAAAAAAGAATCAAAACAACACAAAAAACCCTCCCAAAAAACCTGATCTGTTGAACAAGTAAGATGGAAATGAACTCAAAATGTAGATGCAGTTAATCCCAGAGAACATTAGACTTGATCAAGTAGGATAATATTATAATCAAAAGTGTAAAGAGCAGCACTCAAATCAAGCAATATTAAAACACTCCAATATCCAGAGTCAAAGTGCATTAATAAACCATTACAAAAATGTAGGCAAGAACACTTTCTACTCTGAGACTGAGTAAGAAGTGGAATTTATCAGAAATGCCGTTTTCCAGTAAGCAGTGAATGACTTCACCAGGCAGATGTCTTCTAATTTCATGACTTAAGGTTATAGGCAATTCTGTTCTCAACACTCATAAAACCACTGAATTCTGCCAGAGGATGTTCAAATCAAAGTTTTCTTGTTTGTAAGATGAAGACAAGCTGGGAAATTCAGATTCACTGCTAAATGAATCCAAACTCCACTTGTGCTGCAGTCCCGAGAAACTGCCATTAATATTTTTTCAATGAAAAATATCAGTATGAGCTAGGTTGAAATCACTGAATGCTTCCCTTTGGCTTATTTCTGTTTATTGCAGAAAACTGGAGTTTTTATAGCCTATCAAATGGCAGCAGATGCGGCAGAAACACATGCAGACATATATAGACACTTATACACACAGATTTTGAGAGACACAGAACTTCTAATTCCTTATCAGTTTTGAATTCTTTTTGAAGGTAATTATATGTCATATGAATAAAGTTAACATTTAGCAGTAACAAAATGAGAAGGAGTGTTGTATTAATCCATTTACCAGCAATGACACTGAACTTGGAGAAAATGTTTAGAACATCCAAGTGAGATAAGGTCAATAGGCCAAGCCACAAATTGCAAATTTCTGACACATCTTCAGCAAGTTTTATAAGGTGGCCTTTGTGCAGTTTGATAACAAAGGTGCTCATTATCAGGAAGAGATAAGCAGAAGTTTCCTGGTAAAAGTTGAAATGTTGAGGTTCAGAAATTTCTGCTGCAAACCTTTTATAACCTTTTACATTTCTCTGCATACTTGGAAAGGTTTCTACCAATGCAGAACATTTTTGAAAGATAAGAACTGTAGCAAAGTCAAGCACTGCTTCACTAATGAGTAAATCACTCTAGAATAATGATGCATCTGTAGGACACTTGCTATAAGAGACTGAGGAATAAACCTATACCATTGTCAAAGGATTGTTTTGGCTCAGCATTGGAACCAATTCCGGCCAACAGCCTAAAGGTATCTGCCACCAGACTGCTGCTGAAGAGCTGACAACTCAAGCCAAAGAAATGCAGGGAAACTTTAATTTATTTGCCTGATCTCTGCAAAAAGAAAATCTGTCTGTATAAAGTGTTTCCTTGTGCCTTTGTTTAAATAATGTCATTTTATGAACATAATCCCAGAATCAATACAAATCATACGAGCATTTGTGTGAAATAAAACAAATATGTGTGGGGAGAGTGAGAAATCAACTGTTTTGTTTTCTTCACCTGCAAATGTCTGACTGCTGGCAGTACTTCAAATTCAGAGAGAAGCTGGTAAGTTGAAGCCTCTTCTCATCCACCTGGGAGACACCATTTCTGTCTGAAGAACCCTTGGGTGCAATTCTTTCTTCATTTTCTGGGCTACCTCTATGCAAGTTGCCTCTCCTGCCATGGCCAGTCTGCAGGGGTTTAACCCACAGAATATATTAGAGCATAAATCTGTTTTGGTACTCATATATTCAAAAGTTCTCACATTTTAAAGCAAGACTAGACAAGGATTTTTATTTCATCAGGCTATAGTCATGTTAACTTTTAGGAAAAGCATTTTTCATTGTGCTACAATCATTGCAGAAACTGTCTGGCATTAGTTTTATGTTCTTTTAAAAATGGTAAGACATCTGTAAGTGGTTAGGCTTGATGGAGGAAACCCAGAGTAAAATTTTTTGGCCTTTGATACACAGAAGAACTGACAATTTCCTGCAGTAGTTTTTCTTTTTTATCCTGCATCAAGGCCCAGGTCTCAAAGAAATCAAAGATGTGCATAATCAAAGTTGCTCATCAGAGTCCTGTTTGCTCTCACTCATGTTATCAGGGGTACAATCTGAAAACTAAAATTTGAAAAGTCACACAAGTTTCTCCACAAGTGTGGACAAACATGCTTAAATTTAAGCATACTTAATGTTTTGATTTATACTTAATCTTGTCAAAGCTTTAGCTCTACATGCTTTTATTATGCTGCCATTTTTTTTTTAATCAGCTTCTAAGGACCAATTTATGAAAGATGTGAGTTGAAGAGTCATTTCTGGCAACTACTGATAGTTGGATGTCTCCTGTTGATAGTAGGAGATATTGAATACCTTTCTATAATTGGTGTTTTCAACATCTTTAAAAGTATTTTCAGAAATAATAGTAATAGTAAAAGCTATTTTAACCTTATATCAGCATTTTGACCCATGATGTTTAATATCAGCCACAACAAGACTAAAAAGGAAACACTCTTAATTCAGATAGCTGTTTTGAGGAGAACATGACATGCCAACAGACATGTCAACCTTTACCACACATATTAAATCCATTGCTAATGCTGTGAGATTACAAAGATCAGGCTTTCCTTGGCTGGTAGTTACTGAATAGTCTGCATAGGAACTTTTTCCCTAACAGAAGAATTTAAATTCCATTAATAGCAATGGCAGCACCGTAGCTAAAAGAAAGTAGGTTTGTATGATATTTTGTCTAAAATAGCCAGGGTAATTGATGATGAAAGAGAGAGAAGGAGAGAGGGACAGAGAGAGAACACCCATTATCTCAATGATTGATATAGGCCTTTTTCTAATTACATCAGCCCTTTCCAGTGGAGACAGGTCATGGTACTTATAGATCTGCAGCTACAGTTTTAAGACTATTTGACAAATAACCATAATTTAAAATACAGTTATTGAAAAGATAAGATGGATGCTGTACAACTTTTTCTGCACATGTAGGACAGCAAAGGAAGAATGGAAACTTTTCCACAGTTGTGAATATGACAGAATTATCTTTTCTGTCATAAGAAAACTCTGTTACAGCAGCATTACAGAGGGGGAGATTTTAGTATTTTATAGTTGAGAGGATATGTGAGGGGAACACATGTGATCCAAATAATAAGAATGTAAAGATGAAACACATAAACTCCTTAGTTTTTATTACAGGACACTGCTACGTTGCAAGGCAAGGTTCCTAGGTACACGAGTTTATAGCAAGAGCCTCCCAAAGAGAATGCAAAACTACAGCAAACATTTCATCAGTGTCATCAAAAGTGATGGAACAAATGAAAATCTGTAACCTTTTTAAAGAGTGGAGACATATACAAAAATGTATGACTTCTTATATTTCATATTTGTGTATTCAGAAACTTTGAATAAAAAGGATCTCTCAAAAATTTTGATATTAAAGTTCTTAAAAAATCTCTCCAGTTATAAAATAAAGCCATTTTCCTTTCCTTATAGCTATTATATAAATAAAAAACTCAGTTAATTTATCTTATAAACAGATGAACACACATAAATCTGGTTCCAACCTGTGAACAGTCCATGAACTGAATACTGGATGATACAAAGGACAACATGGTCAGCAAGAGAGTCACAAATCTCACTAATAGTTTGTTATTAGTTCTCAGCTGAGGTAGGTTTTTCACTTTGAGCCTCACTTCTCAAGTCAGGTGTGAATTTGTTTGGGGGAGCAAAGGACTATTAATCATTCCC
>NW_005054394.1:2338663-2340263 GCF_000277835.1 Geospiza fortis | reverse complement strand
AGGCTCTGTAAACCCTCTCAAAATGTCTGCTGCTACAGAAGGAAGAAAAATCCTTGTTTATGTGCCTATGGCGAATAAAAAATCTGAGGTTAAATTGAAGAAGGAGTGATTCAGGAATATACATGGGGAAAGCTTTTAAGAGAAAGTATAAAATGCTGAAACAAACTCCCTGAGGTTATGGTGGAGTTCTCCTTACATATCTCAAAGAACAAGTTAGACAACATCTGTCAGGAATAGCACTCATAATGTTCATCCTGCCCTAGGGAAGAAGTAGGAATTTGACAAAGTGTTGAGTTCCTTCCTAGGCTTATTTTTATGACTAAAATAAGCAAGCAAAATACTTCCTAGAATAAGGTTAGTTAAGTTTGAAATTCATGAGCTAAAATTCAAATGATAATAGATATTATTTAAGTTCCTTGACAAATACTCTTAGAGATTTCACAGAAATCTCTTGTTGTGTTACCTCTATGAGCTATGTTTAAAGATGATAAAAACATCAAACACAGTAGATACAAAAAGGTCATGTTCTTGCTGTGAATTTCCATTTATAAATCCATATGCTATCCCTAAAGCTGAATGTTTTCGTTTTTAAGAAAACTACTAATATAAATGTTGTTTAAAGCATAGTATTTATTTATTGTTCGTTTGTTTGGAGGAAAAAAAGCTCAGTAATTTTCACTTCTTCTTAATCCCTTTTCCCTTTTGTCTTCAAGCAACATGTGCGTATTTATTATAGCTTGGATAATTGGGTTTATTTTTCCATGTATTTTTTGTTAAGGAATTGAAAAATATAAATGAAGATCCTGAAAACTTTTCCCAAAAGCTAAGAAGTATTTCTCATGGAAGTATTTCTTGGCTCTGCTAGTTCTTATTCCATATAAAATGAGAATAATATAATTAGGCAATGGTTTCCTTGGATTGGAAAGGACCTTAAACATCTTCTAGTTGAAATTCCCCTGCTGTGTACAGGAATACGTTCCACTAGACCAAGTTGCACAGAGCCCCATCCAACCTGGTCTTGAACAGTTCCAGGGATGGAATCCACAACTTCTCTGGGAAACTTATTCCAGTGCCTTAATTCCCTGAAATAAAGGATTTCATCCTACTATCATAACTAAACCTGTCCTCTTTCAGTTTGAAGCCATTGCACCTTTTCCTTGTAGTCTCTCCCCATCTTTCTTGTAGGTTCCTTTAGCCACTGAAATGCCATTACTTGCTTACCCCAAAGTCTTCTCTTTCTAGCTGAACAATTCCAATTCTCTTAGCCTTTCCTCAAAGGAGTTGTTCTCTCTCCCTAACTGCCTTCATGGACCTCCTCTGGATTCACTCCAACAGGTCCATGTCCTCTATGGGAAGGTGCTGGGGACCCAGGACATTCAGACATTCTGCTGGTTTGTGTTTCACACAATGTAAAAGCTGCTTATTAGTTTCTTGATTTCTGGGCTTTATGTTGGGGTCTTTGGGGGTTCTTTTGTGGGGGGAAACTTTCTTGGAGTGGTTTTGTGTCAGAAAAAGGAGAAGTAGAAGACTATTTTGGTCTTTAGCTTTTTTTTTTATTATTATTATTATCTTATTAAAAGTTTTGCACGCTGTCTGCACT